>NC_088608.1:36677222-36991944 GCF_036013475.1 Columba livia | reverse complement strand
TCTGTGTTCAGAAGCTTTCATTGTTTTTTACTAGGCAGTGGTGTAACTCTGAGTCCACTCGGATTCCTGACTCAAAGCCCACATTCATCATTTTAAAAATTAATAAAAAATACCCACAGACAGACTTTGGAACAAGCATGACTATTTCATTTCCAAGAAGCTCTTAGGTATATTTGTCATGGAGCCAATTTTCAGTATATTTTAATCTCCTGCTTAAAAGAGAATCTGCTTTGCCTATGTGGATTTTGATGAAAAAATCAAGTCTTATGTTTTACCTTTGCTGTCACTTAACCAGATTTCAGACAGGCTGGGCTAATTTGTAACCCAATTCAGCAAAACAGAAACTTTCAGCTGAGAATGCCCCTAAAGTATTTTCTGGGTTAAGGTTTAAACAGGTTTCTTTCATCATGCAGATCACTGTACAAAGCCTAACACTGGGCCCAGATGTGGCTGCTTATGGAGGTGCAGGCAAGCACTAAGTACCAAAGTCACTTTTTGCTGTTTGCAAATGCTAAACTAGCTCAAGTGACCATAAGCCATTGCCTCCTAAATGCTGATGTTTAACCACACTGGAGGAAGCAACACTGCATATAGGTGTTTATGCCTTTAAACTATTCAAGATACAAATACCAATGAGATGGCCTCCTACTTTTCTCTCTTCCCATCCCCTACTCCTATAGCCTGATCATTTTAACATTTGCTTATATTTTATTTTTATGTTTCTCTGGAAGAAATAACATGATCTCTGTAGCATTACGTGATCTGAAATCTCTTATCTAGGAGTTAATCAACTTTTTTGATAAAAAAATTCCCTTTGCAAATGACTCTGTTCATGACCTACAGCCCAGCTGAATTAAATTCATTCATAAGATATGGAAACCCACTGAAGATGTGAACATTGGCTGTCAGGGGAATAATACATTGTGCAGTGCAGTGAAAGAAAGATTATTGATAGCCTAAAAAGGGCACAGAAAGCTTTACTGAGGGAGAGCACGTGGAACTGAATGAGATGGCAAATCTTGCTATGTTTCTTCTCCACTAGGAGGTTAAGGTGATGAATCCAATCATCAAAAACCTCTTTCCCAGAAATAGAATGTGAGTGCTCTGGTTCAGAGGGAACAGAGTGTAGTAGGCTCAGGAAGTATTTGTGGAGCCAAGTATTTTATCCATAGCAGTATTTCCCTTGAGCAGTGACTCCCATTTCTCTGAGAACCCCTGGTTTGGCACCCTTGAGTCTACCAGAAGGATTCTGAGTGGTATGAAACCAATGATGTTCTTGATCCAAAACCAGATAAAGTGCTCCCCTAGAAGGGGACTCTATTAAATAAACTCACTTCTTAACAATGAATCCAGAAAGGTTCCAGCTCTGCAAGCCAAGGGGACTCCAGATAGCACAGAGGCCAAGAATCAGCTCCTACAGAGCAGACTTTTTTTTTTTTTTTGGAAAGAGAAAAGGCACTTAAGGATCATTTTAGCCCTAGAACCAGGGAGAAGGAAGTCTACTGGAATAGCATGTATTTGATAGCACAGAGAAGAAACGTTGGAGATCCTACAAGCAAGGAGAAGCTTCCTCCTGCCACACTGCAAGGGCTCCTTGCAAGGTACTGCACTCTTCAGTTCCTCCTGAGGTCTGTTTCAGCAGTTGGTGCTCACTATTCCCCAGTGCCCAACCCCACACTTCTTGAGAAATGAATATTTAGTAAATTTGCCAAGTCCTACAATATAGTTACCTACGTTGGTTCTAGTCAGATGTTCTCTCACCCCTAAAAAGTACCTTTCACTTCTGTTAAAAAGTAACATTACTTACACAAAATACACTTTCACGTGGACTGTTCATTGAGAAGAGAAGCAAAGGAAAGAACAACAGTTTTTATTGTATTGCATTGTAGGACCACGGGTTAGGAAAGAAACAGGATTCCCTATTTACATGGAATCCATATACATGGACTGGACACACATTTTGGAGGATGCGCAGCCCCCCTCCTTTACCTAAAGTTGTGTGAATTGAGTTGCGATGAGCAGCTCAGCCCCATTGCTGCAGTTAATGCCTTTACTGGCTTTCTTCTGGGACTCTGCTTTTCTCAGGGTCTCTGCTTCAGTTCCCAGGAGAGCTGGACCCGCTGCTGTCTGGGCTGAGCGCTAGCAAGCAAATAGCTCTAGTTGTGCCACACAGATTCCCGCTCTGGGGTGAAGGCACTTCCAGCAGCCAAGCACAGCAAAGCAAGATGCCTGGGGGCTGAGCTAGGTCCGGACAACCTGAGCTCCAAAGTGGGGACTTGCTTTCTACCCTTGCCCCCCTTCCTCCGCTGCAGCACAGCTAGGAGAGGGAGCAAGGGGAGGGCTGCAGCTTTCCCAGGTGCCCAGGTCTGGTACTGTTCCACCGCCCCAGCGCACAGAGGCAACGCTGCTGCTAGTCTGGCCCCCAGTGGGGCCACGGTCCGCAGGGACAGGAGGACAGGCGGGGTAGAGGAGCGCAGCACGCTTGCAGCGGGGGCAGCTCCGCAAAGGGAGTGAGCGCCGGGTGGCCGGCAGCAGCGGCCGGAGCCCCGGGGGTGGGGGCTTCTCACCCGAGCCCTGACGTAAAGACTAAGCGGGGCTGCCCGCTCCGGCTTCTTAAGGAGCGTGGCGGTGGTGGCGGGCGCGGAGAGCCCTGCCCGGCCCGCCCTGCACGCCGGAGCACCGAGGTAAGGGCTGGGGCTGCGGGCGGGGCGGGGGCGCCGGAGCGGAGCGGGCGGGCCGGGCGCAGGGCAGAGCGGCGGCGCTGCCCGGGGCCGAGCGGCGCGGACCCACCGGGCTCCCGGCGGACTCTCCGCAAACGCCACCCAGGCGGGGACCCGCCGCTCCCTGAGACCGGCCGCGGCAGCTTTAGGGTCTTGGCGGGAGTGACTGGTGATAACGAATGGGCTAATTAACTTTTATGATTATTATTGTAAGGCACTATTCATGAAAGGGAGTGGAACGGGGGGCTTAAATTGCTAGGAGAATTAAAAGTCAGAGCCAGAAGGTGTAACTAGTGCACACACACAAACTTCAATTTATGGACAGAGAGACCTAAAGATTGAAGGGCAAGGGAGGGAAACAGATGGAAACATTCACCACAAGCACAGGTAAAACATTAACAAAAAAAATCCTGCACCTTGTAGAAGACTCACAGCAAAATGCTGCCTGACTTTGACCGGAACATAAGGGCCAGTGGTCTTGGCTACTGGTCCTGACCAATACCATTCACAACACACCTTAAGTGGCACCCAGCCTCATATTAATGTCCTGCAAGCTCCCAGCCCAGGGGAGTCCCTTTGCTTACACCTCTGACAAACCAGGACACTCGCCTTGTCTTAGCCAGTTTTGTAACTTAGAAAGTTTCCAAAGGGTCTAAGGGGCAGAAAAAGCAAAGCAACCCTGAATGGGTTACCCAGGGCAAACCAGATGACTCCTGTCCAAATGACAGAACCACCCTTAAAAGCCAGTTTTAGTACTACTGCTTTGTTTGAGTTATCTGTTGTTGGTGAGATTTTTGGTTTGGTGGTGTATTTTTTTTTTTTTTTTTTTTTTTTTTTTTAATTCCAGTGGTCATATCTGAGATTGCTGAATTGATTTAAAAACTAGAGGCTTGATAAACAAAGTTAATTATGTCCTTTGAAAAAAATCTCAGTAAACAGGTAACATGCGTATTGCATAGCATATATGCACAGGTAGGTGTCTGCTGCCCAGTGGAAAGGCTCTGATGCACAAACAAGTAAGAATGGAGTACTGACTCACAGGATGTCTTTGGTTTTGCTTCTACGAAAGCAATCAAAACCTGCCTTCTGCAGTAGGGTACAGAAGAATGATGCTTCTGGAGATCTTGGGAGCAGCACGAGGACAATCCCATTACTCCCACCACTGTCATAAGTGACATCTCACCAGGCAGAGCTGTGAGGGAAGGGTGTGCTGTCTCTCTCCTATTCATTAAACGCAACATTCAAATCCAAGGCTGTCAAGCCAATTCTCCTCATGAGAGCCCAACTCAAATTAAGAAGTGACTGTAAGCAGTTAAAGTCTGAATGCCTCCGAAATGTTCCCAGAACCTGACCAGGTAGCCAGATAGAGGGCTAGGTAACAACATCACTGCCAGGACTGAAATCTCTGAAGAGTCCTTTAGCTCTGCAATGAATTATTTCCCACAGAGCAGCCTACCCTTCCCTGGTCTTGCACACTGTCTGTAGCTGGGCTACATTTCACATGAAATCTGGCTGCACACACTTATCCTGCCTTTGGCATTTTTCTTCAGATAGAGAAATGTTGCTTGTGCTCTTGATGATCACTCATGGAAGATGCTTTCTACACAAAAAGACAGTTGACTATTAAGTTAAGCTCAGTAAGAGAGGTAGCTTCTCCCCCATCCCCAACACCCTCCAACAATCAAACCAAAAACATAACAGCATGAATACTCAACAGATCAGCACACACATTAAACAGAACCGTTTGTCCCAAAAGCTGATCTCAGATGTTGATTTCCACAAACAGAAGGTTCTCCATATGCCTAAAAACAACCCCAAACCTGTTACAGGTTAGAAATGTAACACTAGAAATAGTAGAAACATGTTAGAAACTGCACAACTGAAGGACATACTAGAAATGAAATCTGATGGAGATAGCTGAGCCTTTCTGTCCTCAAAAAGTTATCATTCTAGGACTTTTCCCCACTATGGCTGCCACTTACCAAGTTTCACAATTTTAACATAACAGACAATTGTTACAGTGACCTGCAATAAACGTGTACTTTCATATAAATCTCAGTACAGGCAAGACATGGACCTGTTGGAGGGGGTCTCAAGGAGTGCCACAAAAACCATTAGAGGGCTGGAGCAGCTTTCTGATGAGAAAAGGCTAAGAGTTGGGGTTGTTCAGCCTGGAGAAGGAAAGGCTCCAGGAAGACCTTATTGTAGCCTTTCAGTACTTAAAGGGAGCTTACAGAAACATGGGGACAGACTTTTCATCAGGGCCTGTTACAATAGGACAAGGAGTCATGGTTTTAAACGGAAAGAAGGGAGATTCAGACTGGAGGATATAAGGAATAAATCTTTTATGATGAAAGTGGTGAAACACTGGAACAGGTTGCTCAGTGAGGTGGTAGATGCCCTGTCCCTGGAAGTATTCATGGTCAGATTGAATGGGGCTCTGAGCAACTTCATCTGGTTGAAGATGTCCCTGCTCATTGCAGGGAGCTTGGACTGGATGACCTTTGGGTCAAAAGAGACCTTTAAACTATTCTGATTCCATATGCATGTATACATGCTGTACAAAACAGCTGCTGTGCTGTGGCTTTGTTATATCCTGTTTTCAGAGCTATTCTGCATTTTAGCAGGTAAAACATTCCTGTTCAGTAGCTGATTTTGCAACCTACTATTAATTAATTAGAACACACTTTCAACAAATAGTTTTTCAGTTGCACTCTGCAGATCCCTGCAAGTCTGCAGACTATTTTAAAGGGCTCATAAAATTTTAAGGAAAGCAAGACTGCCTAAAGACTTAAATTCCCTGTAAGAAGGAATGGATTTTTACTGAAAAAAGGTAGAGATCTGTAAATCAAGAACTTCCAAAACATTCAGTATGAAGAAATTCCAGGTAAGAGAGTTTATCATATGGACTTGAGGATCAGTAACAAATGTTAACACACGCTTCTGCTGTATCAAGTAATGCAACTCCACTAGTATTTATATTCATACATGCAAAAAAGCATACACAGAGTTTTAAAAAGCAGGAAAACAATTATCAATATCTGAAGTGCCTTCTATATCATTTAAGATAGCAACCAGGACTTTCTTCCTGCATCCAACATCAAGTTTTTCAGCTTTTGGTTTTGTTACATTTCAGTGACACAATGGACCTTGGGAGCAGAGGAAGAATCCACTGCAACATGAGACTCACCTGCTCTCTGCTAATCATGGGAGCATTCTGTGTGACACCTTTCCTCTGCCATAGCCAAATTGATCCACTAGCTCTTGGGCGAGCAGACCCCCAGTGTTGGGAATCCTCCTCAGCTGTCTTACTGGAGATGAGGAAGCCTCGCATTTCTGACTCTGTCAGTGGCTTTTGGGACTTCATGATCTTCCTGAAGTCATCAGAGAACTTGAAACATGGGGCTCTGTTCTGGGATTTAGCTCAGATCTTCTGGGATATCTACGTGGACTGCATGCTCTCCAGAACCCACGGCTTAGGGAGAAGACAGCTAGCAGAAGCTGAACAGAAGATCGCTACTCTACATTCTCAGTTCACAGGGAGAAAACAAGGTTACCACTCCTTTAATACATGTTTCATGGGCAATAACTAGAGTCTAGCAGGGAAGAAAAGAGCTTCAGGCTTATTGTGTTATGTGGTAATAATACAAAACCAGAGGACTGAGCTGCAACAGCCCCTCACCCCCCACCAATCCAATATGGAGATATATTTATGTTCAAAATGATCTCAGTAAAAATTTGACCTCCAAATAACTTGAACTCTAATGACAGCTTTTACGTTTCAGATTGGTGGGAGAGGAGGGGCAGCAGAAAGTGAAACACAGGAGAATTCAAACAACAAAGGCAGCTCATCAACTGAACATACACAGTTATTCTTCCACACCAGCAGCATCTTTACCACAATTGTGCCACAGACAGGCTATTTCTGAATTCCTCATTCCAAGAGGTGCATCACCATGGGAATGTGCTGCACTGGTGCTGCTGGGGAGAGCGGCAGCCTTTCAGCAGAAGAGTAAGGATATGTTTACTTGCCATCTAGCAGTCAACCACTAGATATTTCCTATTTCCATACTGGTAAGTTTACCCAACACCCAACAGAAACGTAGGACTCAGACGTGTACAGGATTTCAGGCGCAGCTACAGCTTTAGGAATTGTAGCACTTAGTGTCACAGGTTCATCCTGATCTCCAGGTTCTAAGCCCCAGAGCAGAATCCCCAGGCTTAAAGCGTCTCACACTTAGATTCCTCATTCCCAAAAGGAATATACAGCATAGCTTTTCCTAAATCTCAGTCCCTTCCAAGGCTTCAGTTCTGATACTGCTACCAACAGAAACATCCTTCCCTTGAGAATGTCCACTTTCAGAAAGGGGCAGGCGCTATAACTTAACGGAGGGGTAGAAGTGTTGCAGCCATCACCAACAGAGTAGCATGTGGGGCCCACAGGGAGAAGGCAGAACCACCTTTCCAACTGAATGGTTTTAGACCCTTACCTCCACTTCCTAGACCAGTGTCTCAGTTATTATGATGTTTGGGGGGGAATGTCCATGGAATAATAAAGAACCTCTCTGGGCAGTTATCCATTAGAGCATCTCTAAAAAAAGGACTTGAACTCAGGATTCTTCCACCCCAGAGACACTATACCACCACTCCAGCTCTTGCCCACAAACCTTAAAATGTTTTGGTACACCAATATGTATTGAACAATAGGATTTGAGATAGGAAGGATCAAGAGGTCCTCACCCCCGTTACCTGCAGAGAGTCTCCTAGCCATTAAGCCAGGAGATAGGAGTTGTGTTTGAACCAAGCCTGTCAGACTGAGGAACTCCTCGCGTACACAGGGCTGGTTTCTAAACTCTGAGCCAAACCACCACTATCTGCATTTTGAAAGCAAGGAGTGGCTCCTATCCTGCTCTGCAAAGCATGTGAGCTGTCACATAGCTCCAAGAAGATCTTTGCTCTTTTGAGATACACTGATGGCAGGCAATATAGAACACCCTTCTGGTTCCCAAGTAGCCTTAAACATTACAAAAGTAAAAAGTTGCTCAGTCCTGACCAGACTGATGCACTTTTGGGTGCAGCTTTAGACGCATGAGGCAGTAGTACTAGCAAAAGCTGAGATGCTCATCAGGCTAAAACACCAGATGAACTTTTGTTTTCAGGATTGCAGCTTTGAATGGGACTAAATTCCCTCTTAGCCTTTTGTTTACATCTAGCTCTACATACCTATATCACACTGGGATTTTCCTAAACAAAGAGCTTTTGTTCCAGGCAAGATTAAGAGTAACATTATAGGTTTTGTGATTAATACTGACTTTTGTTTACTGCTAGAGAGATACTAAGACACTATTAAGTGTTCACACTATAAGACAAACAAGGATTTGTCCCCTTCTCTTTTACCCCTTTGTTTTGTGAATTGTAATCAGTTAATCTGTTTTCTCTGTACAATTGATTAACATCAGTCACTGGCAGGCAGCTTATAGCATGACTGCCTAAATTTTTTTTGGAGGAGCTATCTAACCTCTTATCCAAGTCTCCCAGTTTCTTAACAAAGCCAGCTGGTTTAATCTTCGCAACCCTTGACTCCACTTCCTTGTTTGGCCAATGAAAACAGAAATCAGTTGTTAATAATTGCAGATAGAAATCACATCCTAGCAAATGGTGGAGAATAGAATTACTGCTTCTTATGCATAAAGAGATGTACAAGCCTGCTTTCTCAGCCCAAAGAGCAAAACTAATGGCATTTGAATGACCTTTTGTACTTCACTCCATGTCTACATATGAAAGTATGAATAGCTTTCAATGGAGTTGTTTTAGAAGTCAAACAATAAGGCACAATGTTTTGCTTTATACTGTTACTTTTGTAACTGTCGATAAAGGCTTTATTACTTCATACTGAAGTTTTTCACTTTATTCCTCTTAAATATTCACATTTTTTTAAATTGCAAACAAGATCATATATCAGGAGCAATCTGTAAGCTACATTCACTGTACTTCCTTAAACATATCATTGAATTAGAAAAGACAGACAGAGATCTGAACTTGGGACAGAAATGCTGATGTTAAGGTATCATATTCCAGTGTCAGACTTCAGAAATAAAGGATAAATCCCATGAAATCACTATGAAAATTGAGGATCAGTAATTGAGCTTTTCTAAGAAAAAAAGAGAAGTCCTCCAAGCCAAAATAGTTAATGAAGTCCTTGGTAAAGCTTCTTAGTAGTATTGAACAGAACTACTCTATCACACCCAAGAAGCACTTCTCACCCTCCTGGGAAACAAGTGTGTTTGACACCAAGACAATACTAGAAGTAGCCCACATCCAGACTTATGGCTTCAAGCACTGTTTTCTGAACCAATCTAGTCCTGCCACATTCCCCATAGCAGTTACTAACAGGTCTGAAGAGACTCTTAGAACTCCACATGATCCATGAAAAACACAACAAAATCAGAACAGCTATATATGACTTATCTAACAAACTGCCTCCATCATGCTAATACCCTACTTAACTCAGCAACTTCTCAACTTCCCTGGATATCCAGCAGAGAAGCATTAGTCAGCTTTAAATTGAGACAAGTAGGGAGAGGTAGCCAAGGTATCTTTAGCAACTCATCCCTTTCCCCTAATAAAATGCAAACACTATGAAAAAAGCAGGTTTCATAAAAACATTTCCAACATATTACAACATTACAACAAAATACATTATGGATGTAACAACTCTTAATGAAGCAAAATAAGACTTAAGAACTACAAGGAAAACATAGCTTTTGTACTCACAGCAAATCTTCCTGAAGAGCAGCTGTACAAGAAGACCCTCCTCAGGAAGCCACATAGCACACCCTCAGTATGAACATTTGAAGAATACATACACAAAACCTTCTCTGCCTTCTTTTCTCCTCACCCAGCAGTCCCCCCGCTACCTCATCACTCAGAGTGGCCCCAGCTGTGCACACCTCTGGCACACCTGAAGGTAATTCAGCTCAGATGAGCCCTTGCACCTGGCTCAAGACAGACAGCACTTGCTGTCCCAGCTCTGCTGAGCTGTACGGTAGTGCTGCTGGATTATGCATTTGAGGTCTGGTAAATAAACAGATGATGTGTTAACCAGTTACTTTTTAGGAAGACAAATGTGTTTAAAAGAAATGAAGCCAGTCTGCTCACTTTTGGAGATCATTGCAAAGAAAATGCCTTATAGTTCTTCAAGGAAATAACAAATGTGCTACTAAACAGTGTGAGAAATCTCAGCCACTGTGCAGGGAGGTTGACAACAAGCTGGTGAGTTGGTAAGACTGTGAGGAGACTTGAGTGCTTTGACACTGCTAATTGCAAGTAGAGGAGTTTTATAGGAAGATTGAAGGAAAAGGTTCATGCTGGGGGAAAGATCAAAGTAACTTGTCACTGAAAGGCAACTTGCAAATGGAGGGATATGGCTATTACCAAAACAAGAGTTTTGAGGGGGCAATGCTGCTAATAATGGGTGCCAGTAGCAACTAAAGATGGAGTATTCAGCTACTCTTTGCTGTTTGGAAATTTTTTACTTATATGCAATTTTATGTCACCTTTCAGGAATGTTTTCTCATATTCAGAGGTCACCAGTTCTGAAGAAGAAAGACTCACTCAAAGATTTAACAAGTATCCACGTGCATAAGAGCAGATCTACACTACTTGGAAAAATTGTTGGAGAGCTAGGGAAGAAGAGGAAACAACACATCTAGCCCAAGATCTTAACTACTTCTCTTTAATTTTTTGCATTTTAACTCATTGATGGTGGAAAAAGGCCTATAACTACAAGCACTGTATCTCTGATTAACTTGGACTTGTGGGTTTTTTTAATTACTTATTAATTCGGTCTCCTTAATAAACTGCATGATTTATAAGCAGTTGCCTACTTTAATCTGTGTGTACGGCAGGTTTTTTGTAATGCATGTGGCCTATTCAAACTATTGTCTTTTGGGTGCCAAACCGGGAAATAACAGATCCTTCAGTAAGATATGGATGAGCAGAGCAGGAAGTTGCCAAAAAGCTCCGCTGGCTCCAAAACAGGATTAGAATTGAGATGGTGATGTTCTATCAAATGCATAGCTCTACACTGCTGAAAGACATCATCCTACTAAAGTAGTACATATTTTTAAATATAAAATACCTTCCAAAAAATTTCCAGTTTTCCAGCAAGAGAAAAAGGGTTAACAGGTTTTACTAGCTCTTCTGTTTGCTTTCACATATTTTTACAGTATTTTCCCTAAATTAATTCTTAAAGCTGTCACTTAAAATGTTCATTCTCACTTAAAGTGTTTAATCAAAATGATTCTCATACATAATTTGCATTTGCTTCTTTAGTTTGCAAGTGTAGACAAATCATTTTTCTCTGTCTGTTATTGATCACTCTAACAGGCAATTTGATATTAAACTAATACAGCATAACTTTGGGCAGGTAAATTTGATGCTTTGATGAAATGAAATATTTCCATTGCCTGGCTGAATGCAACTACAAAGTTCAGCTTTCTAGGGCAACAACATTTAGTTGCTCATTCAAAGTTTCTTTCCCTGACCATGTAGCTCAATGGTTGCTTTTTTTTTTTTTAAATGCCCAAAATAAAAACTAATTTGCTGGGTATTCATTAGCTTGCAGAAGTAGGTTCAAATAGCAAAATGTGTAAACCAAATCTTAAAATGGTTATTGGGCCCGAACAAAATATAGTGTAAACATAGTTCCTAATGGGTGAAATCCTGATCAGACAAAAATTATAAGAGGGCAATCAGCTTTGATGGCACTGAATATGTGCATGCAACAAGCCATTTAAATGTTCAGATAGCACCAGAGAGAGTGAAATTCCACTGTGGGCCAAGCTAATGTTGAGCTGAAACAAATTTGCAATACTTCTCTGCTTCAGCAGGCTTCTTAATTAACAGGCTATAGCATCATTAGGCCTTTGAGGAAATGGGCAGGAAAGGTGGAAGAAAGAGTGAGAAAACAGATGAATCTCTAGCATAGGTCACACTATGGACAACATTTAGAAATTGGTGATGTAAAGGAGACAACCTGTGTTATTAATTGTGCTGAAATAAAAAAGGGAATTCAATTAATTACATGTAAACCTGCAAGTGATAGAGTTCCCAAAGGACCTCCTATGTCAGCCAGTTTCTTCTTTCTGAAGGTCTCAGAGCTCAAGTCTATTTTATAACTTAGGTCTTGCTTGCTTTTAATCCAGGTCTCAACAATTTGGGATGAAAACACAATCAGATGGTGCTGATGTTTGCTCTTGATTCACTGACTATAAATTGGGACCTTCTAGCACAGCTGTGTTAAGAAAAAGCAAGTGGTGTATGAGATGCAAGTAGATCTGCTGTACAGGAATAATTCAAAGTGTCCCTGTGGTTACAGGCAGGATATTGCCTCACACCACTCTCCTCTGAAAACTTCATGGCAGATCTTGGGGTGAGCTACAACTGTTTTTGCAGATACTGTTCCTGGCTTACTGTTTCTTAGTCTGAGCGTGTCTGAAGAAAAATGGGATGAACATGTCTGTCAGAGGTTGCTTCATTGTTAGCTGAACTGAGTAACGACAAAATAAAGGCCTTAGGATTTTGTCTTTTTCATCTTATAGGGAGCTGGCAGCTAAACAACTGCTTAATAGCAAGGGAAAACACTTCCTTGAGTTTTTACATGCTGCCATTAATTAAGAGTTCATGATGCTTCAGGAATATCTATTTTTGAGAATTTGTGTTCCAGACTTGCTCTATGTTGCATTGGACCAAGCTGGGATTTGTTGGCTCTCACTGTTTCCGATCAATTTTATTTCAGATACACTCACTCTGAAGGAGATTTAAAACCTCATGAGAAGCTGATGGATGTCTTCCCATAATCAACAGTTAAGGTCCTTGGTTTGTTGTTTGCAGCTCTTGACACTAGTATATTCCAAAAGCTACTAAGCTTCTATCTCACGCTATATGTTTATGTGATAATATTAGTGTATCCACATTCTTGCGGCCTCATCACTATTTGTCTTCTACGGTCTTCCTCCCTCAATTAATTTCTTTTCACCCTCTTCAGTCTTCCTTTGCTAGAGACAAACTGCTTGTTATCTTCCAGTTGCATACAATTATTTTTTGCTGTAATTGAGTGTTTGCATTATCTGTAATTAAGGCCCTCTGTGACCAAAACTAGCAGAAATATTCTTTACTATCACTACCACAATGTAAGGTCTTTCAAGAAGGTAGATGAGGTGCTACCAACAGAAAACAAGTTTTCTAGCTATTTTAATAAGAGTCAGACAATCCCTTTATCTTGGTGATTACAATGCAGTCTGAAAAATACAAGACCAGGAAAATCTACCTGGAAAATGAAGTGTTCTGATGAGCAGCTTTTCTTAAGTACTGCACTTTTCATTGGCTTTTTCAATCACATCAGCCTAAACCTTGTTTGAGTATACAGGAAACAAAGCTTCAGAATATGTAGTTTACCTGCCTTTTCTCCAAAAGCTTCCAAAAAGATTTTGCTTTTACCCAAACTAAATTTATTTTATTAGTAATCATAGAAAAAATCCTCTCTCTTGGAAAGCTGGTATAATTCTAGTGATTCAACGAAAATCCTTAGAAGTATGCAAATTTTCTTGAACCATCACTGGTCTAGAGCCCACATGCATATACTCATTCACTACTTTTTATGTACCTCCTGCAGAACAATGATAGTAAGTGGCTGAATCTATGATTTTTTTTCTCTGAAGTGGTACTGAATCATTTCAATTTCTCAGATCTTTAAAATACTGCTGTGCGTTATCAGAAAAAAATGTTCTCCTTGTTACTGTCACCGACAAGAGAGACAGCACACTTCCAAGGAAAACTTGACCATGGCATATCAACAGTTAAGGAGAGAGAGAAACAGGCAATGATTTGCACTGCTGAGGAATCACGCTTGGTAAATTTGCCGTTAGTTTACACTGTCACTTAACAAACAGTTAACAATCCAAAGAAGTACAACATCTGATAATAACATGCAAAGCATTAACGTGCCGTATCTCAACTCCTTATCTCTACTTTCAGAGCTGCAGTCACTAAACCAACATGCGTTTGATTACACTCTCTATCATCACAGATTATACCAATGTATCTCATTGAGTTGTACTGCTGTAGGAAACAGGCAGCAAACAAGAAGTAATCAAAGGAAAGCAGTGAGAATCTATTATTTTTCTTCTAAGAATGATCTAAATTCCTTCAAAGTCCTTCACTCACCCATCATTATAAGAAATGAACCTAGACCTTATGAATGAATCAAAGCAGTATGCAATGGTTTTTTTTGTGTGATATCTTCCTTTCTTTTTAAATCCCAGCCTGTTTCCCTGCTGATGCCTAACAGATGCTTTGTAATCAACTTCAACTAACCTGCTACCTATAGCAAATAACCTGTGTTTACAAACTTCTGTGCAGCTTATGTTTACTTACATGCATATATATGCCTGCATGTATGTGTACAGGCTTGATAAGTATTTTTAACACTCTGGAAGTTTTAGATGTTCCATCAAATACGAAGTACTAGTAACTAAGGAAAAATTTACTTTTCTTGCATTTTAGATGCTGTAGGTAAAACTGTATTCTTATTAACCATTCTATACTAATATATAAGTTGATAATGGAAAGGCTTTTCTAAAGGAATCAAATTCCTTTAAATGTTCAAAGCATCTTTTTCTTTAAATGTGAATTCAGTAGTTTGGAAAAATATGAATATGTAAAGACCAAGTATTGAGAAGTCTAACAGTTAAGAACTTAATCCTTCCTTTAGTCTAAGAAACAATGATGTGATAGAAAATACATCACTGAAACCAGTTGACTCAAGCCAACTCTCATATGAAAAATAAATGTTTCTGAAACACAAGTCATTATCAATTATATAGCAGTAAGAAAAGAGGACAGGGCAGGACAGCTGTGAAAGCCAGTGCAATATTGATGAAGACATGCTGATTTTTATCAGCTGGGCCAACATCTACCACACTGGAGCTGGAAACCACCAATAGAAAAGGAACATTGTTCTTTAACAGTATTTATGGTTCATGGTGAAGTTAGTAAATGCAGAAATCTGTTATGCTGAGTTATTACAATGCAACATTTGTGACACTTTAAAGAATCTGACATGGCATCAGTTACCTTCAATAGTTCAGTGGAGCTGTAAAGTGAATAGTAGTTTCCATCATTTACATGTTGGTGAAGTTACTTGGTTGATGAGGTCACAAAAGGATCTGCAAACCCGTTCAGCTGTAGAGAAGAACTCCTGCTGCAAAGCAGACTCTTGAGCTGAAAAGTAGAATAGATTTTAAGTCTTTCAGAGCATTTGGATGCTGCCAGAGCCCTCAAAAACTCTTTATAAATCTCTAATTTAAGATAACCCTGTAGAAACAGCAGCTTTTTCCGTCACTGTCTTTATTACACCCTCATCATAAAACCTGAGGCATCCTGAGTGTTGAACAAAGCCCTGCTGTGTATGACCATTGATTACCAAGGAATTTTGTACTGCTGGAAGTCTGCCTGGGACTAGAGTCACAGTGTCACAGAAGTGGCAATGGAAAAGATCTCCAGTGGCCTCATCAGTATGTTTGCTCCTCCATTGACTGGAGACTGATTTCCTCTTATGCGTGTTGACTCGTCCTGTTTCAAATTATTCAAATATTAGGGGCTAGAGTCCACCTCACCAGAAAATGTTCTGCCTTACACTATAGAGCTGGAATACTTCCACAATGGCAAAGGCAAGATTCTGAGTTTCCTCTGAGGATTAAATCATTATGAACAATATTACAGAGTAAACTGGATGAAGGTGAGAAGACAGTGTCAAGATAACTGGGAGAACTTATACCTGGTTGGGCTTGGAGAGACAATGCATCCTTCAGTTGCAACACTAGCTGCTGCAGTTCCACCTCCTCACTGACTTCCTTCTCATCAGGTGGTATCTGCACTGCAGTGGGAGTAAGAACTGTTTTTCTCTCAGTGCCATTGAGGGAATTTTCTGTCAATTCAGGCAGACATGTTTGATTCTCTTTTGCTTTTTTATACTGTCCTGTAAAAGGTCTGACACTCTGCAGGGACACTGACTCCAGTGGGTCTTCTGAGAACATAAAGTCCACTGCAGTGGGAACCTCAGATGTCTGTAGAGGCTGCGTTCTATCTTCAGAGTTGGGGGGATTCAAAGATCTCCAGTCTGCACATGTTCTGGAAGCAGGCTTTATCCTGGCAGGACTTAATCCACCCTGCATTCTCCTTTCCAGCTGGAAACGCGGATTTCTTGGCATCACATTCTGACACTGTGTAAAAGGATGCTCTGATGACTGTAACATCATCTACAATAGATAAAACACAGAAACTATGTTGTGAAAATAATTGATATTTGGGTTTGCTGATAGTACTAAAATAAGAAAATAATTTTGGTTCAGATTTTTTTTTATTGCTGTTGAACTAAACGAATTCTTTTCAGAAATAAAAAAACCTTGTGTTTGAGTTGGGACACATCTACATGGCCATTTTTCCCACAATTCAAATCTGAAGACATTGGTTTTACTGCCATTGAAAAGTGGGAATTATAATATTCCAAGACAAATTTGCAGGAAAATTTTTCTAAAAATATTAAACTAAGGGAAAAATATGTGTATATTAAGCACATATCAAACACCTCACACCCAAATTCCAAAACTAGGTCAGTTGTCAGTGCCACAAATATACTTCAGATTTTCTGGACAGAATATGATGGCAAATACCATCCACTGCATGAATGCTGCGTCTTATCTAACTGGGATGCACTGGGCAGTTAATGGCGTGTGTGCAGCCATTCCCACATGCTGTGGACAGGTCAGTGTCACAGCGCATACACAGGATGGTGTGACATGTCAGCTCATACTGGACGCCACGTGTAAGTGTTATTAAGCTATGTGTGCACTGCAGACATATCTGGCTTTTCTCTATGTTGGACTATCCCTGAAAAACACTCTAAAAGCAGCATTGCAGAAAATGCTACAAAAATGCTGTAGGTGACAAATATGTATGAATTCCATGTGAAATAAGGCCTTTTTAGAACCTCAGAGATACTTGAAATTAACACGAGCCAATTAAAAAAAATAAAAAAAGAAATATTTTCTGTAAGAGTCCTATATTACATTCCAGTACGAGACAGCAATTAGGAATGACAAAAGAGTATTTTATTTAATCAATGCCAACACAGGATTCTTCTCTAAAGAAAAGACTGAAATGAAGTATCTAACACTTCTATTGGAAAGCATTTTCTCATTCTCATTGAAAAACCCTCTCATTATTTTCATTGCAGTAGTTTCTAACCATCCCAGATGTGGATCTCTTTGCTAAATGCAAAATATATACAGAATGACAAGACAATCTGTGCTGCAAAGAGCCTATCTGCTTTCTGTGGAGACAAGAACCTAAGATGACAGAGCAGACAAGCAGAAGGTGCACAAACTAGTATCAAGAGTGCTTGTCTGCAGGACAAGGAGTAGCTAATGTTCAGTAGCTGCCCAGAGCTGTGAAGATTCTTGGTGTATTTATCACTATACCTTTACTTCTTGCTTCATTTGCTGCAGCTTCATTTGCAGGTTTTCATGGCTTGCTCGCAGGCTTTGGAGCTTTGCCTCTATTTCGCACCTTTTGTCTTCCTGGCAGCTGTGAAGAAATTGCATTTTATCCTTCCATTGGTTGAACTGCTTCTTCATGTACCTGCCAGGGACACAGAAGCATTTTGCTGGATCATGCACATACAAGAGGAAAAGAGTTAACACTGTAGCACAAACTTTCTCTGTTAGTTAAGGAAAGTTTTGTCAGCTTTGGGGTTAGAGGCCAGTAGTTCAGGAACTGGGTTGTATTCATAGAATTAGCAAGAACAGGAGTGTTCTAGATGAAGAAAGATATGAGCTGAGAGGAACTGTGGCCAGGACTGAGCCTTGCTTCTTGGAGTTTTCCCTTTCTCACAAAGGTGGCTGCAACAGGACAGACATCATAGCAGTCCCTCTGTGTAGAAGCAAACTACTTATGGCAACACCCTGACCTGCCAAGGATTCCCATCATTTCCCCCTGGCAACAAAGGAGTAAAAGCAGCCTCTCTGCCCCTTGGACTGAGTTGCCACTGCTACTCTGTGCAGCTTGTTTGATGATACCTTTAGTTTCTGCACAGGTTACTTGTCCTTGAACGGAAACTGTGATTTTTGCAGTGAGAAATGCCACCCTTAGATGCACACCAGAGATTTAGAAATTACCTACTCAGAGCACAGTATGACATAACTCCCACCTATTTCTCTGTTCTAGGGTTGGGATTTATTTAAGAAGTTAGGGTAGAAACACACCTGAGGTGGAGACAGACAGAAAATCTTGTTAACATTACAGTAATAAACAAAATGGTTCATATCACACAGCTCAAATAGTTCTCTCCCTTGCTTAGTTACATTCAGAAGTTCATCTGATTTGCTTTATTTTTTGTATGCATTGGCTGACAGACAAGAGCCCCATCAGTTTCACTGGAATTATGCAAGAATAGAATAACAAGTCAGACCATTTAAAATTAAAATTAATATTACAGTACTCCCTTATAACAGCATTTAATGGGTCTTTCCTGTAAAATGCTGACTACCTTCAACAAACTAAGAGCCCAGTTCTCTGAACAGGCACATAAATGCTGGAAGTTAGTCCACAAATAAAAACAAAGAGCTTCCCATGGGTAATGTCATTCATTCATTCATTCATTATATGATAAGCAGCAGGTCAGAGGATGATGCAGTATTTCAGAAGCAGGTTTCCCAGATATCCTCTCACCTATTGCTAATCTAAACTAAAGCTGAAGATCTTTACCATATCTCTCTATTTTCCCACGTGAAAACAGAGAGTGAGGTAAGGACACAGACTTACAATGAAACTGCAGTTGCTTTGCCCTTGTCTCAGAGTGCACTTGTGTGAATTTGGACCAGCAACTGCACATTGACTTTTTAGAATGAAACTAAATGGAAACAGAGGGAACTGAACATACTGAAGGAAAAGAAGAGAGTATATTCAGGATCATATTCTACACTTTGCTGTAAATTCCATTGGTTTCAGTGGTCACAGATATCATTATATCTACAGCACATTCATATATTCACAAAAATGAAGGAGGGGAAGGCAAAAGTGAAAGAAAAAGACTTACAAGATATTTATAGAAAGATATTCTACCTTGATTTAAAAACTTCCTGTGAATTATGAAATTTGTTTTGATTAAGCCCTTTTCAGAGAAAACTTTGAAAAACACTATTCTGATATTTTTATGTGAATGAACATTCTTTCCCTTAAAAATGACTTTCAGAAATATAATCTAACAACTGCAGAAATGCCAATGAACGCCACCCAGAATGTTTTGCTTTGCCAAATTTTTTTTTCCAGTGATCTCCATTTACAATTTTTTGTTGCTGAGTTTCTATTGTTCATCCCTATTTGACAGGCTTTTTAAAAAACACAAAACAACAACCAAAAACAACACCTCAAAAACTCTGAATAATTTGTATTCTAGCTCTTCACTGGAGCAGCATTGCCCACCAGTCTTCAGTTATTATCCTACCGCATTTACCTACCTGCTCTCATTGTGAATGCTTTTGATGGATTCGTGCATTTTTAACACATCTGCTTCAAAAGAAGCTATCACCTATAAAAAAAAAAAAGTATCTGTTTGTAATATTATCAGCAATAACATTTCATTTTCTTTGCAAATTTTGCTATAAGAGGGCACAACACATTTGGGATTTGGTCTGGTTTACAGTTTTACCAGTTAACTGTTTTATTGAACTGATTGCAATCAATTGATGCATTAAAGTATTTCTAATGGCTATTAGAACGGACTGGAACATTTACTCTAGAGTACAAATTCTTTGTTCTGCAGCAAATTCTAAGTGTATGAGAATTTGTTTTGTTTTCGATTAGGACAAAAACCTCATTCCCTAGAATTTCTGCAAAATGGAATATTCTGATTTGGGACCACCCTCTCCGAAGTCACACCACTGCTTTGGGACAAGAACATGGAGTGAGACTGGATGTAAAAGAGAGAAGAAAATTCCTGATCTTTGGATGGAAGGAAATAGTCTGTGGGCCATGCAGGGGACAGTAGGAGGACAAGTCAGGGGGACAAACACTTTCCAGGAAACTGCCATAGAGCCATGGTATAAGGTGGGCTGGAATCAGGGCTGCCAGAAAATTATGCGACTAGGATCTGGGTTCCTGGGACGTTCAACCTCATGGATTCTATTCAAAGCCCTAACTGAACTGACAGTCTGCATCTATTTATGCAACATTGAAATAATCTACACTGTAAATGTTGGAAATCAGTATCAAACTGCTTAGAAAGAATTCTTAGCCCAGAAAGAAAATGAACAAGAGAGCAACGCATGTGACAGAATCCCACTACAGGGATGCAAGTCCTGTCTTGCTGTCCTCTAAAACAACAAATGCCAGCCATCAAAATGACACGCTTCAGCAATGTCTGCCCACAACTTCTCCTACAGATATGTGCTGGCTGGCACTATACCTCAAGCTGGGCAGCAGTCCTAAAAGACAGGTCTTCCAAAGGGCAGCACAAGAGAAGCAGTCAAAGGATTGACTTGACATGCACAGGCTAGTCCTTAGTTACTGCACCCTTGGCTTCTGGGAAGAACAAGGTAAGTAGATGACACAAACTGGTTTGAATACAACCCGGTGTTCCCTATATTCCAAGTATATGCAGAGTTACCAACCTCTCAAATGAATACAGAAACAAAAAACTGCTATGTAATTATTTTTATCTATACTTTTCTACCCACTCCTCTAGCATTGTTTCTATATAGGGAACCTGGAAATGGATTAGTGGAGAGCTTTTATGCATGAGATATTTTAGTTGGAGTGGACACCACTCTTGGTTTATCCTTAAGAAGGGCCCATTCTGTCCTCTTGCTATTGCCATGGTGACAAAAATGGCCTGAACATAATAAGAAATAAGGCATTCTTCCTTGACATTTGCTTGCAGTAGGAGAACATGACAGCATATTTTACTGTCAGAATAGAGTGATGACTCCAGTCTTAGCCAGGCTTTAATGTGCTACTCTCAGACAACTCGTAAAGAAAAAAGTAACAGAGCAAATATTCTTACAAATACTTCTACAAGTCATGAAATATCAAGGAGTTAGTTACTAATCTTGGGAAGGTATTAAAATCAAGCTTCATTAAGTTTTCAGATTGCACAGTTTTTTCAGTAAGTGAGAAATTAACAGGAAGGTGAAACTGCCCATTTAATTTCTTTTTCATTGGTAATTAGAAGGCAATTAGATAGTTAATTTGGTAGCTCTTCCTCACAGCTTTAGCACTATTACAGCTTCATGTTTTGCTCACCTGAGCTTTCGTCTTGCCTTGCTCTGGTATCTTGCTGTTTTTCTCATCCTGTTGCATTACAGATCTGTTTTCAGATATGAACTTGGGTGACTCCAGGACAGGTCTGTCCACTGGGAAGGACAGGTTTTCAGGTCCAGGTGTTGGTGAAGCACTGAGTTCTGCAGGGAGTCTGTGCCCAACAGAGAAATATTGAGTAGAGACAGATTTGAGCCTTATATGGTTTTGGTATTGTGACAACCTTGAAGCATTCCCCCCATGCATAGCAGAACAAAGACCTTGTTATGCCTTAAACGTCTGGTTTTTGTTACTTTGGGAGGAAGAAATAGATGACACCTCATCTTATCTTTCCAGAAGTTTTATGGCCATGGAGGGAGACACCTTGGAAGATAAAGACAATTAACAGTGTTGCTGTAAAAGGTCTCATGGCCTAATTGGGATGATAGAGATGAACCATCTGTTGGACAACCAACTACCAGAAGAAACCACGAACCAACAGCTACCCCTGATGGGCAAGACAGCTCACTTCTGGTCAATACCATGAACTTTCCCCTGGTTTGAAGACCCCAGACCCATTTCCAGAAGAGTCTTCCTAATTAGTATGAAGAGCGAGCAGAGGGAGGAGAGCTGTATGGCTGGTTTTATAAGAATCCAGTCCGGATAGTGTTACGTGGGAAAGGTTTATCTCGCAGGGGCAAAAGTATGCTGGGGCAGGAATTAGCTGGGCTCATTTGGAGAGCTTAAAACTAGGCTCGAAGCGGGATGGGGTTGTAGCTGGGCTTGTCCCAGTCAGGCAGCGTTCTAAAACTGATAAGGACTAGGTGGCCTCCTATGTCCCTAGGGAGAAATCGGTGTGCTCTGCTCGCTCCCTGAAATGCCTGTACACCAATGCGCACAGCATGGGGAATAAGCAGGAGGAGTTAGAATCCTGTGTTCGGTCGGGAGATTATGATCTGGTGGCAATTACAGAAACATGGTGGGACAGTTCACATGACTGGAATGTGGTCATGGATGGCTATGCCCTTTTTAAGAAAGACAGGCCAGCCAGGCGTGGTGGTGGAGTTGCTCTCTATGTGAGAGAGCAACTACAATGTACTAAATTCTGCCCAGGAGTGGAGGAGGAGCGAGTTGAGAGTGTATGGGTCAGAATCAAGGGGCAGGCTGGCAGGGGTGACACTGTTGTAGGTGTCTATTACAGGCCACCAGATCAGGCTGAGGAAGTTGATGAGGCCTTCTATGGGCAGCTGAGAGTGGCCTCACAGTCACAGGCCCTGGTTGTTGTGGGTGATTTTAACTTCCCTGATGTTTGCTGGAAGGACCCTTCAGCCAGCCAGCCACAGTCCAGGAGGTTCCTCCAGTGCATTGATGATAACTTCATCATGCAGACGGTGGAGGAGCCGACTAGGAGAGGTGCACTGCTGGATCTCATCCTCACTAACAAGGAGGGTCTGGTTGAAGCAGCAAAGGTTGAGGGCTGCCTGGGTTGCAGTGACCACAACATGGTGGAGTTCAGCATCTTGTGTGGCGGGAACAGAACAGCAAGTAGAATTTCAACCCCAGACTTTAGCAGGGCTAACTTTGGCTTTTTCAAGCAGTTGCTAGGGGAAATCCCATGGGCAAGACTGCTTGAAGGAAAAGGGACCCAAGATAGCTGGATTGCATTCAGAAGTTGCTTCTTCCACACTCAGGATCAGAGCATCCCTGCATGTAGGAAGTCAAGGAAGGGAGCCGGGAGGCCTGTGTGGTTGAATACGGATCTGTTGGATATGCTCAAGCAGAAGAGGAGAGTTTACAGGTCATGGAAGCAGGGGCTGGCCACTTGGGAAGAATATAAGGCTGCTGTTAGAGGATGTAGGAAGGTAGCTAGGATAGCCAAGGCCTCCTTAGAATTACAGCTGGTGAGAAGGGTCAAAGACAGCAAAAAGAACTTTTTCAAATACATAGCAGATAAAACTAATACCAGAGGCAATGTAGGTCCACTGATGAATGGGGTGGGTGCCCTGGTGGCAGAAGATACAGAGAAGGCAGAATTACTGAATGCCTTCTTTGTCTCTGTCTACTCTGCCGGAGGCTGTCCTGGGGAGCCCTGTACCCCTGAGACCCCGGATGAAGCCAGGTCAATGGAGGAGTTTCCTTTAGTTGATGAGGACTGGGTTAGGGAGCAATTAAATAGCCTGGACATCCATAAATCCATGGGTCCAGATGGGATGCATCCGTGGGTGCTGAGGAAGCTAGCTGAAGTCATTGCTAGACCGCTCTCCATCATCTTTGCCAAGTCTTGGGAAACGGGAGAGGTGCCCGAGGACTGAAGGAAAGCAAATGTCACTCCAGTCTTCAAAAAGGGCAAGAAGGAGGACCCAGGTAATTATAGACTGGTCAGCTTCACCTCTGTCCCTGGCAAAGTAATGGAACAGCTTATCCTTGGTGCCATCTCAAGGCATATCAAGGATAAGAGGGTTATTAGGGGCAGTCAGCATGGCTTTACCAAGGGTAAGCCATGCTTGACCAACCTCATAGCCTTTTATGAGAATGTAACAAGGTGGATGGATGATGGCAGAGCGGTGGATGTGGTCTACCTTGACTCCAGTAAAGCCTTTGACAGAGTCTCCCACAGCATCCTCACAGCTAAGTTGAGGAGGTGTGGTGTAGACAATAGAGTAGTGAGGTGGGTTGCAAACTGGCTTAAGGAGAGAAGCCAGAGAGTGGTAGTCAATGGTGTGCAGTCTAGTTGGAGGCCAGTATCTAGTGGAGTGCCTCAGGAGTCAGTACTGGGGCCAATATTATTCAATATATTCATTAACGATTTGGACGAGGGAATTGAGTGTACTATCAGCAAGTTTGCTGATGACACTAAGCTGGGAGGAGTGGCTGACACGCCAGAAGGCTGTGCTGCCATCCAGAGACCTGGACAGGCTGGAGAGTTGGGTGGGGAATAACCTGATGAAATTTAACAAGGGAAAGTGTAGAGTCCTGCATCTGGGCAGGAACAACCCCAGGTTCCAGTATAGGTTGGGAAATTACATATTAGAGAGCAGTGTAGGGGAAAGGGACCTGGGGGTCCTGGTGGACAACAGGATGACCATGAGCCAGCACTGTGCCCTTGTGGCCAGGAAGGCCAATGGCATCATCGGGTGTATTACAAGGGGGGTGGTTAGTAGATCGAGAGAGGTCCTCCTTCCCCTCTACTCTGCCCTGGTGAGACCCCATCTAGAATATTGTGTCCAGTTTTGGGCCCCTCAGTTCCAGAAGGACAGGGAGCTGCTGGAGAGGGTCCAGCGTAGGGCAACAAAGATGATTAAGGGAGTGGAGCACCTCCCTTATGAAGAAAGGCTGAGGGAGCTAGGGCTCTGGAGCTTGGAGAAGAGGAGACTGAGGGGTGACCTTATTAATGTTTATAAATATATAAAGGGTGAGTGCCACGAGGATGGAGCCAGGCTCTTCTCGGTGGCAAACAATGATAGGACAAGGGGTAATGGAATCAAGCTGGAACACAAGAGGTTCCACTTAAATTTGAGAAAAAACTTCTCAGTGAGGGTGACAGAGCATTGGAACAGGCTGCCCAGGGGGTTGTGGAGTCTCCTTCGCTGGAGACATTCAAAACCCGTCTGGACATGTTCCTGTGCAACCTCACCTAGGCGTTCCTGCTCCAGCAGGGGGATTGGACTGGATGATCTTTTGAGGTCCCTTCCAATCCCAAACATACTGTGATACTGTGTGAAGTTCTCCTTCCTCTCATTGCTACCCAAGCATTAGGTAAGCAAGCCCCCAGAGAATATCAGAGAAATCTTGGTTGCTCACAGAGGGATTAAATTACAGTAAAAATGAAGAAAGTTTTTTCGTGTTGAATACAAGTGAGGAAATATTATCAATGGAAAATGTTTTGCATTCCATCACACTGTAAAAAACAAACACTGAAATAGTATTCTCTGTGAGAATCATTGTAACTACCATCCATTGGTCTTACTGCATATGAAAAAATAGTTTCTAATAGCAATGTACTTACCTAGCAGTGTAGCACAATCAAGTTGTATAAATAGATTTTTCTCCTCCTTCACACAAGGATGAAATTTATCCTTTTAGACAGGAGTGACCATTTTTTCCTATTTTAGTCTCACTGAATCCTCATTTGGAGAACAAATGTGAGATGCAAGAGGGGTTGCTAAGTCTTTATACAACTAGGAAGGAATCTCACTCTTCATACATTTGTAGTGCTTATTTCGCATAATCATTCCTTTCAGTTTCTACACCTAAATATCAACTAAAATCTCAGACCAAGGAAGGAACAACTATAGGGAAAAATCACAAGATGATCTCCAATGCTCATTATTAACCACTGTGATCAGTGGAAACACAGTAGTGAACTTACACATTTACTAAAGGCACACAAAACAGAACTGATCTGAAAGAACTGGAATAATGTGATCAGCTACTCACTATTGCAAGTAGTCCCACAGGACTGCAATTCAGTGGGACTTGAGTATAATAACTGTCAATGAACACACTGTGGATCACATGTGGAAAGTACTCACAGTTAATTTCCAATGAATTTGTCACAGAGAAGGTGCTTAAATACCCCTGAAATTGTGACAGGTACAATATTTGCAATGCCTGACCCTAGAATGAGCATAGGAAATGGCATGGAGAGAAAGAGATCGCATAAGGAAGGAAGGAACGCACAAGCATGTTATATTTTATAAGACAACTGGTCATTAGGTTGTCAGCGCAGTAATCACAGTTCAGCTACAGAACAATGTGCAGCAACTTCCCATTTATGCTTTCCCTTTTTAATGGAAAAATCATTACACAGTGTCGGTCATAACAAAATCACTTATTCAAAGGACATAATCAAGCAATATCCCACAGCCTGACATACTATTCAGAGACTATAAACTAATTGGAAACTCACAAACTCTTTTTGTGAGTAGGGAAGTGCCTTTCCTCCACTATCTCCAGAGCCCTCCTTCTCTGAGCCTCTTTTCTTCTGCAGCGCTCTTGAAACAGGTTGTTCCTGATAGTGCGAAGAAAGTACTTTGCATTCGCCTTTGCTGACATCTATTGGAATGAAAGATAACAAAGAAGGGAGTGAATTTTCAAACAGGTTGTGCCCAGAAGTAGACACTGTTCAGGGCAAAGGAAAGACTTAAAAAAGCAAAGGTCCACCTCTTCAACAACTGAAGAGGTTAATGGCTGCTGTCTGGTCCCAGAAAGGGAGTTAAAATGGATGATGATGCAGGATCACAGGCAAGAATGACTCTAATTCTGTTAAGTAAGCCAAACACTCTGCCTGGGCCAAATTCAGGCAGCCTGGAAACTCTGAATGCAGAATTTTGTCAGTTGCAATGGTTAAGTTCACAGCCACAATGATAATTCTGCCCAACTAGTATCTAAGTTCCCTTTTGACCAATGGAAATAAATACTTTTATACTTGTATGAAGTGTTAACAGATGGAGTCTTCTGTGCCTCACGTCCTCCTCTTATACGATAGAGTAAAAAACACACTTCCATTTGTCACAGCAGTGTCAGGCTCAGGTACAACCACTAAGCTCAGTAGCTGTATTATAGCAGGACACAAACCTGTTCTGCCCCAGGACTGCCACAGAACATGGGCTGAGTCCTGACAGACTGAAGAGGAAAATGCAAAGAAAACATACAGCATGCCTCCTGGTAATTTCTCAACCTGGTAATAACATTACCACAAGGTGTCAGCACGGTAAGGAAAAACAGTGCTGATATTCCAAATCCCCACTCTCTGCTAAAGAAAATGTGACAACTTACCCAGCCAAGGACAGCATCTGCTAAGAGTGGAAGGTATGGGAAAAGTGGCTTACTACTGATTCTTTTATGTCCCATACAAAGGATATCAAAATGGTATCTGTCATAGTGAGCAGCTTATCTTTTTGATCTTGGTATAGATTTTGGCCACAAAAGTAAAATTTACAGGGTTAGTGTTAGAGTAGGGTTTCACAAAGGAAACTGAAGTTCAGTGATCCAGTGGCAATATTGCAGCAACAATGTGGGAAAGCTCAATGTTGAACAGTACAGGAGAAGAAAGGGACTTCATTTTAAAACAAAATCTATTTCACTCACTCATAAGCACTGACATACATGTGTCCAAGTCGTCTTTCCAGCATTCACACACCAAGGTGTATGTATACATATGATGTGGCCATGATGACTTACAGTGATATGTCGGACAAGAGATGTCAGTTCTCCCTAAGCCTTCGGAGTTCCTCTCAGTGTGACCATGTGCTGATTTTTGTATGTGCCTTTAGCTCCTTTAGGATCTGGCAGTGACTATGATCTTTTGTCTCCTTATTTGAGTGTCTTATAGGTATAGGTCTAGTTCTTAATGTTCACATCATCATCTCGTGATGGCATCTTCAAATGGCAATGTGTCCTTTGTTTCAGGCTACCTTTTGTTTTCCTGATTTGTTTGTCCTGAGCAGCTGTGTATGGAAGTGCTGTGATCTTGCTGATCAGCTAACCTAGGCTGCATCATCTCCTGCCTTGTTATATCCCTCCTGCCCTTCCTTCTGGTGTTTCCACATCCACATACTCCCATTTACTCTCCATTCACACTGATTTTAATGTCTCCCTTAGAAATTTCTACATGAGATCACTTGCCATTTGATTCTCCTACTTTCTCACAGACAGAGGACAATGAAGATTATTTGGAGAAATTAACATCTATCTGTTATTTTTAATGCAGATATTGAGCATCCAGATACAGTTTCTCACAGTGTTAGCAATAGGATTTGGTTTTCAGAGAGGAGTGAAATGGCTACCATTTAATGTTCCCCAAGACAAAGGGTGACTGCAAGAGCAGTCCAACTAATGTTCTTTAGTTTTGGTGCAGACACTGGCTACCCAGATATCGTTCATGTTTAGTGCAGGGTTTCAGGATGGAGGCAATGAAGTACAGCTTACTAGGGAAAATTTCATGGGTACTTTTCAGCTCATTTACTGGAACAGGAGGAGATCCTGTTACATATATTCACAAAAAAGCCTGTCTGCTCCTGTGTGTAAGATCTGGAATCTCCTGCTCAAAGGAGAAGATGACCTTCCAAACACAAATTCCCAGGATTGAACTGTGTCATTAATGTGATGAAAGCACAAGTTGTCCCTGTAATGGAGCCCAGGTAGGTAAGCTTAGCTGGGCCCATGCTGCCTCTGTGCCGCATCTCTAACTGACAGAGATAAATGACTCTAAAAGGTTTACAATGAAGTGGAAAAGATCTGGAATAAGTGAAGTTTCATGCAGAAGTTTTTACAACTTTAGGATGAGTTAACTTCTGAATGAGTCTGCATTGGGGCTGGGAAAAAGGAGAACTAGGACACTGAGGGCTCTTTCCACAGTGTTAAGGATAATCTGCAAATGGCAAACTTGCCATAAAACTCCTTAAGAGGAGGACTTACACTATGACATTTCATGGCTCTATTCAGCTATTTCAGAACAAAACAAAACACTCCTTCTAAAGCCAGAAGCCCCCTGTTTCCCTTTGCCTGACTCATTGTTCCCAGATTAATAATGCTAATATGCCATGGCCATTATGGCTAACACACACATAATTTCATAATCAACGTAGTTCAAGAGTCTACTGCCTACGTGCTTACATGAAAAACCTGAACAGGGAAATGAATCAGTACAATGGGATCCTACCTGCACACAGTGTTCCACAACAGGATGTGAACTCTTATGTGGTTTGCTGAGACGACCAGTGAAAAAGCAGACTTGGCAAAGGTCATAATTGAGGCACTTCAGACACCGATACCTATGAGGGAAAACAAGATTAAGTTACTTCCCTACAAGGAAATCTTGGTGTGAGTTTGATTACTAGAAATCCAGATTCCTGGATTTGGAAATGTAGCAAAGCACCTCTGTTAGAATACTTTCCTCAGCATTCTCTGAGTGTAAGAGATATTCTGTCCAAATGACAGTGGACTATTCTCCACAACTCTCTAATGATTTTTTAATTATTTATTTGCTGCATTGAAATTCAGTCCAAGGAAGAAACAGTTGTTTTAGCACCATTTTTGAGATTACAGTTATATCTTCATATGCTTCTTAGGCACCAGCTCACCTCTATTTGCTGCTCTCATGAAACTGTAATATCACTATATTATTGACATAGGATTTGCAACTTTGTAAAAACCTAAAAATGCAAAAAATAAACCTGCAAGCTTTCTATTAGTGAGAAGAGAGTAACAGCAAAATGCTTTTCTGAGCATTCTGGTCAGTAATGGATCATGTTCTTTTTATACCATTAGGCCATTTTATACCATTACTTAGATGAGTAAGATGCTAGATGGATAACTTAACTAGCCAATTAATACACCTGCTTATGGGACAAAGAACTAAGAAATGAGATACACAAGTTTACACAATGAGATACACAAGTTTACACAAGTTTAATTGGTTCTACCACTTAACTGCCAGTTTACTTTCAGTAAGTCTCCATAATCATGTCTCTGCTAGTGAACTAAAGAGAAACAGGATGCAGGCCCGAGCACTGGCCTGTGATGGCTCTCTCCCTATCTTACTTGTTAAATGAGATTATGTCCAAAGTTTGTTGCTTAATACAGCAGTTGGAGCCTGTAAGGTATGCAAACAATGGTAAGAACTATTTATGTGAATGCTACAGAGTTATTGATGCGGACTATAGCAGTTACTGACGCACCTGAGGCCTGTAATGGGGAAAATTTTGCAGACTCTACATCTAGCTTGGTGAGAAACCATTTCTGTGGCTGATAATCTGTAACATGTAGGGAGCCACAGGAGAACAGCAGGCTCCGATCTCAGCCAAGACAGGAATTTTTCTTCAACAATTGCTGAATTCAGAACCTGGAAAAAATACATCTAAAGTTCAGCCATTTACTTGAAAAGAACTAGTGTCTCACCTACAATTCCTAATAAAAGCTCTGGTATCAGACTCTGCTAACATAGATTTTCTCCATTTATGTAAAATGTTACTGGGTTACAAAGGTTTTGGAATAAATGCAAAAATCTTTAGTAGTATCTTACTGAGCATCTTTTCTATAGGTATAAATCCTCCTATACTATGAGATTGATGAGCAGGCCTGCCCCTTAAAAAGTAGATACTGGTGGATGTTACATGGTGATACACTTGAAATTTTAATCAACAAGCAACCTTCAACATGATTTCCCAGGACATCAGAATTTCACTCACCCCATGGAAACAGTTGTGTATCGCAATTTCCACACAAGACAGAGTGCAGCTTTCTCCAACAATGGCTGGGATCTGTATCAGAAAGAAAGGCTCAGAAACACCTCAATAAAAACCAGATGTTCCCATCATGCTCTGCTGAGATGGTGACAGCACACAGATGGTGAAGCATCTCTAGAAATGCCATTTCACATACTGTTCTGAGGAAAACATGTTCATATTCATACCATCAGTATGCAATTTCATAGCTCAGTATGTGTCAGAATTATTTGCTTCCAGCTCAGTTACTGAAATGGATTAACATAGTATGTTGCCATACTAGAATACTGAAGGATAGCAGGTTTGAACCTCAGGGTTTGTTTTGAGATCCCATTTTCAGTACCAGTTCAGCTGGAAATACCTGTACGCTAAGACATTTTGCTGCAATTGCAAGCTATTCTAGTGCGTACAGACAGCTGAAGTTTAGAGTCGCTTTAGGAATAGCTGTATGCAGCTGTTCCCACAACCTGTAAGCTCAGGCAAAAAAAAAAAATGCACAGAGGCACTGATTGGAGGGGTTATTCTGTCTGAGAAAAGCTACAGAATTTGATTCTTTTACCTACTTTGCATGGTAGCTCCCTATGTCCACAGGGTGCCCTACTGGCTTCAGGCCCACAGGGTAATCAAACATAAAATATATCAACCATGTATTTTTTTTCTTCTAAATTAGGGTACTCCTACAAGATCTACTGTGTAACAGCACTGCAGTGGCATTACCTGATTTAAGTCTGTTAGGAGGCTTCTCAGGTTACTACGGGTAATCAAGGTCACCTTCCCATCAGGGACAGCATAAAATTGAAAGAAAGCTGGAAACAACCAGAGGAAAGAAATTGGAATCCTGTCAGAGCTTGAAGTGTCTTCTGGCTACTTATTCTCATACTATCTACACGATTGCAGCCTACCAAATAAACCTTTCAAGAAAGTTCCCCTTTCTTGTCTATCTAACAGGCACTCAGTGACTGACTGCTGTGAAAATAGTTTCTTCCTACAGACAGGGGGGGAAAGAGAAGGAAAGCAAGAAAATTATGGCAGTTCCTTATTCCTGGCATTTAAGGCAGGTAAGGATGAAGGAAACAATGAGCTCATTTTCATGGCTGTAATGAAAATATTTAAATACATTTCTACAAGATATGCCCTATGTAAATTGTGAATTGTTACTTCCAAATAATAATGTGGAAGGAAACACACAAAGTGCAATGGGAATGTAAGAGGCCAATATGCCACTTGTGGTCCATTTGTTCTCCATTTTGAGCCTTCAATTCAGGCAGAAATCTTTGTGCTGCACAATTCACTGGGCTACCTTTATCTGTTATACTTAGTTCTTTAAGCATTTTTGTCTAATGTTAAAATGCCTCTAAAAGCTTCCTGGATCCAATATAAAATTGTTTCCTAATCCAAGTAAGTTTAAAACTAGGGGTAATCTGTTATTTTCTGCAAGGCAAATGGAACTCAGCCTTCATTTTTAAGCTCTACTTATCTTAAACTTTACTGTGACTTCTTCTGAGACTGTTTATGCAAATAAACATATGGACATTGAAGGAAAAGTATTCTTCTGCATCAGCCTCTCTCTACAACTAAGAAGTCAAGAAAATTTACTTTTTGCATGGCAGAACTATATTCTGTTTTAAAGTAAAAAAATTCCAATGGAGAGTTTTCTCAACATTCAGTATTTTAGGCAGTGTATAAAATCATGCATTTCCCACCTCTGTATTTAGCTAGTAGTGTGTCTCCTGAAAGGGCAATTAAGGCAGCTGCAGCAGATCTAGGTTTGATACAACCTGTTCCAGATCTAGGAAAATAAAGCAAGTTACATTACCTTCACTGAGGATGTAAAAACTGAAACCTCTAAAGAAAAAAACATGCTGTGTTGGAAGATAATTTAAAAACTTGTGTCCTTTGATACGTATATAACTGATGTCACATTTTAGTGATATTTTATACCTAGGACACTTAGCCACTGAACATAACTACAGAGTTAACTGTTCAAGATACCATGCAATCATAAATTTAAAAAAATCCACAGCACCTCCTTCAAAGACCTCACATTCCAAGTAAAATGTAATTTTACATTTACAATATATGTCCTAAAAACTTTCTGCTCTTCATTCGTGGAAAGCCTTCCCAAATATGGAAGAACAAGCAGGGTTAGAATCTGGTTTTTGCATTATATCATCAGGCAGCTTTACTGTGTCCCCAAACATGCACTGAGCTCCTCTTGGGCTGATTCCCTTTAATTCTGCTGCAGCTCAATTTAATCAAAAGGATAAATGCAGGGCTAAGACTTTAGTTTTGACCATTAGCTCATAAAGAATGTAGCTTAATTTAGAACCCAAGTTTGTGACATAGGCACCTGATGAAGAAAACATTTCTTTATATGAAGACAAAGCAGACATCAATCAGAAACCAAAAATCATGAAAGCCTGGAATTCCATATTTAAGATATCACTTTTTCAAAGCAGTATTGTACTTCAAATATCATTACATAAAATTGTCTTCAAGAGTCTTTAGATAAACTGCATATTTACAGACCATACTGCATAAAGCTGCAATATAGTCTCTAAAGTATGAGCTGCATGGGAAATCACTGGTCAAAAGTTGCTAGGTTTTTCAGTTTGTCCAGAACTTTCATTGAAAATAAAGACCAAGATTAAAGCTAAATTATACAATCAAAAACCCTTATGATATTTTATGCAAAGTTGTTAAGTAAGCTACCACACAAACATGGAAAAGCCCTTATCTGCTCTTGCAATGAAAAACTTTCCATTGTTGGTAATGGAGAACTGCACTGTATGGAGAAAACACGATTAGAAGAAAATTGTAAGAAGTTTCTTCTGTCCAATATACACAGCAAGAAACTTGTGAACTTTTTTAAAAACAGAAATTACAGCAAAAAAGAAATGTCACATTGTCCTAAGAAAAGAGAAGTCCAAGATAGTCCTGTTAAGAAAATTCTTCTAAATTATTCCCCTACACTGCACACAAATTGCAAAATACTCTCGATGTTTCTCTCTTTTTTTTGTAATACACCAGTTTGTTCTTAGCCTTAATTGATGGTTTTAAATACAAAAAAACTCATAACATGGGACCTTAAGCAGTAGTGATCATATTATTACTAAACAGCATATCAAGAAAAAGTCCTGCAAACCACTTAAATCTCACTCACTTCCAGCAAAAAACTTTGCTCTGATGTAGAAGGGAAGAAATTTCACCTGTAGTGAATAAATTGTGCAATTAACTTGTCTTTTAAATCTGATACAATCACAAACTCATTCTGCCTTTACTGAATTAATTCATTATGCACAAACAATACATAACAAAAGTACACTTTGTGAGCTGCTTCATTATTATTCCCAGAAAGTACTTGCTATTCACAGGAGCTATCTGATCAGCTTAGTTATGAGACAGTGGTTTTGTTTCATAATTGGTTGATGAACTTTTTAAGCTGGAGAAAAATGAACAATACCAAGTGACTGGCAAGTTTTTGACCTGTGCGTGGATACTGTCATTGAAAGGCAAAGATGGATTCTTTCCAGGAGTGCATCAAAATATCTTGGCAGTCAAAAGAAGAGATACTCTCTGTAAAGCTGTTCACAGAAGTCAGCACGGACAGGCAGACATCCTGGACCTCCAGATAATTTTGGAAACATCTGACCACTGATTCTCTGATAAAACCTTGTGCCTCTTATCCCTACAGCTGAATTACCCCCATGGTGCATACCAAACAAAATAACATAAAAATGGGAGAGTTTCACACAGAAATGGTGTAAGAGCAATATAAAGAGACTTGGTCTAGGAGTACTTCAGGACTGATTTACATTTTGCTTCCTCTCACCTGTCATATATTGCAGTTAGCAGGCCCAACGTGAATTCAGCGGCTCTTGGATCTACCTGGCCTGGTTTTTCTAATCTTGCCCTTTGGAACAGTTCTGTCAGCATTCCAGACAGCTGCTGCACTTTCAGAGAACTCTGCTTTTCCTTCTGGCTCTGTTCACTCGATAGAATGTGCTGAATCAGAGAAACATCAATCAAATCCACTGTGGGAAAATTAAGGGAGAAATGAATGAGGATCCTTACCTTTTCATGAATAAAAGCTCAACATTTTTTTATTAGTAGTGCCTAGCTAAGTCTTTAAAATTAAGTCTAAAACATCATGCAAGATAAAAAGGAAATAACCTGGGAAAGGTCTTACTGGGTTTAAGGATGTAGAAAAACTTGTGAGGCTACAAAGACAGAACAGCTCAACTAAAATTCCCTGGATGTGATTTTGGGATAGATAGGAAGGGAAGGAAAATAACATGATGAACTGCGTCCAAGTTATAAACCTAACTTTAATTCTACATATAGATACTATAAAACTATGCGCCATTCAGTACTTCAAAATAAGGCTCATCTGGGACTGTGGAAACAATTTGTGCTTTAATATGGGCTTCCTCCTCATGCACAAAGAAAAGGGGGATGCTATGACCAAGAAAGGGGCAAACAGGCTGTATTATAAATGTACCACGGAATAACTAATATCTGGTGGGAAGAGAGAACTACAACTTCTTAAAAGTCACATTCAGTACCAGAGAGGCAACCATCATATTTTATTTTGTTCTCATTAATACTTATAGTATTAATAATAATGCCTGTCAATGCATTTTCGATGATCCACAATTATTTCCAATAAATCATCTCTTAAGAAACACACGAGAATTTGACATTAAATGAGAATAACTATATAAAGATCCATAATTGCCAGTGATGTCTACATACCAGTGTTGCAGATTGTAATAATAACTTGATTCTCCCATGCCTTTAGACTTTTACTAATGTATTTCCACTGACATTCAAAAGGGGGAAAACCAGTCTATATAGGGAGTACTGTCTAGCTCTTAAGTGTTCATAATGCATTCTGAGATTCTCAGGTGGAAAATTAGAGAGCGAAATAGCATAATAACTCATAGTGACAACACCACAACATTATTACAGGTACTTCTCCCTGTCTCTCCATCTACTAACACTGGCACAGACTTTGTACTGAGCGTAGTTTTAGGGCTGTTCTGTAGACAGAGCTCTGAACATCATTGAAAGCCTCTGTGGAAGAAAACAAACACACATTACAATAAATAAAGAAAACCAAATTGTTTAACTAAAGGGTAAAATAACCAAATTTGGACTTAATCAAAACCCACAGCACTTCGAAGGAAAATTCTGAAGAAAATGAAAAAAAAAATTACAACATGTTCTTTTTTTTCCAATATCTCTGTGGGGAAAACGGTCTTCTTATGACCAGTGATATGATGAGTCATAAAAATTGTATTTATCACAGAGAGAGCACCTGCTTCTTTGGGAATGAAGTCTATTCATAGACCAGAAAAAAGGATATGCACTGTGCATACTTTTAGTCAAGGTCATAATAAAATAACATTGCTTCAGGCAAAACAGTTTCCTGATCAGACATGACTCTTCTACAAGGAACAGTTTGTCAGCCTGCACAGCAGGGTTATTGTTTGGGATGCATAGTGTTTCAAGCATTAAACAAATTTACTGTCAAGATCAACATCTGGGACTCTCTCAGAAGAAGATAAGCAATTGCCTTTTGACATCTCTCCTTAGTAATCCCACTCAAGCTGCTCAACTAAATCCTATACCCTTATATGACTTCAGCTCATTCCTTTCACATCGCTAAAGAATCTTTTCCTGAGTGGGAAGTAAGGGCTTCCGAATATGACCTATATCTGGTATTTTACACACACACCTAGAACTTCAAGACAAAATAAAAAAGGCTTGTTCACAACAGCTTTAGAAACTAGAAAGGAATTTAGCAGTTATCCTTCTGTCCTCTTTCTCCCTGTACTTCACAGAGGAAGAGTTACAACTGATTCAGGTCAAAGATAAGCAACAAATATGAGTAACTGAGTAGAAATAACTCACAAAACTCTCTACCTATTTAGTCTGGAAATAAGCCAATCTGTGTGCATTGGTTTCCCACAAATGTACCAGACTAATGTTAATAGTCAGCAAATTATGGGCTCTGCTGGTTCCCAGATGCTGCCTGAAATAAGCCAATATCTGCTATACCATCTGTTTAGTCCTGCTCTTGTCATACTATGTTTTGTGATATTATTTGGAGATGTAGTGTAGCATGCCATACAACGTGAAAAATGAGTTTTGACTTCCATGCATCATCAGTTTACTCTCTTCAATAAACTGATCCAAATCTCTTCTGAAAGTAACAGAGAGACTGCCATAGTTTTCACTAGTCTATGGATTAAATTCCAAATGCGTATTTTCAAATACAAATGCTGGAAACATACACATGATCCAACTCAAACACCCTCTATGTGCAAGATGACTTTCTAAGTGAAGGGAATCTGTTCTAGTAACCATCTGCTCCTCACTTCAAGGCCATCCTTACAAAAAAATGTGGCCTCAAAGTGCGGCATTCTGTGCCTGTCAGGCAACAGTTCCAGAATTAACTTGCAAGATTACACAAGTAAAACAGCAGACAAAGAAAAAAAGCCCCAATAAAATACAATATATTTTAGGAATATTATTTATGAAGAGGCTATTTAGGGTCACTAAACTCTCTCATTTCTCATAGGAATGGAGCTTCACCTTTGGACACAAAACCAGCATGTAATCATTCTGCAGTGGGTCAAATTTCACTTCAAGACTCATAAATGCCCTTCGTTTAGAAGCTGATGAAGGAATTCCTACACAGATAGAAGAGAGACCCTTGTTTCCTGACATCTCCAGATAGATACCTGCTAGTTCTGCATTTGTACTACTTATTATTTTGCAGCTGAAGTATCCATTAAGATTTTCCATTCAAAATGGGAGCATATGGCCATCCTTTGTGCCCATCCTACAATATGTGAAAAATAACCATCTCCTGTATTATAAATTAGGGAATGTGGCCTTTGTGTGCCTGACCACTCTGTGAGCCAAGGTGATAGTGGCAGTGAAGGCACCAGGACAAATGAAAAATAAAGGTAGGACGGCACAGCTGTGTTATTTGTCATTTATGTGTTATGGCACAGAGATTCTGCAAGTGGTATGGCTTCACTACAATTCATTAGTTTCTGTCCAAACAGACACAGAAATGTCTCTTGAGAAAAGCTGCAAAAAAATGAGAAAAATCCTTACCCTGCAAATCTGGATCCATTTGAAATGAACAGATGGCATTAGGCGTTCTATAATGAAACAAACCAAAGTGTAAAACTACATTTTCTAGATAGAGACATATCAGATCATTCAAATCAAACCTTTTAATCTGAACAATTTAGTGGACGCATTTCAGAGATGAAATTAAACATAATGACATGAAACAACATAATAGTTTTGATGCCAGGTGTAGAGAAACTCCAGAAAATTGCATGCTCTGCATGGTCTCTGCTCACGATAAAGTAGGAGTAACTCTAGTAAATGTAGAATTGCATCAGGTTGAAAAAAGTCCCCAAAATACTTTCAAGTACAGGAAATGGGATATTTCACTATTGAAGAGTGCAGTGTTTACATACAGGGTTACTACACAGTCCATAGTGTATAATTTCAGGTCAGAGAGAGAGAATACCTTTACACCAGACTCTTTCCAAGATTTGTTGATGGCAATTGCTCACAAGTCTCTTTTCTAGAATTTTCAAACTGAACTAAAGTTTTCAGTTGAGCTGACATTTCTTTTTGAGCTGAGAAGGGAAAAAGGAAGCGTAACCATGAATCTATTTTTTTACACAACCCTGAAAGCAAAAGTCTTCATGACCCAGATAATAACAGAAACTGAATGTCTCCTCTCAGGATTTATTTCATTAATGCTCTAAACTACACTATCTTTTTAAATGTAAAAATCTAAACATGAATTCAATAAAGTAACTATCTTTCAGTTAATATTACATTTGAAAACGACTAGGTAAAACAGATCTAAGTTACACGAGACTCCAAAGGCCTCATATATGACTTTTAGTGGGGGGAAAAAATGTAATTTGCTAGAATAAATAAAAAATAGTTGGAAACTATCTAAAACTTTAACAATAAATTTGGTATTAAATCTAAATTTACCCAAACTTTCATTTTATTACATATTTCCAGTGAGATTCATTAATCATCTATCATAAACATGACAGGATACTGGACAATTATGAAGCATAAATATTCAATGACCTATAATTATTGAGTCTACCATAAATGTGCTGCTCATCATTTTAATTGGTGAAAGCTGCAACTTTGTGTTTCTGTCTCTAAATAACCTATAAATATTTTAAATTATGAGATACAGATTTGCTGTAATAACTTGTTAAAGGCTACAATGCCACAGTTTTCATTAAAGTCCTTCTTTGAAAAAAATACCACTATGTTTGTTTTTCACTATTCTTTTATTTTCTTCCTTACTAAGGTTTAGAGCTTGGACTTAATCCTGGGTTCTGCAAGACTGCAGTTCTGCCCAACTTCTGCATAGGCATGTAAATTTGCTTATACAATTACTCCTAAAATGGGTGCAACAGTATATGCCTCTGCATTGACAGAAAAGTCAATGTAGGGATATCAATGAAATCAGAAGATTCTAAGCAATTAATTAAACATAAGTGTTTACTGAAAGCTACATGCAGCAAACTGAAAGATAGACTTACAAACATGCAGCTTGCCTCATGTCTTCCTCCTTTTTTTCTCTTCACCAAAGGTACATAAATGCAAAGCAAGAGAATGAATGTAAAAATATGAGTTGAAACTCACTTAAATTAGAACTCATTCATTAGAATTTGCTCATTCAAATAAGAACAGATCCACTGACATCACTGAGTTATACAGCATGCATAATCTATTAGCACCTGACACTGTAAGACGACAAGCTCTCTATCCAGCACAGTGCAATATCTAACCTTTAAATTACCCATATGGATAAGCACACTATACTCTTGTACTAGGCTATCTGTGGCCCCGAATTATGTATGTGTTTATGTGTTTTACTGAACTGGCTGTCATTGTGCAATATCATAACATCACACCTATGAACCCTCCCTCCATAAAGTTATGTGAGGCATTATTAACATATGTACAGTCCATGTTTTTATATACAAAACTCTATGGAGGGCCCAGATCTTGACTGCAGCAGGAGTGCTTGGGTGAAATGAGCAGGATGTACTTTGGTGTTAGCACATCTACTTTATATTGAAAACCATATGAAAGTAGAAGCAGCATCTGCCTGCCAAAACTTCAAATCTGAACTAACTCTGCTCATTGATAGACTATTTCAGTCAGCGTGTTGTATTTCAGCTACACATGCCTTTTATTTATAATTAAAAATACTTACACAAAAAAAACCCAAAAACCCACAAACAAACCAAAAAACCCCACTACCACCACCACCAATAACCAAAGCCAAAACAAAAAACCAAAAAAATTCAAACCAAACCAAAAAAAAGAACCCAAATGAAAAAACCCAACCAAACAACAAATGTACAGAAAATAAATTTTTACAATTAAGAACTCCGATCTGTTATGTTCTGAACAAGAGTAGCCTTATTCTTTAATCCTATTGGAATGTGCAAGAAAAGTAATGTTTGATTACTTACATGTATTTTGTTTGCCTATACAGATTCTCAGAATCTGTACTTTAGTAAATAAAATGCATTTTTAAACATGCTACATAATTAAGTTAAAGTAGAGAGAAAGACAAACCAGATCAAATAAGGCAGAAATCTCCCGACAGATCAATTCACTTGATCACAGAGGCCTTCCTTCTTTTGAAATCAGACAATATTTCATCAGCATTTTAAATACACATAAAATAAACTACAATTACTTTTGTTCCCTGCGAGGGGTGAAAACATTCTGTGTTGTGTTCAAGTCCAAAATTATTGTCTCTTCTTAAACACAGTAATGACACTTACCTTTCTCTCAGCTACTTACTAAAAGCCCAGAAGGCAGATGACACCACCAGAGAAGTCCAGTAGTTCTATAGCACTTAAAAGTTGACTTCAAGACACAGTTTTAAAGGTTCTGCTTTTAAATGAATGCTGTTCACAACAAATGCCTGGCAAAGGCCCAGATCAAAGTATCAGGTAATTGTCTAAGCAGTCAAAACAGAGAACACTAATTAATTAGTAATAAATATCCTGAATTATTAAAGAGAAAACTTCTTTGATCTTTGTTTCAAAGCAATTTTTTCTTATGGTTGGAGTGCAATATTTCTAAAATGAGGGACCTTTACTAAGCATCTCCTAGCTGCTGAGAAACTGTTGCTATAGAGACTGAAAATGAGGTGGAAGCTGGCACAGTAAAGCAGAAAGCACACTGTGCTGTAACAAACAGTCGGTGCAACTGAACAAAGAGGAAAAATAGTAAGTCTAGTGGTAATGTCCTAGAATGAGAATTGTTCAGGCTAACCAGAAAGCTTACATACTCTACAGTACATCCAGATGCTAAGGTTTATGCAGAAGATATATAACATTTGTAAGACACAAATATTTATCTTAAAGCCCTTTTTCTAATTTTTTCCACAGTTACTCTAACATCCAGGTAGTAGGATTCATCAGTGTTATGAATATCCCGCATACATAGCATTACTCAGTAACTTGTGAGAAAATGTGTACCAGAAATTACTACTTACAGAAAACCCAAACTTAGTGATGAATAAGACTATCGGTGTGTTACAACTGTAACCAGCTTTCAATATGTTACCATATTTTAGCTTTGCTATTATTTTTATTCTTTCTCTCCAAAGTAAAAACTAGGAAAAGCAACCTTTGCATGCTATTATGCTTTCATAAGGAAAGACCTGAATTTACCTGCAGGCCATTAGGCAAATCTAATTTGAATAATTTAGGATAGAAGAGACATCCAAGACATTAGTTTTGTCTTTCTCCTCCCAGTCTCTGAGAAGAAATTCTTTGTGTTTTTCAGGTGGTGACTCGGAGTCCGGTAAGCCTGCTTATATATTGCAGAAACAGTTGATTTCCTTCTCGTTAAAAGCAGCGCAGTGTTGGTGCTGCAACTGCAGTCTGAACTACTGTCTCCACAGGCAGAATAAAAGAATTTGAAGAGTAAAAGACTGTCAAATCATATCCCGTATAGAAGAAAACAAATGTAAATACACATTTTCTTCTCCTCTCTTCAAGGAGCTACGGAACAAACCAGGTAGTTTGTCAAGACTACTGGTAGCATCCTTCCCTACTATGCTCTCCTGAGGCATCTGCCTGCGGATGCTCCTCAGAGACTCAGCCAATTTTTTGTGCATACAGTACTAGAAACGAATGCCCTGGAGATCACTTCCTCATGAAAGGAATGATTCCTTACCACTTTCCTCAAGACTTTTTACAACACCTGCCTCTACAACTCCTATGACAAACTCTTCTATGGACATACTTGTAACAATGATATCTCAGTTCCTGTAAATGTTGCTTCTCCCTTAACCATTTCACATAAGAAACAAGACTCTTCCAACTCCCTTGTGATATCTTAGTTTCCTGCGCTCCTCTTTCTAAGACAAGTGAGACGCCCCTCCTCATTCTGTCCATACCAGCTGATAAATAACAAACAAAATCCTCTTGGTTTCCTCACATAAGATGAAGTCTATCCCTGTTCAGAGTTTGAACCTCCTCTTGAATAACGAATTTATTCCAACTGAACAGGAAACTTTTTGTTTTGCTTAAACACTCACTTTGGGTAAAAAATTAGGTAGTACAATAATACTTCATTTAACATAGTCTCCATCTTTTAAGACACCAAACACATGCAAGTGAGAGTGGTTCCTCAACAACCCTGTTTAGACAATGACTTAATTAATTGCATGTTTTGACTTAACACATATGAGTAGTCCCCATGAAACTCAAGAAATAAATAAAAAGATGGAGACAAAAATGATGTATGCAGTCAATTTTTTTGGTTAAAAATCATTTTTGCCTGAGAATATCCGTTCTTACACATATACTGTGTTTCATTCCATCTGAAACAAGAATTCAGAGCTATAAAATGGCTACTCTATGTGTGACAATCTTGCTCAAAATTATCTTAATATGAACGTTTTAGACATTAAATTATGTTTTTGAAACAGTTTATTGGTCCAAAGAAATAAGTTGTTGGATGTTAATGAAATTCAAGATCCATTAAAGTCAGTAGGAATTTTGCTTTGGTCTCCAGATTAAGAATACTATATTCACACTCGTTTTGAAATATTTTTCTGTCTACAGATTTCCAGGTTTTTGATGAAGAAGTTACTGTAAAAGCTATGACAATGTTTAGCCTTTCTTTGTAATTTGCTCTTTTGAGCAATGGACACATTGTTTTAGTATGGGAATTTTCAGCATTCTCTCCTCCAGAAAACTCTGGCTAATGTGAGCCAGAAGGCAAGACTTCCATCTCTGTAAAAAAAAAAGCAAAAAAAGCACATATTTTTGCTAACCTCCTAAGACACTTATACATGCAAGGAGATAAACAGGGCACTTTGATAATACTTGAACAGTATAGCACCTAAGGTCACAAGAGTAGGCCACAACTAAGCAGTTAGCTGCTAGTAGTGGAAAGTCCGTCTGCTTAGTGTTTAAAGCAGCTACAAGAATGGGACAGCTCTACAGAAAAGTAGTGCCACACAAGAAAAGAGCAGGCAGGGAAGGACACTCCTAACTAATTGGGAATCTCCTGTTTGGGTTAATCAAGGTCATGATTAGTAGAATAATTAAACTCTGTATTTATCAAGAAAATATTATTGTGCCTGTAGTCCTTTCCTGAGAAACAAGCACAGATAACCAAAAGGCTTATGTGCTCACTAAAGGCCCTGGGCATTAAGCTCCAAATAGTTTCCCCATTCTTCAGCCTGACCTTAATGCAGAAGAACAGCTCATAGTATGGTAAGTGCTGATATAAAAGTACTGGAAAGAATTTGAAGGAAGGAAGAAAGAAAACTAACTAGGAAAAAGGCCTGTAAGACCTAAAATTAGAAAGGAATGGCTGGGAAAGTGCAGGGATTTGGGAACCTGAGAATAAGGAAAATGTGAGAAAAAATAAAGCACACTTAAAGTTCATCTGTTCTTATTTTGATGAATGATTCTTCTTTCCTTTATATAATCTTAAGAGGACAGAGAACTTGGAAAGCAAAATATGTAGGAAAAGTAGCACAGAGAGACTTGGGAGAAGATGAGGGGTTTTTATTCTGCAAGGGAAAAGCAAACTGTGGATTGAGGGGAGTTTTGCCATGGCAGTATCAGGTAGTCTATAGCCTTCCCACATGCTTCTGGATATTAGGAAGGGACATTGGAGCTGTTCTATAGATTTTTAGTTTAAATTTCTCATATCATTGTGCATTTAAAAAACCAAAGTAATGATAAACGTGGTGTGTCATTAACAAAGTGAAACGGCTTAATAATTTATAATGTAGGGAATCTCTAAAAGATCTTTCATCTATTGTAATTGCAAGAAGCGGCAGATGTGGCTGCCACTTACCAAGATTTCTATCTCTACAGAAAGCAGTAATGTATCTTTTTTTAGCCAACTGTCTTTGGGTGTCTCAACCTTTTCTTTTTCGGACTGACTTATAGACTAAAGACATTGAATGAACTGTTTGGTGCTCTAACAAATAGAACAATGAGAAGTTTGAGTTCCAATTTACAGTATTTTTCCTCTCTGTTAGAAACTAAACTCATAGCTAGTTAGTAAAGAATATTAGAGTATAGTAAAGAATAACTTCAAAAACATACAGTAGTAGGACATGGTGAAAGTGCTTTTCTAATAATAGTTACTTGAGTTTAAAAAAATATTTACTCATAACCTAAGATAAAACATGTCACGCTAAATGTATTATTTATGCTCAGCTTTTATATTCATGATCTGTGAGCAGAAACTTATGAAAACAAGGTTGCTACCATGCAGGTGTGCTATTCCTATCACCATGCCCCACGAATGGTCAGGATACATCAGACAAGCACTTGTTATTTCTATTCCTTTCTGAAGGATTTTATATCAATTTTAAATGAAAGGGTCATAAAATAAGAATCCTTTACTCAAATTCTCATTTAAAACTTGATCTCATCTTTCATGGGGAGAAAAACCCACCTTGCTGCAAATATTCTTTACTAGTGATTTTATCAGCTCCATATGGAAGCATTTCTCTTATTTCCTTTAGTGCAACGAGCTTTTCCTGAATGGAGAAAAAAAAGAAAAAAAAGGCAATTTTAACATCACCCATTCTTTTCACCCACTGTCATTCCTAGCACAAACTTAATAGATGTTAAATTAAAATAATCCTTACATGTTACTAGTATAACTGAAGATCACAAAATCTGACTGAAACTAGAATGTAGATTTCGGGACCAGTCTTTTTAGTATTTTAATATTTAGTGAAATTAAATTATTTTTGTCTCACTAAGTGACAAGAAGTTCATGATGAAATTACTGCTCGCTGTTTCTGTATTTCCTGAAAAATCCCTAATTCTAGTAAAATTTGCCCTTCATCAGTGCAGAATCACAGCCACAAGGATCCCAAAAGATGTCTCCTGGCATAGAACAACTTTGTATACTACACAAACAAAATCTACATCAGCAGCACAGAACACAGAAACATTAAATTAAAGCTAATATTTCTGTTTTGCATAAAGCCTGCAGAACTTGGAGGTGCAAATTCTACACTTACAAGGCTAAACTTATTTTATCATTTCCTTTTTGGGCAACAGAACAGTTGTCTGTTCATTTCAATATATAAATAGTACCTTACACTTATAAATATCTGGTATCTATCATGCATAAGTGCCTGTGTGCAGTTTGTACATCTAACACTTGGAGTCAATGTCTCAGTATTCACTGTTATATTGCAACATACCCATAGGTGGCAGATTTGGCATACTATTGGATAGAAGAGATCCTCACCTGAATCAGATCATGGGCTAAGCGGTCCAGAACTTTTTGGGTCGTTTCATTAATTTCTAATTCTGTCATGACTTCCCAGTTACCATTCTGGAACCTCACTGGCATAGAGAAGACAATTCCTTCAGGAATGCAAAATTGACCTGAAGAAGAGGGAAAAAAATGACTCATTATTTCTGCATAAAAAACACATCCTCATCAGCATCAAAATTAAGTCCTACAGACTTGCAAAAGTCTGCAGCTGTAAGACCTGAGTATAAATGGAGACTGCCTTTTCAATGTACAGTTCAAAGACCAAAGAATTACCCTTTTACTGTAACTTCATATTTTAGTTAGATGTACATGAACCATAAAATTGTAGAATAGTCCAGCCTCCCTGCAATGAGCAGAGACATCTTTAACCAGATCAGGTTGCTCAGAGCCCCATTCAACCTGACTTTGAGTATCTCCAGGGATGGGGCATCTGACCCCTCTCTAGGCAACCTGTTCCAGTGTTTCACCACACTCGTAAAAAATTTCTTCCTGATATCTAGTCTGAATCTCCTCTCTTTTAGTTTAAAACCATTACCCCTTGTCCTATTGCAACAGGTCCATCTTTCTTTATAGGCCCCTTTTAAGTACAGAAAGGCCACAATAAGATCTCCCTGGAGCTTCTCTTCTCCAGGCTGAAAACCCCAACTCTCTCAGTCTGTCCTCATAGGAAAGGTGTTCCACCTCTCTGAGCATTTTTGTGGCGCTCCTCTGGACCCACTCCAACAGGTCTATGTCTTGCCTGTGCTATAACACAATTTCTGTAACAATTTTACATGTTTAAAAGGGGACTTTTTAATTTTATTTTTTTTTACTTCATACAAGGGTTAAATGGCTATTGTGAAACATTCCATTTATTGGTTCACATAACTACACAAAAAGAACAAGCTTTTATAGCTTAGGCTCTAAGAACGCAGAGAGTCCTTGCACAAAACACATACACCAGAAAAGCAGAGATGATCTGCAACAAGACAATATTAAGATATGCTTGTAAGAAGTGATTATCAAATCACAAGCCCTGGTGAGTAAAATTGCTTCAATTTGGAAGCTCTTATCCTGAAATAAACTCTCAGCCTCCACTTATAACATGATTTGTCTTACAAATTTATATTAAATTAACAATCTTGATTAACAAATAACGTTATACCTCCTGGGAAAAGCTACAAGAGGACATGAGAAGGAAAAGTATATTTACCTGCACTAAGTACTCCCACAGAAATGATTTCCCCAGGAGGAGAGCCATGATACCAGTATCTCAGTACAGTGGCTACCGCATGAGCATGTAACATTCCTGCACAATCAGAGACCTGGGAATTCAGTGAACTCTGTGCAGATAGAAATTCTGAATGGATCCATTCACTATCAACAAAAAAAAGAGAAAGAGAAAAAAAAAAGAAGACAGAAAAAAATAAGATGACTGCAGGAAGGATAGTTTTCTAGAGGAAAAAAAACTAAACCTGAAGGAGGAAAATAGTCAAAACTTACTCAAACTTCACTGCTGAAGGCAAAGCACTTAAAGACAGAAAAAAGAGGGTCTAACAAGGGGCTCAAAAGCTAACAACAAGCACTACTTATCTATCAACATTGTATTACTTTTACAGGTTGCTCAGGATACCACAGATGAGAAACATGCTTAATATGTAGCAATATATAGTTATAAACAAAGTTGGCAGGAGAGTCAGAACTATATTTAGCACTAGGAACCACTCAACTTCTTTTGCAGACTGAGTAATTCAACTTGAGTTTTCCTTTACGTGCAGCACTACTCAGTAAAGATGAATCTTGAAAACAGAAACCTTTCCTGATGTTTATTAAACAGTTCAGATAAACATGGATTAAAAGCAGTTCTTTAGTTCTACTTTAAAAAAAAAAAACAACAAACCAAACAAAAACAAATCTGTACTGTACCTATCATAAATCATATTCAACACAGGACGTGAAAAATTAGCTGGGCCCCAAATAGCAGACTCATATCCATAAACTTTTGCATATGACAAATCAATGTAGTTACAGCCAGTAATATTACCCCAGACAATCACGTCTTTAACTCCTGTAACACAGGGAAATACATAGATTAATAAAAAGACAGAAAAATATTTTCACAATGTAGGCTTGATTAGGTGACCTTCAGAAGTCACTTTCAAGATGAATTATTCTTTGGTTCTGTGTCCTGCCTTGACAGCAGAAATGACTGCATCTGAAAAATGCAACCATGTTCTCCATAACACATGAAACCTCATCATAAGCTGAAAAATGAATATTAATTCATAAAATATTATTGTACATAATAGATAAAACCTAGTAAATACTTAGTTGTTAAAAACCAAAACAAATCATATTGCAAACATACAGCAACATTTCTTTTAAAATCCTGTACATGTAAATATAGAATGCCTGACAGTAAAAAAATAATAATTTAATAAATCTACCTGCTTTGGTGCAAAAGTAATTTCTCAAATAACCTGCTGATAGGCTCTTCAGCCTATTAACTGTTCCATTTTATTAGGCTCCAGAATATCTAGACTTGTAATTGATGAGCAGTTCCTACCCCTGCAACACTGAAAGGATCTTAGTGCTCTGCAGGCTGCTGGAGCACACATTTGCTGTGCAGAACTGCAAATATAACTAAGCTATAACAACTGACCTGAGAAACAAAGCTAATTAACCTAGAAACAATATGACAACACAGTTGTACTATAATTATCTGCACAGTTTATTCACAGCTAGTTTGCGTGTCTCCAAATCAACAACGTGTTGCAGAGCACAAATGCAATCTCGAAGTCCTATTCCTGATCTGCCACACAGCTCAGTCCTTAGTGTGTTTTCAGCCTGAAATACACACCAGAATAGCAGGGCTGTGTCCAAGAATTAGAAAAAGAATTTCATGGGATCAGGCACAGATCCAGAAAGCAGTAGGCACAGCGAATGGTGGCACCTGCTAGTCATACCCTGGCATTCTGTACTGCCATGCACTTCAGTGGGTGCACTGCTGTGCTTGCACTTCTGCACACACATCAACTGTGTTCTGCAATGAAACAGATAGTCTCAAACATGTCCATCTGCTGAATTCCCAAAATGCTACCCGAACACATAAATATTTACCTGCTGCATTCATATTCAGCTTCCTGGCCAGCATGGCTTTAGCTGCATTTTCCAAGGATGTTGCAACTGCAATGACATTTTCAGGCTTAATGGATGAGCCGTATGTCATCATCATCATCGCCTTAAGGTTTACAAAGGTTTTTCCTGATGAAATTACTCTGACATCACTCTTTGCATTCTTCTCTATCAGGTGAGCATACACTTGACAGATCTCACTTACTTCTCTCACGTAGGACTCAAGGGGCTGGACTTCACAGTTTAAGAGGACATCATCAAGAACAATGACAACATCGGCTTGAATAAAAGCCTTATCTATTTCTGTGTGCTCTGAAATACAGCGGAGGAGTGGGAATGCCATGTCTTCAGCTTCCATCACAATACCGCAAAGAACTTCCTTAAACTGGTCAGTGTCAAGCAAATGGATACTGATTTCGGTGGTCATCCCAAACACTTCTCCATTTGCCAACAGAGGGATCAGCTGGTAACAGATGGGAACTGATGCACTGATAAGAGAAGGATATAGAAAAATTATAGTTAATGACTAACCACTGCTTGTTTGGAAGGATTACATAAATAAACACAAAGACATTTATTTTGTGTTTGATTATGTTTAAATAGACCATTAGCTTGGATCCTTTACTGCTCTTTCTGTCATTTTAACAGGTTAAAAATTAAAACAGTTGGGTCCTCCTTTTATTTGAGGGTTTTTCCATCCTACCCATTTCAGTCAATACTATCACTTAAAAATTGGTGTATTTAAAAACCACACCTTTTTAAAGGTGCTCTGTTAGGACAACCAGAAATACAGAAATTTCTCAAATAAAAACTGCACGATACTCTTTACTTATTTAAATATTTCCAAAAACATTTAATGCAAGATAATTGCACTACAAAATTTCTAGCTTATTTTGTAAATACTTGCTTTTTCCTAAGGCGATCTTCAGCCTAAATGTTGCCTGTTCACATCCCTCAGTTAAACTGGTACAAAATGCAACAAAAGTAGAAATAATTTCTAAATTATACACTGAGCGCTCATAGTGAGGGGTCCAGAACCTAATTCAAATCAGCAAATTAGGGGGATGCGTGTATAATTTCAGATGGTTACACCTGTTATATGTGCTAGGAAAAAGTGCATTCTTCTGAAGTTGAGTGAAACTTCATAGATATTATTTTTCTCTCACCTGGTGATCCAGATCTGCAAAGGCTTGATAAGACTTTTAATTTCTTCCTCCTCTTTTTCAATTTCAATGTGCGCCTGCAGGTTCTCCTCAGCAATGGCTAACATTTCGTCGCTCAACATTGTTGAGGTGACACCGTAATAGTGCTAAGAACAAAAAAAATTACCTCTCATCAAATGACAACCCAAACACAGGTAACATTAGAAAGGGGAGCTTTGTTTTACATTTGAAGGAGGCACGTAGAACAACAATCTTCTAAGAAAATACGAGTTTACAGTCATTACCTGAGCATATTCCAGAAAATCATTAACGCCTCCCAGAAGCAGGCCCTTCCCTCCACGGTCCAACAGCTCTCTCCAAATGATAGGAGAGCGGCTGTGTTTCCATCCATTCGTTTCACAAATGTCATGAAGCCACTGCTAATGTAAACATCCCCAACAAAAGGTTTTAATAGTTTTTCACATTTGATAACACTTAAATGTTACAGCTATAAACATTACTTCATAATTACAAGGTGCTTCACCACTTATGTACCAGTGTGCACAAAAATGGAGGAATAACATAAAGCAAGGTGTGGTGATACACTGTGATACTTCAGTGAAAGAGCAAAAGGTCCTACTTCTGCCTGATTTTGCTGCTGTAATTTTGCTCAGTTGTCTTAGCGGTACTAAAGATAGCAATGTTGTGAAGCATCCAGTAATCTGAGGATTGCTGTTTAGCTGCAGAAGGAACATAAGCTGCAGAGGTTAATTGCTATTCACTTAACTAAATTACTTGGCTGAGATACCAAGCAAAATGGATATTAGGAAAAAATTATTCCCAGAAAGGGTTGTCGGGCATTGGAATAGGTTGCCCAGGGCAGTGGTGGACTCGCCATCCCTGCAGGGGTCTAAAAGACATTTAGATGAGACTCTTTGGACATGGTTTAGTGCTAGAGTTAGGTTATGGTTGGACTCGATGATCCTGAGGGTCTCTTCCAGCTGAAATGATTCTATGATTCTATTCTAAAATGTTAAGAGGTAATAAACATCATAGTACTGTCTATCTCATGAAGTAATACTGCATTTTTTTTCCGTTTCTTATAGGAACTAAGGTGTCAAGGCAACAGGTCTACAGCAAAAGTACTCAGAAAGGCCCATCCACATTGTAAATAAATACATCAGATTTAATTCCAGACTTGTAATTCAAAGCCCTTGAATGCCAGAAATGTTCTTGACAAGTAACAGCTCTGAGGCACACGCAGTCACAGGGTGCTAAAGATTTACAGGCTGAGCAGTCACTTATACATAATAAAAAATAATGAACTTGAACTTCTTACTAGCAAAATGGGTTTAGGCTGGTGCTCATTTTGTGCCCCTCTTCTGTGGGACAACTCACGAGAATGCCGGTCCCTCACAACATTCAAACCTTCCCTCTGACTGGCGCTCATAGCCAAAGCTGCTCCCGCAGCACCTCTGTCATAGAATCATTTCAGTTGGAAGAGACCCTCGGGATCATCAAGTCCCGCCATAACCTAATCAATTCTAGCACTAAACCATTTCCCTAAGAACCTCGCCTAAATGCCTTTTAAGCACCTCCAGCGATGGCGACTCCAGCGCTTCCCTGGGCAGCCTGTACCAATGCCCGACAGCCCTTTCTGTGAAGAATTTTTTCTTAATATCCAATCTAAACCTCCCCTGGCGCAACTTGAGGCCATTTCCTCTTGTCCCATCACTTGTTACTTGGGAGATGAGACCAACCCCGTCCATGTTCCAGCCTCCTTTCAGGCAGTTGTAGACAGTGATAAGGTCTCCCCTCAGCTCCTGTTCTCCAGGCTGAACAGCCCCAGCTCCCTCAGCTGCTCCTCATCAGACTCTATACACATATCAAAACACCAAAACAGAACAAGAAGAGGTATACTAGAGGTAGAGCGCTTTATTTGCTTTGTAGAGCACTGGGACATCTGCCATCCCTTACCTCCCATTTGTCAGGGTGCTGAGTGATCTTGTGGACCCTGAAGTGCGGCAGGTTCGCCTGCAGGTAGTCAGCCAGGAGCTCAGCCTTGGCATAGTAAGGGCAGTTCGCTTTACCTGTGAACACAGCGACAACACCGTCTATAGAATATTTGGTGACAATCGACCGGTAAAAGCGCTTAACGGTCCAAACGTCTTTTAACGGCGCCTCACCCGCCAGCACGAGCTTGGCCATACGCGCGCCGCCCCGCAACGGCCGCCTCGTCGTTGCCCGGCAACGCGCCGCGCGCCGCGGCGGTTTGACCCTCGGCTCGCGCCGTCACCTCTCGCGAGGCCCGCCGAGAGCACGCGGGCTCTCGGGGCCCCGCTGTCATGGCGCCGCTGTCGCGTGCGAGGTAACGGCTACCGGGCGCGCGGGGACCGGGCGCGCGCGACCCGCCCGTCCTCTCCCTTCCCCTTCCCGTACGGCTGAGGCGCGCGGCGCGGGCTGCGGGGGCCGCGGGTTCGAGTCCCGTGTGGAGCCGCCCAAAGGGCCTCGGTCTCCTTGGGGCCGGGCCGCCGGCCTGCGGCACCGCTACCCTACCCTGCCCTACCCTACCCTAACCCCCGGGCAGCTCTCCCAGCCCCGGCGGGGTTCACAGAATCACGAAATGTCAGGGGTTGGAAGGGACCTGGAAAGCTCATCCAGTGCAATCCCCCCATGGAGCAGGAACACCCAGATGAGGTTACACAGGAAGGTGTCCAGGCGGGTTTGAATGTCTGCAGAGAAGGAGACTCCACAACCCCCCTGGGCAGCCTGTTCCAGTGTCTGTTACCCTCACTGAGGAAAAGTTTCTTCTCAAATTTAAGTGGAACCTCTAGTGTTTCAGTTTGAACCCATTGCCCCTTGTCCTACCATTGGTTGTCACCAAGAAGAGCCTGGGTCCATCCTCCTGACACTCACCCTTTACATATTTGTAAACATTAATGAGGTCACCCCTCAGTCTTCTCCAGCTCCAGAGCCCCAGCTCCCTCAGCCTTTCCTCACATGGGAGATGCTCCACTCCATCATCTTTGTTGCCCTGTCAGGAGTTATGTCTCCTCGGAGAAACGTCATTTGGGAAGAGACTCATCATCCCAGTGTAGCTTTTGGTTAAAACAAAACAAAGCTGATACCCAGGATGAGTTAGATTTGTGTGGAGATGTTTGACTAAAATGAGACACAATAAAAGTCCTTCTACAAACCACTTTGCAGATATTTTTTTTTTCTTGCAAATGATGTGCATAGATTTGGTGGTTTGCTGTAGGAAAGTCTGGTAACTAATCTGTAATTTTCAATTGTCTTTACAGATAACTGATATTATGCGGTTTCTCCGCGACTGTTTCCACCAGTAGAATTTCCCTGAACCCCTCACTTGGAGTTGGCATTTCAAATCTGTGCATGAGACACTAGCAAAAATGAATAATAAAATAAGTTATTTGTTAAATACTGCCCGATGTATGCATAGATGCAATTTGGTGCTCAATCCGAAATCTTCAGCTATAATAAGAAAACACATTTTATGGATTGGCACATACAGGGATCCCCTGGAAAATGTGAACTTCAGGAAATTATTTTTAAATATATTTCCTTCTCTGCATGGATCACCTCTGCGATTTCTGTCTCAAAAGATAGATGTTTTTAGCATGGATGCTAAAACACAACCAGAGAAGAGCACAGATGCTTTGATGAGTGAGGGGGCTCCCCAAAGCTCCTTGGAACTTGAAAAGCTGGATGATTCTGGGAGCTTCAAAGGGAAGCACACAATGGATCAGAGTGAACCATTCTTTAATAGTCTCCAGAACTGCACCTGCCCATCCGATGTACTGGACTTGGCTTCAGAGTCTGCTGTTTCCACTAAGCACTTCACAAACTGTTTAACGACACTATGGAGGCTCTTGAAAAACCTGTCGGAAGAGCAGCAGCGTTACGAGAAGCAGCTGATCTTTGAGCACCCAGCTTTCGTCAAGCTTTGTCAGCAGCTGCTGCGGGACTCCCGAAAGATGATGCGCGGTGACCTGGTGTTCAGTCTGCATGCTGCGGTGAAGCTGGGCATTCCTCAGAACACTCTCTTAGTCCAGACTTTGGTGAGGGTGTGCCAAGTAAGTAGCAAAACTCTCCAAAACTTGGGATGAAACATCAGGGCTGATCCTGGAAGGCTGTGCAACATCAGAGAGAGTTGGGGTGCAGGCCTCACTTAGTCTGATGTTCCATGGAAGCAGGACTCCCGTAGTTAATTTGTGTATACTTCTAATTTCCTTCATCTTTGAAACCACTGCCTGATTTCAGGCGAATTTAACATACAGGAGAAATCTCAAAAATCATTACCCTTTCCAAATCAACTCAGTTTGACTGATGTGGACCTTGGAGGCCACTGCAGAATTGAAGCTTATGAATTGATTTCTGGGGGAAAACAGAAGACAGTGGGTCCAGATTAAGAGTGGTCACTTTTCCTTATCTGAAACTTTTACTGGTCTGAAGTAATCTGACATTGTGAAAACTCTTTAACAGGAGAAGCTCAATCAACTTGATAACCGATGTATCTCAGTTTTGGCAACTACTTTAGCAGTGCTGGAAAAAGACAAGAATGTGAGCGCTCTTCAAGCTGGATTACAGTGAGAAAAATACATCTTTTGCATGTTCTTCGTATTTAAATATTGTTTGAATATATATGTCTTTTAGAAATCCTGGGGGAATGCCTGTGCATAAAACACATGCTGTGGTTTTAGTAGTTCAATGTTCTTGAGATAACAGCTGGACAAGACAGTGATTTTTGGCGTTGTCTTTGCAGTTTCAAACTGAAAGGCTACGACTGCATAGGGTACTAGACTGCTCTGCAGGGGATTCATATGCTGACTGCAGCTCTGCTACCGTGGTTTTTTTGTGATGCCCATCAAATTACTTTGCATATCTATGCCTCTGTTTTACCTGTGTGTAGAAAGGAGGTAATGGGACTAGCTTATTTTGTGAGGTGTTTTGATTTGTCATGATGAAAAGTGCTGTTTAACAGCAAGGGAATATTGTCTTTTAATTTAGTAAGTTAAAATTAAGACAAATTTAGACTTTATCTTTGTGTCCAGCAAGGCTGCCTGTGTAGTGCTTTATCAGAATAACTTCTTTGGCTGTAGTGATTTTTTTTTGGTGGGCTAATGGATTTTATATGGGTAACCAGTCTGCTTACTCCTGGGATTTTTACTTAGGTTGTCACAAAATTTGCCGTGGATTAGTGCTTCTGGTCCTGTGTCAGGTCCTACTTTGAGAAGGTGGATGTGTTAGGCAAAAAGCAGGTTCTCCTGGAAGCTCAGGTAGACAGCTTTTGTAAGTTGATAGAAAGCAGGAGATCAAACTATAGCTTTTTCTCTCTCTTGATGTCTGGAGCTCTTACCCATTTGCAAGAAGCCACATCTGCAGGGATGAACTTCAGAGCAAGTGCACTGCCTTAGAAAGTAACACTTCATGTTTTTGTAGCTGGGTTATTTAAGGGTGATTCACACATAACAATTACCTCCATCTGAGCCAGAACAGGAGGTGCTGGGAATGCAGAACTCCTTCATCTTGTGCTTATCATCCCTCGGTGTTACGATAACCCCTTCTGTTCCTGCAGCCCACAAGCACTGCTTGTGTGTTTTTTTCCCTCAGTTGCACCAAGTTGTTGTCAGTGTCTGTCCCCAAGTTTCAGAACCTGCCTGCACATAGATGACTTCCTGCAGAATAGAGTTAATTCCTTGAGGCTTAACAGCACTCACATCTGCAGAGTCACATGTGCAGACTGGACAGGTGCCACTGCTGGTAATGTATCAGCAAAAACACTCATCTATCAGGATAACATTAAGAAAGCATAAATAACTATTTCTGTGTGGGAAAATATCCGTGCTGCAGCTATATTTGCAGAGTTATGCCAGCCTTGCATAAAAGGGGGTGGGAGAGGAGCAGAGAATTACAGCTTTAACTTGGGAGTCCATCAGTGAGGCAGAGTGGGGCTACCTACCTGTTTCTGCTGAAATGAGGAGAACTCTGTCAGTTAACTCTCTAGCTGAAGGCTTTGTGTGTGTTTCTTCATCAGATTACTAGTGGAGCAGCGCATTCCAAGTATCAGAGACATCTTTATGCTGCAAAACCTGATGAAATGTGTGGGAAAAGATGCTCCAGTCTTTCTGAAAAAGAAATTAGAGGTAAATTTAGTAGGAGGCTCATTTTTACTTCCACAAAGCCTGTGCTCTTGCATCATTTATAAATTGTGTATGTTTCTTTCCAGACACTCCAAGAGAAAATCTAATAGATCTTAATAGCATTTGCTGTATGAGTCATAGTCCAGTTATATCTGCAGGAGGAACTTAAATTTGGACACTGGGGATATCCCACCATGAAAGGGGGCAGAAAGCAATGGAGGTGGTACAAAAGGAATCGAGCCATTAAAATAGCAGCGCCCTCACCTCTTGTTTGGGTTGGCTACATGGTATTTCATAGAAGCATTTACAGGCTGTTCCCCGATTCCCTTGCCCGGCTTGTGGCTGGAAGACCAGAAGACAGCAGACTAGAGGACCGATGGGAGTGAGATGCCAGGAGAATTCACCTAGCTCACAGCCTTCTCTTTTCTCTGTGTCTGAAAGGTCCCCTGGGAAATATAGGGGCTGGGAGAAGGTTTTATGGTAGGGTGTAGTGGGTTTTGTCCCCTGATTATAGACACTTTTTGAAACCTTCTTTCAAACAGGGTCTGCTAAGGTTTTCATCACGTAGCCAAAGGGCTCTGATGTCAGAGTTCATAGTAGTATTTGTGGGGAAGTGAGGGAAGATAACGGTGATGGGAAACTGGGCAAGAATAGAGCAGTGCAGGGGGCTCACGCAATGTGTTTGACTTAAGTAAATCAGGAAACCTTGGACAAGGTACTACTCACAAGATGATGAGAAACTGGCTGAAGATATGGTGGAATGTGGAACCAAGAGGAAAGTAACCTTTCCACTTGTTAACTGAAGGGAGCTCTTAATTTTGCGAGCCTACAGGGTGCTATTTTTAATACTGTGTAATTTCTATTGTAGATGCATTTTATGTTTAACCTTTGATAGGCATGCAGTAAGAATATTGTGTTTTAATAGCCAATATACTTTGTAGTCTCATTTTTACTGTCATTTATTTCAATCTAATTACTGCTTTGATAAATGAAGTCTCTTCTGTGGCAACAGAGCTGACCTTCTGTGCCTCAGTGTGCATTTGTAGCTGGGTGTTTGTATTAAAGGTACAGCACCCAGTGTGCTGGTGGATCACTTTGAAGGCTTGCAGCTTTCATGTGCATCCAAAACAGTAATTGGAGCACTATTAAATAAGTCAACTATGCCAATTATATTTTTGCTACATTTTTAAGAGTTGGTAGAAGATACATATTTGCAGTGTTTGGAAATAAGCTCTACTGAGACTTCTTTTAAAAAATCCATATAAAGGCAAATTTCTGGGAACTTGCATAGTGACATGGCTATAGAACACTTGATCTGCTATAATTGTGTAGTAAGAAATTGAGAGTAGTTACTTTATACTTTTGCTGTTTGTTGCTCCTTTTTCTTTCATATAAGTCTGAGCAGGCTAAGAAAGCAGTGATAATATACCTGAAGAATGAAGGATTCATAAACTCTAATTCACTTTAGATGGCAGTTCTGAAAGAGATAGACCGTCTGACTTTCTCGAATGCTCTGCGTGTGTTTTTGGCTCTTGCTGCAATGAATTATTGTTCCATTCCAATCCTGAATGCCTGCAGTAAAAAGATCCAGGGTAAGAAAAAACATGTTTATTACATTTCCCTTCCTTATACCAAATTCTTCCTAATTATTGTCTCATCTCCCTTTTCTGATTTCCTTTAAAACTCAGGAAACATCTTTGCCTTACAAGATATTACAGTAATGCGGAGCCATTTGACAAGGAGCAAGACAGAAAATTACTTATTGATAATGAAAGCAAATAATTCTCTGGCCTTCTTAACATTTACCTGAACTATATATTTTTCTTTACATTTTAGGAAAAAGAGTTGAATTTAGCAAGAAAAAGTAGATTTCAGATAAACTTTTAAAACAAATCTGAATTGGAAATGGACATCTTACAGGACGAATTGGTGGCTTAGTGTGATTAGTTGATAAACTAAAGGGAACATAGTGTTTCCCTGGTGAACTGGATTTCATTATTGAATGCTGCTTAATTGACCTCATGCTGCAGCCCAGAAAAAAAAAAAAAATAAGTTAAACTAATGCTTTCACCTCTCTCCATACCTTTAGAATACATTTCTTAAGTATATGTGGTCAGTATGTATTGATTCAGACTTGAAATACGTTTGAATTTGTGTCTAAAAACCCAGTAAAATAGCAAAATAGCATTCTTAACATAAATGAAGCAGGAGTGTTTGGGCTGCCTGTACAGCTACTGTTTGTTGTAGGTGTTAGGACACTGTCTTTAATAACATATATGGGGTATTCCACACTGAGTACACAGACTAGGTGGCATACACAGAGTGAGCAGCTACTCTATTTGTTTTGCATTTTTTAGTGCACGTTTTCAGGTCTTACATGCTGCACATCATGTAAATTATGTTCTGGGGACAGTGCAATTAATTTCTGGACAGAAATGACCCCTGTCAGAGGCTGGAGATGGATTCGGAAGAGGAGGGAGAAGCACGCTTTGGGGACCATGGGGCAAAGGAATTCTCCAGCAGGTTCTTCACATCCTGTGCTGGGGCTCTTAAGAACGCAGCCCTCTCTTCCATAGCTGGGGACCTGACCAGAATTCTTGTAACTGTGTATTTCATGGGTACTTATTGAGCTAATTTTTGCAGCAGCAAGGGAGTGACCTAGTGATGATATTAGTTCTCTAATTCTGCAGAAGAGAGAAGTTAAGGTCAAAGTGTCCAGCAACATGAATCCTGGAACAGAAGATCTTCTGGGAACAGAGTCTTCTTGCTTCTGTTGTTGATTTGTCCCCTTTTGGTGATTTATCCCTTTCTAGCTTGGTCCTGACTCGGTTTGTTTTCTTCTGCCTCTGTTTCTTCCATGTGATTTAGCTCAGTTGATTTTGCCTAACCAGTCTCAGTCTGTTCCACAGTTCCTTGTTGTTTGTTGGGTTTTTTTTCCACTTCTCCATCCTTCAGCCAAACTGTTCCCACAGTATCTCCCAACCTACAACTCCCATTGCTTTGTATCATTTGTCCTTTTTTGCTCTTCCGTTGCAGAGAATGTTCATGATGTTCCATTTCGGACGTTAATCCTCATTCTGGAAACTTGTTACAATCTCCAGTACCGTAATGTAAAACTGTTCTCAGCATTAGCAGACTATGTTCATTCTGCTGCCTGCCTTTGGGACAAAAGACAGGTGAGTTTAGAGTGGTACAAGTAGCATAAGACATTTCTGGTGCTTTCCATTTTACCTTACTTCAAGTTTGTGTTTGATCTTTAGAGAACACATTTTTTATGAACACCAATCTGATGAAGCTGATACAGTTAATTTTTTAAAATGCTCTTCTATTTATTGATGAATAAATAAATAAGAAATAAAAGAGGTGTTGCAGTTTGAAAAAGTTGCTTTCGTTAAAAATGCCTGTTACAAAATCAACAGATAGGATCCACTGGCTTTCTTGACCTTATAATTCTATCTTGTCTTTTAGATTGTCCTTCTCCTTTCTGCCTTTGAGACACTCGCCTTTCAGCCTCATGAGCTGATGGGTGTTTTTGCTGAGAAGGTGACAGAAGACCCTGAATTCCTCAACTTGAAAAGCCTTTTGATTGTTCTCCGAGCTTATTCAAGACTCTACTATATTCCCAGAGGCCAAAAGAATCTGTAGGTTTTCATTTAGAATGCCTGATAATACGTTATGTAGTCAGTATAGAGTCATGTATGACAACTAAGTTGTGAAAGAGTTCATAATCCTGTTTTATTAATCTGTAAGGTAATTTTTTTCTACATAGGAATTTTCCTCTGTAATGGAAAATTGAGACCTTGGTTCTAGACTGACCAGGCTACTAAATCTGTTGGTAGGCAGCTGTGTCCTTAAAGAAGAATCAAAAGCTAGTGTTAGATTACACAACATATAATTATACAATAGAATAAAGATTTCTGACTTGTGTTTTTGTTTGAAATCTGTATTTTCTATAGCCTTGTTTGTGTACTTAGATACTTTTCTTCTGCTTTTGGAAAAGGTTTTTTGAGACTCTTCATAGCTGCTTGATTAAGTACCTACCTCAGATTTCCAACACAGAACTGCTGAAGGCAGCGTATTCACTTTGCATCTTAGGGTATCTTCCTAATCAGGCACTTGATGAGCTGCTGCAAAAGGACAGCAGGAACGAACTTCTACTATCAGGTCAGGCCTTACTTTGTCATGTTCTTGTTTGAAAAAGGATAGTCTGCCTCCGTACATCATTTGTTGTAATTGTTTTAAAAATTTAGAACTTAAACAATGATTTATATTCAAGTTGAAGTCCTTAAGACAAAGCTAATGCAGGTGAACTAAGTGATCTGTGTCTGTGCTAGGGCATCCAACTTATTGTCTTGGGTCCCCTGGTGGCAGTAGTTTAATAGTAGATGTGTACATGGAGAGAGGTGAATATGAGATTTGTGAAAATGGTAGAGCCAGGGGTTCTATCTTTGACAGATGTTCAGGAATTTTTAAAAACACAGGAAGTCTGAACCTTTGTAAACCAACCTTAGTACCTGGAATCACGAGTAAAAGGGATTTTTCGACTGTTTCAAGTTACAATGAGGAACTTGAAATGGTTTGTAGGAGAATTTGGTTTCCATATTACAGTTCTGTGCAGCCAGTAGGGTAGTTGAGCAGAGCAGAGCTGCAGTGTACAGTAAAACACTGCCTGCTGGAACTGAACCTGAAAGCTGCAAAGCTGTAACTGCTTAGAGTTTGTGCAGCTTAGTACTCTGAAAGTACCATTTCAAAATTATGGCCAAGTCTGATATCCCTTCTTTGTTTTATAAATACCCTTCTGCTTGTCTGGGTTTTATAAATGGTTTTTTGTACATGCTCTCCCATTCCATGTTCTCCTTAGGTTTCCTGGAATAACCAATACCATGCGCAGAGCTGTGTACAGTAGGGGTGAAAGACTGAATGAATAGGCAGGTTCCAGCCATGGTCTTTAATATTATAATTAGTGAATTGAAGGTGTATATTTAACAATATATTGAAGATACTCAATAATATTCAGTAAAAAAACAATTGGGTTTCGATTTCTGGATTGAAATTAATTTGCCAGAATAGACTATAAATGATAGTAAAATGAAAAATTCTGTGAGATCACAGAATCCTAGAATCATTTTGGTTGGAAGAGACCCTCAAGATGATACATTGGATGTAATTTTTTTTTGGTGTCCTTTTTCAGATGATCTTTACAGAGAACAAAAGGAAATGATGCTTCGCTGTGTGAAAACATGTATGGAACTTGACAGCCCTTCCTTCACAAAGCCTGCATTCGTACCGACTGAGAATGGCTCCTCATTAGTATCTGTTAATCTCAGAAAGGCTCGGGATGCGCTGATAGAACTTCTGGGAGATGAGAACATGTTTCGGCAAAATGTTCAGCTACCATATAAATATCATATCGGTATGAAGCCAAATTACTGTCATATTGTTTTTAATGTAGGTTTATAATCCCTAAAATAATAAGGTGGTTAGAAATTTGCGTAGAGTACAAGTGTTTAAAAGTGCAACACTTTGAAGACACAATCTTGTAACTAATGATGGACTTGCTTGGCGAATCTACTTTCTAGGATGCTTCTGTTAAACTTTTTAAGTCAATTTACTAAAACATTATGATTACTTCTGTTTACAAAACTGCTTTGCACTTTTTGTTAAGCTTCAGCGGGCAGATGTTAATTGTATATAAATCCAATATGGCCAACTGCTAAACTATGATTTCCCATAAAGTTAGACCTACAGTTTTGAAAAACGAATGTATTTTTGTTTTATTTTTTCTGGAGATGTGCAAGTTATAGCTGTCTGCACTGGTTGCAGGGAGGAAAAAGGCATCAGTAACATAAATGATTAGAGAACAGCAACTAGAGCAGTGACGGTATCTGTTACCTTTTTCAAATGAGCTGGACATTTGAAAACAATTTGAACAATTAATGTTCAAACGAGAACATTAATTGTAACCTCTTGCAATGCTGAATGTTTTGTTGTTTTATTTTCAGATTTTGAAATCAGAATGGATTCAGTCAGCAAGAAAGTGCTTCCAGTAACTGCCACAGATGATGGTGCTGACTCAAGTGTTCAAAGGTGTCTTTTTTGACTGCATACTTTTTCTAGCAGGCTAGTTTTATTTATATGTGTTCCATCCAGTTACTTCTTTGATTCATGGATTTGCAGAAGCAAAGTAGATATTTGTGCTCACTGAAATATACAAAAGTTGCCATGCTGGTTCAGAGCAGCAACTCATCCCGTTCACTACCACATCCTAAAACTTAACATTCCAGAGAAAGAGGCAGGAAACATCCCAGTAATCTGATGCTCTTGTAATGGAGACAGGTTTTGAAGTATGACTGAAATCCCTTCCAAAAAATTGCTGCATTATGGTTTTAAAATTTCAAGTATTTATGCGTCCAACTACAGTTTCAGTTATTCTCCTAATGTTATGGCAAATAATTCAGTAACACTTAAATATAATTAGGTAATACTTAACATTTGTGTGCTGGATCACTGCACAGCAATGTATTTTGTATACTTTGCTTTTTGGGAGAAGGAGCGCTAGTGAATTGTGTAACAAACTCACTGTCAGGCGTCCAAAGCTTTCAGCTTTCCTTTCCAAGTAGGTTTTTATGGCAGGAAGTAACTGATTCTGAATATTAGTAAAGGATCAAAGTAAATGCAGAAGCTGTCAAAATAATGTAGAATTTTGAATGCTCTATTTCCTTTTCATTGTGGGAGAAGTGGAGATCTAAGGATTTCATTCTGCTGGAGGAATTTGGGTAGATGCTGATATTTATGTGAAGTTCATAGAAGAAGAGATGCTTTAAATTACTTCAGTCTGGAAAAGGATAATGAAATTTGTGCACTCCTAATATTTTACCTACCAGAAAGACAGCTGTATATTCTGCAGTGTTAAAGGACATCATTGAATCATTGTCCTAAAAGTGTTTATTCTGCATTTGTACAATGGAGTCTTCCCTACTTTTCTTGGTTGCAGATTGGCTTTTCTCTTTGTTCCTCTGTCTGCCTTCTGTGTGGGTACGATGCACCCCCAAGGGAAGCTGGCAATGAAGAGGCGGCATCTAAATAAACTGGGCTATCACGTGATTCTGGTAAGCAAATAAAAAGAAGCCACTGAATTTCTTTCTACTTAAAAAAAACCCTATGTGACTTGGGCTGATTTCCCAGATTTTTATAGAATGAGTGGTTCAAGTCAGCTTGTTTTCAAAATACAACTCCCTATGGCCTTCCCATCACTAAGTGCTTGGTTTGTGGGACAGGGTAGTTTGCTGAAGACAACAGAACTAATATACCTTTTCCTTTTCCTTTCTTCCAGGTCCTGAACAAGAAGTTTCAGGAAATGACAAGTGAGGATGCAGTTGAATTTTTGAAACGAAAAATTTATTCAGAAAATGCTTTCCATTTTTCTGAAGTCACTGTGCAGGATAATAATTAAAATAAACCATCAATTTTGGATCTCCTGATGTCTCTTTTTCCTGTGCTATTACTGTAAGGTTTTAATGGAAGAGATAAGCAGTTTTGTAAACAACTGCCTACTCCAAATTATTACAGATTGAGAAAAGTTTGTAAAGTGTCTGCTAATAGTGAGGGTTTTCTTTTGTGAAGTGGGAGTGGGTTTTCTTTAGTGGAAGGAACTACTTAATTAATCCAAAAAGCATCCTGGTATCTATTGCTGTTGAAATGTCTTAATTCTATCTTCACTTTGCTTCCCCACCTCCATGCACTAAGTCAAATTTCTCTTGAGTTGGGTCAGGGAAAGGATGTGACCATTTCAAGTGCTGTTGGAACCTGGTCTGCAAAGATGCACTAGAAGGATTCTCCCCAACATCCCACCACCACCATCTCCTGTGTTAATCTTTTACAGAACTATAGATGGTAAAGCAGTAAATAGTACAGCCTAAGGGCTATGTTGAGGAATCCAAAGTTAAATGAAAAGCTTCTGAGGAAATCAAATCCCGCCCAGTTTTCAGAAGTTCAGGCCAATAATGCTTCTGTTAGCTGTGTGGTTCTTCTGTTCAACCTTTTGCTTCTCTGCTACTGTAATAGATTTTGGTACTTCTCACTACAAGAACACAGGTCTGGTGTATCTTTATAAACTGGCTCTTGATCTCTGTTTCTGATACTAGCATCTCCACAACTATTTCAATACGCAGATTTGTTCATTACATACTGTGATGCAACTCCACTGGCCTGTTATGTAGTGGTAAACTTGATTACGTTGGCAGTCCTAGAAGTTCAAACCAGCTTTAGGCCTTTGAGCTGAAGGACACAGAGAACTGGTACATTATTTCCATTCTTGGTAACATTTACTGGTAAAATCCAGTTGTTGTGCTGGAGTTAAAGTACTTCGCAAGAGCATTGGAATGCTCAAAATACATACATTTGCCAACAACAGCTTGCTTGTTTCTGCAGTATAATCAGATCTTGAGTCACAATTTTGCTGTAGCGTAGCCACAGCCCCATCGGCACGAAGGGAAACAGCAACGCTTTCTACAGCAACTCTGTGCTACCTAATGGTGGTGCCCTTGCTTCACTTGATAAGCCACAAGAACTGTGTTCCTTTGTCTTGCTGAAGTAGCGCGGACACATGGATAAAGTATCACATTGACGAGATAAAAAAAGATATTAAGAAGGTGAAAAGAAATTACGTGCTTAAAACAAAATCACTTCTCCACTTCTTGCAGAACATGTAGATGGAATATGGTGCCCATTTATGAAGGAAACTGCAACCAAAGCTTCATTGTCACAGCGGTCTGGCGTCAAAAAACAAAGTAAGCTGGTCAGCATTTCAGTGTCTAAAATGCAGCATGTGCAGAAATACAGATTTGATGCAATTGTAAAAAAAAAAAACAACGCAGAGTTCCTCTGCTCGACTTGGATGAGAACTTTGTTGTGCCCCTTTTTGGATCTGCTACGTTAAGAAAGTGTTGTCTGTATCAGTTCATCCATGAAGCAGACTGGACAGCGTCTTTCTGGTCTTCTGAGCTGGCCAGCTGGCTCATGGTCCCGGCCCGTGCCGGAGGAGGCCTGAAATACTCTGTGCTGGACAGTCAGGTAGCGCTCAGAGATGCATTTGAGAAAGCATTTGGTGCTGTTCAAAGCCGAAGTGCTGCTGACGGAGCGAATGCAGCATCAGATGCAGCTCTCACCTGAGCTGGGGAGCTGCTGCTTCTGCTTCGGGCTTTTCAGTCAGGGCCTCAGTAGCAAGTACGTAACTTCCATCTCTTCAGGCAAGGAATTGTACTGTCCTCTTGGGTGCCAGCAGCATGGACAGAGTTAGCCAGCAGTGGGCACGAAATGGCATAGCTTGTTACATTAAATCAGCTGGTCACCATCTTTTTTAAAAAAAACACCTTATGAGTAGGTGGAAACTTATACAAGCAGTATAGAGGTGTAGTAGTCTGCCATAACAATCACCTCGCTTATTAAATATCTTGCTTTATGTTACCTCAATAATTTGTCACTGTATCACCCACACTGATTCACAGTTCCAAGCAGTGTGTAGCTGCTGCCAGAGAGACTTTAGAGCTGTTGGCTTCTTGAATCTTTACACCTGCTGAAAAGCTACTCTGCTGCAAGGTCTGAAACAAACCCAGGCTTCTCAGGTGTCAAATTCATGTCACAAGGGAGATCTAATCCTGTTCTGTGCATTACAATCTGTATTTAGAATACCATTCTCCTCTCTCTCCTGAATCATGCTTTTTAAAATTAGTGGGAGACTCACACTGAAGATCAACAATAAAGATTTTGCTCCTGTAATTGTGGGTTTTGTCACTGCAGGGATCGCTCAGTGCAAGAGATGTGAAGTCTCCTTTTCTAAGTGAAACAGATACCAAATAAATGTTTCTAGCTGACCTGCCAGTGAGGCGGACAGGGGATGCAAGCTGCACCTTTCTCTACAATTTTCCCAGCCTGCTTGCAGATGCAGGAAAATGCATTTCTAACCTTTATTCACACTTGAAACACTTTGTAAGTGCAGTGGCTGGAAATGTTTTTTGAACAAGGAGTGAGGAACCAGGAAGCTGAATGAGCTTTATTTCCTGCAGCTGTGGGTACATCTTCTATGAACAGATAGAACCCAGACATGCGCTGTCATGTTTGACTCACTAAAGGTAGTTCAGGGTGTATCCAGTCTGCAGCAAGGCCAAGGTTCTCAACCCCATGTAAAGTGAAAATAGGTAATTTATTAAGTAAACTAAATTGCTGAGGGAGGGGAGGATCGTCAGTGAATTGGAGGCTTGCTGAAGAAGATAAAGCAAGTATAGGGCTATTAGAGTTAATTATGTAGCTATGACTTAAAGACAGTAGACTGAGCTGCACAGAGCAACCATATATTTGTCCAGATTCTTGTATGAAGGCAGCATATTTTATTCCTGGGCCACAAAGAAGCCTGAAAAGTAGAACCATACAAATCTTTCCTTCATTCTGAGCTATGAAGTACTAGACTAAAGGATTTGTCCTGCTAATCTCAAAGAAACAGATACTGCCTTTCATGATTCCTGGTTTTTTTACATGCTGCTCACTGTTAGATATTTTTTGATTCATAAATCTTATCTTATTACAAAACAGTAAAATGCCATGGAAAAACTGGCTTATCTGGTAAATTTTTCCTTGAGAATAATGCATATATTGTTCAACCTTTGAATTCTCCAGGTCATCTGAAGGACATCCACATACAAAAGGGTGACAAGCTCAGATCATTGTCATGTATCACACAATAACAAAACATCGTGGGAAGGACTTACAAATGTAGGCTATATAGTGAACTTCACTGGCCCAAGGATGATGTTACACACTGCAGGATGTGTGAACAGATCTAAAAGCAGAGCAAGAAACAAAAAGGCAGAAGACGTGGGCTGCAAGGGTCAAGAAGGCTCTTGTGTGAACAGAAAATAAACTAGTACCAACTGAGCAAAAACAAAATGAGTTTTGTGAAGTAATGCAGAATGAGAACAGTGAGGGTTTGGAAAAACAAATTGTTTCCATAAGCAGCTGGATTTGCCGATTTGCTTAAGTCTAAATCTGCTTAGATTTGCTTATGTCTAAAACCACTTTTAAGCCGTAACTCCAGCATTCTCAGGGTGTGAAATACCCCAGTGACTCATTCACAAGAAACATCCAGGAACTCTCTTCAAAACTTCCACCTTGCTCGCAAATTGACCAAGACATTCAAAGTGACTGGAAAGGAGGGGCTTGAAGTACACTGCAAGAGCTGGAGTTTCAGAAAATCAGAATCCAAATAAACCAGAGCTTGGAATTAGAGAATTAATGCCTGTTTCTCAGGTATTGGATCTATTTCTGGATAGTCAAGAGGTTGAATAATGATATGCAGAGACCAAAAGATGTGGCTCTGGTCAATTGCTAAAGTGAAGAAAACACCAGGACTTCCCTCTAATGCTTCCCCTTGCCAGCCATTGCATAGGTGTTATTTTATATTGTTGTTTGTTAACGTAAAGCTATTCTGTTTGCACACAAACCCCAGAGCACACAAGCTTGCATGCATGACGTTCCGGTTTCAACATACCTTTACTGACACCAGGATATCCGAGTTAAAAAAGAATTGCAGGTGTTTTGTAGATCTAAAAAAGGTGGAACATTCACTCCTAGGTGAAATGTGCTGAAATTAGTTAATTCAGAATAAAAGCAGAGCCATAGTTATCTGTTGTTCTCTACATGCCTGTGGTGCTTAAGCACAGGTTTTACCAAACATGTAATCCAGTGGTTTCATTCTTTGCTAGTAACCACAGCGGTTATAGTAGTTGTGAATTCTTCTAAGTGATGCAAATGGATCTCTGAACTATATTTAAGATCTGTCCTTCTAGTTGTAGCATGTTTTTCCTTTCTTTTATTATTTCTGAACAACCACAGTTATAAGGTGAAAGTATGAATATAGTGGCAGCTGTAAATAGTCACCCAGGATGAAGAAGAAAGAGAATCTGTCTTTTGGGTATGCAGCAAAAGTCCTTGTGTCCACAGATAACCAGTGGGCTTTTTGTTTCATCCTGTTCCCTCTCTCTGAGAATCCTCCTCCGCTCTACTCCAGAAACACCGTTGCCATGGCAGCCATCAAAACCCAGATATGCTCTGACTTTGTGTAGCAAGATGCAAATTTCTATAAACAGGAGAATTTCTTTTCACTACTATAGGTAAAGGATTCCATACACACTTCCCAAAAGAGGTAATTTACCGAACGCCCTTTGCCATTCCTGAGTACACGCCATAGTTGACACTTACCAGTTCAATCCATGCAGGGCACTTGCTATATTTTCTGTATTTGCCTGCTTGATTTTCATGATCCACATTCTGCTGCACACCAGATGTCAGCTGGACTTGACCACCCTTTAGAAAGGTGGGGAAGCATGTGGGGAGTGTGGGGAAAGGAGAGTAGCTCATCAGCTGCTTTAAATTAATTGCAGGGCACTCCAGCAATGTGCACCAGCTGAGGCTGTGGCTCTGCAACTTCAAAGCAGGAAACTTGAACTGTTATGTGAGCCCAGTTTTCTCCTTCTACTTTGACTGCACCGAGGCTGGTGTAAATGGTGAGGACGGTCACTGAAGTCTCAATATGTATTGGCACAGATGAGATTCAGGAACTATACAGTGGCTTGTATAGAAGGAGATTGTCTATTTGTATGTTAAGATGTTATTGCACACAGTAGTGAGGGAAGAGAGACTAAGCATGGACCCCACATCGGACATCTTAGTCACATAATAAAAGACTACTTAACATTTTAAAATATACATATTGAAGAGCAATACTGGCTTGTTCCTTGCCCTTTGTGCTGGCTCAGCAGTTAGATAACAGCTTTAGCAGAGCAACAGACAGTCCTGTGACGTAGGGAATTCTCCAGAAAACAGGAAAGCAACCTAACCCCCTTGTACACTGCAGTGTATGAGGCAAGAAGAGGGCAGAGACTGCTGATGCACTTGTCTCTGTTGGTTTAAAATATGCTCGATTTTGCCCGTGAACAGTTTGTCCCAGGAGCTCTCCATCTTCTGAAGGAATCTCCAGGCTGGGTCACTTCTCTATAAATTTAAGAAAAGTGATAGAGATCTGTAAAGTTAAGCAGGCAAAAAAATACGTGTGTGCATATGTGTTTTGGGGTTTCCTCTGCTCCAGTCTATGCTCAAGGAACAGTACAAAATGGTGAGTGCTTCACTGATGTCAGCAAGACGACTTAATTCTCAGTAGGCAGTAGTCCTCCTAAAAGGTAGTACTGAGGAGGATTAGGGCTGGTTTGGTTTCTGCTGATGCAGAATAAAATTGTAAAAGAAGCAGCTCCTTTTGATGAACAACCCCAAAACCTGTGAGCAATGCAAGCCACATCAATAGCCTTATTGCCAACCAACCCAGTTCTGTCACAATTGCTTCAAAGAGCTACACTAACCAGTCCTTTCCCCAAATACTACTAGCAGCAATTATATTTTTACAAAACCAGACACCAAAATACAAGCTGTTTTTACTGCGTTGTCACACCCACACGTACAGAGCACACTTTATAAATTCTTTAAGGCTCATTTGCAAAAATACACCACGAATTCTACTGAGTATGTTACGTAGAATGGACTTGCTTGGCCCAGACAAGATGCACTTTGAGATCTTCAGTCAGGTACTATTGACTTCATTAATAATCACTGAGATTCCTCAGGGACATCATAACCATTTTCAACAGATCCTCATGCTGGTCGAGGGGTTTGGAGTGTTACTCACCTTGCATAGACACACATATAGAACTGCAGGCCATACTGGTACGCTCAGCAGTGCTGGTATTAAACAGAAAGCTAAATATGTGTATCATTGATAGAAGGGAGGCCAAAGGTTAATATGAACCTGTTTTATGGCTGCAAAAGCTAATTACTTGAGTTAAAGTGGACATAGTGCATATTGTTACGTTGAAGAAATTGTATGCAAGCATATCCACACCTAATCATAAAGTATTCCAGTGTTTGTAATAGAACTCATTAAAATAATGTTGTTTTTTCTAGAATACAGTGCAGTAAGCTTGTTTTTTAAACATTAAGCAATAACAGAAACCTGTGAGCCATCCTTTACAGTTCTGATAGTAGAAATACAATAATGCTAGTTTATTTACTTACAAAAGTAATTGTTTGATTTAAAAATACAAGACGGGTTTCTTTAAAAATGCCTAATTAAAACAAACTTTAGCTTTGGCAGCTAAAGGTTTACAAGAAGTTTTGTTTCTTCACAAAATCAAGGATACTTGCCTAATTCTTGCCCACTCGGAACATCAATATAGGACCAAACACTTCCGAAAATCCCTTTCCCCCAGAGATATTTCCTTTCCCCTTTGAAATGAGAAGTTCTTTCTTATGAAGGAAAGATTTCAGGACTGGAGAAGGTGAGTGAGGAAATCGAACTGGTCTTTCTGACAGTGGATTCAGGCACATTGAAAACTGTCAGCAAATAGAACCTCTCTTATGCTCAAATTACAAGAGGGATACTTTGCAGTCGGCTTGTATGTGTGGACTTTGCATTCAGCAATTTACCATTGCACCTGAAATATACTACTAGTATTTTTTTTTAAGTTAAATTGCACAATTCTTACATAAATTCCCACAGGAATTGTATTTACATAAAGACAGTAGGATTTTGTGCACAACTCTTCCCTTCATTCCTAGAACTGAACCAATTTTGTTTGTTACCTTTTTGTAACAGGTGGTAAGTATAACCTTGATTTCAGATTGTATGTTAAAGGATCAGCTCAGGGTTCCTTAGCAGTGACATTTTGCTGTCTAAAGGATGAAGGAAAAATAACCACCCAGGTCATCTGTTATTGAGGAAAGACAATTCCCTAATAATATTCTCCTTTCATGGTTAAAGAAAATGGTGTCTGAGGAAGCCGCTCTGCACGGATATTTCCAGTTTGGGCTCTAAATATGTGAGTATGCATGTCTATAAATGCTGTAAAAACTATGGAGAAATCTTTGAAAGTATCTGAAATGTGTGTCTCTTGAAATTACTAGATCATGTACTGACTGTCAAAATAGTTCCACTAACCTAAAGCTTAAGTATCCTACATCATTTGATGATCTGCAGGACAATGCAACTAATTTTAAGATTTAAATGCTAGTAATGCCATTCTAATCTCATGCATATTGGCTGGAATTCTTTCTGGTTTACGACTACCTAAAAATCCCGAAGGTCATGTTAATGGGGTGTTTTCAGTGTAATCTCAGAGAAAGAGAGTGAGAGAAAAGCTCAACGTGACCCAGCAATGTGCGCTCAGAGCCCAGAAAGCCAACCCTGTCCTGGGCTGCATCCAGAGAAGTGTGACCAGCAGGTCAGGGGGTGATTCTGCCCCTCTGCTCTGCTCTGGTGAGACTCACCTGCAGTACTGTGTCCAGCTTGGGGGCTCCCAACATAAGAAGGACGTGGACCTGTTGGAGGGGGTCCAGAGCAGGGCCACGGAGATGGTCAGGGGGCTGGAGCAGCTCTCCTGTGGAGACAGGCAAGAGAGACTTGGGGTTGTTCAGCCTTTAGAAGCCTCCAGGGAGACCTTCTCGCAGCCTTCCAGTACCTAAAGGAGACCTACAAGAGAGCTGGAGAGGGACTTTTTACAAGGGCATGTGGTGACAGGACAAGGGGTGATAGCTTTAAACTGAAAGGGGTAGATTTAGATTAGATATAAGGAAGGAATTCTTCACCATGAGGGGGGTGAGGTACTGGAACAGGTTACCCAGAGGAGCTGTGGATGCCCCATCCCTGGCAATGTTCAAGGTCAGGTTGGATAGGGCTTTGAGCAACGCGGTCTAGTGGAAGGTGACCCTGCCCATGGCAGAGGGGTTGGGACTTGGTGGTCTCTAAGGTCCATTCCAACCCAAGCCATTTTATGATTCTATGAAAACTCAGCAAGTTGACTCTAGAAGAGAACTACCGTAACTCAGCATAGCTTGCTGTGTATTCCCTCTTATGCTGGAATTGTTGCTGGAGCTCCTGGGCCTTGAGAACAGTGCACCCTGTCAAATCACAATGAAGCCCAGATAATTTCAGAAAAACGTTTATCTCACAACGCTGTGAAAGCTGAAAACCTGGCATTCTGAGAGGAACAAAGATTCACATTGCAGACCACACAACGGATTGCTGAATATTCGTGTGCTACAGAATTAACACCATATACTTAATACTGTAGACTGAACTGGAATATTTTGAACACTGCTCAGAAAGACAGAAGTATCATTTAGTACTCATAAGAAAAGACAATACCTATAGAATAAGCTATCTCCTATGACCAGTCAATGGGAAACCGAACTGGCAATTCATTGTGTGCTTCCTCCAAGTAAAACCACAACGATAATCAGAGAATATTTTAGTAAAACAGCTAAATTATCCACCCCCCTTCTTCAGCAGAGCAGAACTCTAGGACTGCATGCAACTGTACTGACCCTACTGAGTGGTGATTCTGTCTTGGACACATACTGTGAGTTTTCTGCATCAATGAAAGAAGGAGATTTACTGGAGGATGATTTTCTCAGAATCAAGGAGATGATTTTAAAAACCGCTGATCATGTCGAATTCCATCTCGCTCTAGTTTGGTTTTTAGTTCATATGGAGTCAGCGCGGGATTTGGCTGTGAAACTGGGAAAGCTTAACATGATGAACTGACATTTGTGGAGACACAGAAGTGTGTGAGTTTTTTATCTTTTTAATAAGCTCTTTGTCCTTGAAAGTTACATGCGGCTCAGTAGGAAATCCGGGTGCAGGCAGCTACCAGGATCAAACTCACCACTATATGATAGTTGTTTAAAACATGTGGTATGCTTCAGCATAGAATCTTTAAACAAAACAGTTGTAGCTTGTGGCTGTTGCTACACAGACTGTACGCAGATACGTCACAAATAGCCGAGCATATGTGTGGTGCAAGGTTAAAACAATAACAAGCAGGTCGAATCATTCAAACACTGGAAATCACTTTGACTCCAGGCCAAAAGCTTAGCTTGAGATGATATCAGTATGGGATAAAAAGAGGATAAACTAACAGGCTTAGCAGCCAGCTTGTTGGAGTCAGCATATAGTATCTATACTTCCAGCAGGAGAGCAGATGGTCATATATTTAAGGAATCACCAGACAGGGAGTCAGGAGATCTGAATTCTATTCCTGGCTCTGCAGCAGTGTTCCTATGTCACCTTGGGGAGTCACTTTTTTCCCCTTTTTTCTTAATCTTTTAAGTAGTGGAAACAATATTTGCTTGTCTCACAGGGCAGTTGAGAGGCTAAACTGATGCTGAAAAAATGTTCTGAAGCTCTAAGCAGAATGTATGGAAAAAACTGCAAAGTAAACTTGTTTGGAAGAAAAGACATGGCGTGGTTTCATATGGCATGTTTGTGCCGTATGTTTACGCCCTTTCCTCGCCCCAGAACGTCCTGTGCCTTTTTGAACACAGTTTTCAAGGAGGGAATAAATGGATTAAGCTGCCTTCCACATTTGCTAGAAAGATAAGCAGCTGCCAATAAGAACCTGACCAAAGAACAGACTTTATTACTGAGACATTATTTATGCCCAAGAGGGCAATAGGCTTGTTGAAGTTAACTGTTTGTCCCAAGATATTTTTGCATTGGTGGCAGAATAATGTCTCTAACGGCTTTTCTTCTGAATTCAGCAGTGCTGTTTGCAAGCTGAACGTTAAGTACATACTTAAGTATTGTCTTTTATGAACAAATCTTCTGCTGAAGTCCCAAAAGAAGTCCATTTTTACATCAGTGAGAAATGCCCATGATTATTTGCACAGGACTTTCATCTAACGCCCATTAAAATCAACTAGACTTCAAAGGAATTTGAATCAAAGACCTAGCAAGCAATTGTCATTTCTTCTGAATCCTGTGCCCGTTAAGCAAAACGACCCCATCTATCTTCATCTAACTATTCAGCATCATCGGAGTAATGTTTCCACCACAGAATAAATAGCTTCTGCTTTCAGTGTGGAGGTGTAAGCTCAAATCACCATGGGATATCTTTAATCCAAGAGAGAAGCTGGGTGAAACAATTTCTTTCTGAAGAACTGTGTTGTATGTCTAACTGTAGTCTATTAAGGAAAGAATTCAACTGTTTATTTTTGATATATGAACTAAGCAAGAAATTAAATATTTCAGATAGTAACCAGCCCACTGTTTTGAGTATGTAACAAAACCACTCTTTATGACAGTGTAAAGTTCATAGTCTGTGGCCAGAGACTGATCTGGTCCAACGGAAAGTGGTTCAGATGAGACTCCAATGTCCACAATGTCCCTTCTACAGGAATGTTGGTTGTTTCTTTCATGTCTCCTTTTTGGCAGGGCAGGATTGCACTGAGAGGTCCAAGAAGTACCCCACATAGACACAGGAACAGAGCAAGGATGGAGCTTGTTTTACCACTGTTCTCTTCTTCCCATCCTGATGATTTTGATAAGCTAATCTTCACTAGCTGCCATGATCCTGGCAGGTGAGCCTTTCTTCAATGACTGCCAACTTTGTCACATAAGCTTTTCAAAGATTTGAAGGTGACATATAGAAAAATCTTCTTACCTCCTAGAAGTGCTTCAGTGAGAATGTTGCTATTTGTACTTGTTTGTGTTTTGGGGTGTGGAAGACAGTTTGGAGAATTAAGAAAAAGTAGAACTATTTTAAAGTGAAGTTAATGATTCAACGAGGGCAGGTTCCCTTTCAGGATGAGTCTATTTAACTGTATGACTAAAGTGTTCAGTCCAGATCTATCCTCCTCCTCTCTAGTCCTGCCCTGCTGGGGCTGGATTCTTTGAACAAAGATGTGGCGTTTTTCTGGGACCATCTTTTGGCTAGCGATGCTGATTCCTGGAAAACTCAGCTTGAAATTGCAATACAATGGGTGAGTGTGAACGGGGTATCGTGAAGTATTGTGCAGGCAGGGAAACTCCCAGGAACAGTGTAAGAATAATAATAACAATTATGAACTGGAGATAGGGTTACTAAGCTGTAGGCTTTGTAAGATTTGGAAAGAAAACATTAAGATGGGAAATGAAGAAAGAGTGAACCAGATCCAAGACAACAAAGATATAGCTGTAGTCGCAGGATGCACAGAATGCCCCTCAAATGCACCTCAGGATACTTTGCTTCCATTAGCTGAAATTTATTTGGCTTGGCCTCTTTCATAATGAACTATGAAATCAGATTCTGTAGGAATAAAATGCCTTGTCTGAGTATAAAGCAGGGGGAATGACTGAGCAAAATTCTTTCCATTAATAAAAGACAGCTGAGGTTATGTGAAAAAGATGGTGTCTCAAGAGCAACTCAGATACTGAACCCCCATTGGAAACCTGTAGCAATAACAAAAAAAGGGCTAATGGAGTTGATCCAGACAATCTTCCTCCCAAGGTGTTCAGAGAATGAGATTATCACATTTTTTTATTCCTGATTAATGTTTTTGAAAAGTATGAAATGTCTAGTTTTGCTCTATAAGATGTGTTATCTGCCTTGGATAATATTCAGCCTTTAGATTCGTATCAGGGACGCAGTCAGACTCTGTCCATTTCACTGGATGGAGTTCAACAGACCCATCGCAATGAGTCTTTATTTTTGTTTCTAATTGCTGTCCTGGACTGAACCTGTTGGGTACTTCCACGGGATTTAAAAACACAGTTAATATTAATAGTAACATTAATGTTAATATTAATATTTATTAATCGGATGGTCAGTGTGACTTTGGGTGAGCAGCACCTGCGCAAAGATGAAATGTTAGTAAAGCCATTTTTATTGTCATTTGCTCTGTTCAACAACTTCAATGAAATACGCGATCTATGAGCATCCAAGGAAACACAGCTCGTGCTGAGAACAGTTCTCTAATTTGGTAAGAAAGCTTAACTGTAGCATTTAAAAAACTGTTGTTCTCACGTGGTCACGTGGGCTGACTTTGCACTTCTCCACCGAGCATCCCAGTCCATAATCATGAACGAGTGTGTGCTTTCTAGTCTTAGTTTACTATTAAAACTGATTTGTCTCCACACTGGCTATTGTAAAAGGTTTATCAGTAAATAAGAGCTGGCCATCTGGCAGCAATCTGACTGTCTGGCATTTCTTTCATTTGGTGTAATTAAGACATAATGTCAATGAGGATAGAAAGATATTACAGGATATTGTTTCCCTTCCTGATAGACAAAGAGCAAAGCAAGCCCAGGCATTTAGAGAGAATAAACTCTGAACTGCAGCTGAGATGTTTACTCTCCTAGCAAAGATGTTTATCCTGCATCTATAAGGTTTTATTACAAAGATATCATGGCTGTTGTACCAAATCGTTAGCAATGCAAATGTAATCGTTTTGCCCCATAGATGAGGGTCCTATATGCTAACAGCACCTCTTGAACAAGTAGGAAACAGCCCATTTTAACTACCAAGTTCTACTTTTCTCTGTCAGCAAAGGTGATATTTCCAAGAGGGATGTAAAAAAAAGCCCAAAAAACAAAACCAAACCAAAATCCCTCTGTTTTTCAGTGCATAATGTGAATGAATAGAGAATTATATTTGTATGTATATTAAGCTGATCATTGTACATTTGTGTATGGAAGCACAAATAGATAGCAGTTGCAGTTCAGATGATGACAGCATATCACAGTGATGACCACGATGACCATGGCTTTAATAAAGGGCCATGCAAGGCTTTTGCAAAAAGAATTTCTGTTACAAAAGCTTGAAAATGCTCTTTTTTTGAACTTGTCCTGAAAAGGCTCCAAGACCCACTGAAACCAATGAAGAAGACTGTGAAGCAGCAGTTATTGGTTACTAACAAATACAAACATTTCTCAGGCTCCCCATTCTATTACATCGGTAGTGGAAAACTGCCATCTCACCTTTGAGTAATGTAATGTAGTTGTCCAAATCCACTCCTCATTGTGAAACCCTTTCATTAGCAAAGTTACACTTGGTGTCAGCCAAAGGTGATCTGAATGAAAACTGAAAAAAAAAAAATAGAAAGGAGTTATTTAATTGAATATACAGATTTGCTTTTTCTGCATTTCTAACCATTTAAATTTGTTCTTTGTAAACTCTCAATATTTTGTTCAGACTAAGCCTGCAGTAAATGAAAGTTTCATGAGGCCTCATGAAAATATGTACTCAGACACTGGATCTGTGTGTCTTTTCTAGAAATATAAAATGATCGATCCTGTATTAGAAATGTTTGTTTCCTGAGATTAAGTAAGAATATGTAATTCTGAAGACCATACTGTTCACTATTTGTGGAATAAATTTGATATTCTCATGGCAAGTAGTTTGAGAACATCTCAGGCTCTCAGCAATGTTCATTTATCATGGTTACCTAATGATTTTGCGTGCTAAAGTAGATCAGCAAAGCACCAAGTGTATCTGGAATAATTGAATAATTTCCAAAACAGGAGGACAAAAAAAAAGTGACATCTCATCAAATAACTAGTTTATGATATATTACCAATGATCTTGTTTTGGCCCTGGTCCTGCAAAGGCAGAAACACACACCAGGGCTCATGCGAACAGTTGGCTTCAGTGAAGCTGGTAGGGTCAATAAAGAATTGCTGCTAGCAAGGAAGGAGAGTTAACATAACACTCTAACAGCAAACCCACATCATTTAGTCCTGTTCATAGCTAAAACATCACAGGAATTCATCACTCAGACATGTTTTGGTTGGAACAGAGCATGTGCTCTGTCTTCCTTCTACACAACAAAATACATCCTTTTGATTTATAAATCATGGATACTTTAACCAACATTAAAACTGATCTTATTTCTCTGCTAAATTTGCAGGGATCAGGTTTTGCATATTGTGCCAGAAACATTTCAGCAAGTCCAGCACCTTCAGCATCTTTGCAGCACTTTACTGGTAAGCAGGAATAACTATGTGTGCCCAAAAACCAGAGTGGGCTTTTGGGCTGTAAAACAGATTTGCTTGTAACTTTGGAGAAGAATGAAGGTTAAAGTAAACTTTAAAAAGCTTTACCTGTTATTTTTTTCTTAGTGTAGGGTGGAATTGTCCTTCCACTACCTGTAGGACTTTATGGCAAGAAGTTAGTTTCCTTGCACGGCTCTCTGAGGCTGCTGCTCCTTATCAGTGGTGCCTGAGTCACTGCAAACACTCAGCCTTTGCTGCATGCTCTGTGAACAGATGGTTGGAGAATGGTTAAGGGGATAATTTGAAGGGAAACTTCTTCCATTTATTGATACGCAGCTACACTATCTTGATGTTTACATTTCTTTCTTCTCTGCACAGCTGGATTTGTGGAAGCCCTGGCTGCCTGAAGACATCCAGGCTGGAGAAGACCTGCACATAAGGGTCCCAGCCCCTCTGGTGCAGGAGGTGAAGGACAGCTTAGATCAGCATATGATCTCCTACAAGTATGACCTCCAATCTCCTGATGGGAAAGGCTGGCTCTAACAATCTTCCTTGCTATCACAAAAGGACCTAGTGCTTTCCAACAAACAGTCAGCAAGTGCTGACGATAGGACATAACCTTTGTTTCAAGTGCCTCCAGCTTACCTTGACCTGCCCAATGCACAGACGCTTTTGATAGACAGATACACATCTTTGAGTTTTAAAAGCACATTCCTCTATGCCATGTTTATTCACCTTCCAGCTAGTCTGGACTGAGAATTTAGAGCTGGGATCTGAGACAGCCTAATCTGTCTTGTGTCCTGCTGTTGCCTTCTCAGTGGCAGGGGATGGCACTCAGATGTATGGCTCAGTTTTTTCAGTCTAAAGGCAGGAAACTAAGTTTGGTACAACCACTACTTATAGGAGCATGCTTTGCTCCTGGAAAGCAGAGATGCTTGAACACAGGGTCCTCCGTACTCTGGAGAGCCCAAAGGTTTAATCAGTGTCACTGCAGAGGAGCGGTCTCTGCAGCTCTCCTTTTCCCTTCCCTGCCCTTTGTTGCCCCTCTGGTTTGCAGAAGAGCCCTTTCAAAGTGAATATTCAGTGGGTTTCTTCAAAGCTGCAGTTTCCTCCCCCTATCCATTCACCTGCCAGGCTGGGGAGCATTTCCTGGTACCATCCAGCCAAACAGAGACATCCCACCCCAGGACAAAGGCAGGTCCCCACTGAGCACACAACTGAGAGCCACGAGCTGCAAGAGGCTCATGGTGCTTTATCACACATGCCTGGCCACACATCATCACTAGCTGCCATGCTTCTATTAATACTTGCAACCAGAAGATCTAATCCAGTTACAGAGAGTCTTTATAAAGCCAAATGGGATTAATTAAGATCTATTCCTCACAAAGTCCCATTTCCATCTGCAACTGACTTTTTCAGGTAACCAGTTGCTAGCTATCTTTCATATAAACAGTCCTGTAGTGATTCAGGACTGGTGGCAAATGGCCTATGGACATACACTGACATTTACCAATCAAAGATAAGTTAAAGGAGGATTGGTGCCACTTCAAAGCTGTTTAGAGTAAAAGTTGATCTTGACATCCTTGCCTCTTGCTTGACAAATTCTTTTCAGTAAGTGTGATGCCCTGACAACAGAGATGGAAACAGATGAGGTGGAAGCCAGTACAAACGATCTAGCATTAGGTTTAGGTATTCAGGATTTAGACCATGATCCAGAATATATTTAACTTCTTATCTATATCAACGCTCTCAATTTCCTGATGGTTTCAAGTGATTCTAGTAGAAATTTAAAGACTAAACTGAAGTTGGCAGCTTAATAGTTGTTATAATTGTTGTTGTTTTTCCCTTGGATTGGTACCACAACTATATCCAGCTTGCATGGGGTCCTAAAGAAAGAGGACTTAAGAGTCAAGCTAAAATTTTGGCTTTGTATTGCAAAAGGGTAGAGATAAATATGGCGACGTCAGAGTTGAAGTTCCTATAACATACTCAAAGCAGAAACCACATTTTAGAAGGCAGCTGACATGCAAGGAAGGTAACGTGACAGTTAGGTATATGATACTAGAGACATAAACGACAAATTATAATCAGGACATCAATATTCTGACTGTGTCAGACTCCGAGATTTCACTTCTCCAGAGCTCTGAGAAGGCATTTTGCGTGTGTGGATTCAGTTCATGGGAATTTGCACTGCCTAAATTCTAGTTTGAAGTTCAGATGAGAATAAACATCAAAGCTCAGAGTGAAAGTCAGTTGTAACTACTCCTAAAGGATTCTTATGTGCAGTTTCCAGAAATGATGAGTGCTACCGTCAGCAGAACAGCCTATTAGCACTTCCAGTGTTTGAAATCAACCATGTTTAAGCTACCTTGGCAATTGTCTTATCGCAAGTATTTACAATGAGCACAGATTTGCAACAGCGTTACAAGGGACTGACTGCAGTGTGAAAGCACAGGGTATGATCCAAAATGCTTTGATGCTGAGGAAAAGGTCTTATTGACTCCCACGATCATGGAATCAGGCATGTTCTCTACTCATTTCTGAACTAATCTGTAGCTAAAAAGCAAGAAGAGCTTTTTGAAAGAAAAAGGGGGTTTGTTCCGATTTTTGCAAATTGCAACCAATACTTCTGTGAAGTCTTTGCAGACTAAAAGTGTCTCCATAAAATACAATGAAACACTAAGCTTAATTTTTTTCACTTTCCCCTCCTTTTCCCAAAAGGTGGCGTCTTAGAGTTTTGCCCAGAAGTGGTAAAGAAAAGAAAGATATCGATCAATTTTCTGTAGAAAATTTTCGATCTTAAAAAATAATATATATATATAGCCAAATTATTACTTCATTGTTAAAACCCAGTGAAAATCTCAGTACTTAGAACACCGTCTTACATGAAAGTAACCATTATACTGATGGCGATGAATTTGCCAGACAGTCCACAACAGAAGCAGCTAAATCCTTTCACTCATCGATGTAAGCAGTGGACCCACCATGATAATTCCACACTAATTGTTAGGGATTGTTTTCTTTTCTGTCTCTCCCCCTCCACTCCCCTCAGGGTCCTAATACCTGATGTACAGGATCTTGTGGTTCAGAGCATGGCAGGGGAGAGGAGAAGCCAAAGGCAGGTCCCAGGAGATTATGTCTACACCGAATATCATCCAATGGAAGAGGTAAAGAGGAGCCCAGCTCTGCTTGCTTGCTCTGTTACTACTATTTTGTGAATGCCACAGCAAACAACCCCGTGCTTGCAGAAAGCTCAGGTGAAGCCAGTGGAGCTCTTTCTGATTTTCTTCTTTGCAGGATTATTCCTTACTCTTTGACTATAATCTTGGCTGGGTTGAACCAAACATGAATTTGCCATTGATTTTGATTAAACGCCCTGTTCCTCCCTGACCATGCATGAAGCAGCCATATTGTTTCGCAAATAATATCCTGGGGTTCAGTTGGTTGGTTTGCTACCTTTCTACTCTATTATGCTTCATCATTATCTCTAGTATTTATTCATTTAAGCGCCAGTACGTTTGCTGCTGAGCCAAATGTGAAGTGCAATGACTATTGCAGTGAGGAAGAATAGGTGAACAGCGGGAGATCTGTAGAAAGAAGTTATTTAAGGGCTGGTTTTTGACACTTCAGGAGAGAATAATGTCATGAGGGTGGGTAGTGAAGGCTTCTTGATGCTGTGTTTCAGAGCCCAATGGGTAAGCCTGGATGAAGGCAGAACATGGTGCTGTTCTTCCTCCTTCCTGACACAGTAAAAGAGCAGAGTCAATCCTCAAGCTTATGTTGTTTGAGCTGCTGCTGAACTCAGACGTGGAAAATCAGTACTGATAGGGAAAGAGCATGTAATACCATTTTGAAAATTTGATGGTGTAGCTCCATGGCCAGTGAAGTCAACAGAAAGATGCCCAATAGGATGGGCCTGTTGAAAGAGATCCAGACTAGAGTATCAGTGTCATACTGCTGTGATGTTATCTTTTAACACCCAGTGAGACATGACCATGTGTTTGCTCAGAAGCCTTTTAAGAGCATTAAGTGATATCATGGATTGAAATAACTATGAGGGAAACATTGCTTGTCTAAGCAAAAGAAAATGCTTTAATCTGGAAACAGAGCTGGGAAAGAGAAGGCAACTCCCGCTTTGTACCAAGAATTCTCTGTGGCTATTTCAGATTTATCAATGGATGACTCAGATTCAGAACAGCAACAGGGAGCTGGTGACTCAGCACTACTTGGGCATGACAGTCGAGAATCAACCTATATACTATTTGCAGGTAAGTGAGGATCTGTCTTAAAATGAATAACATTTATCTTCACTAAAAAGTACACAGAAGACAGGATTCAGATCTTCCCCAAGACAGTGCTCATCCCAGGCCACTGAAATAACAGGAGATGGTTTCACTCCTCTACAGCACAGGAAGATTTGCCAACTTCCATATACACTATCACCATAATCTTGCTATTGCTATTATGCAAATTTATCTGAAGTCTTGTTTAGAAATACAAATCAAGCTGAAACTAGCCTGGCAACAGCTGTGTGTGAGGATAAAGAGTTTTGTTTGTTGTTTCTATTACTTTTTCCAGCATACAATCTTTCTGCTAGGAGTATTCCACAACCTTTTTTATCAGAAGCTCTAGTAAAAAATGTAGTCTTAATAATTGGGTTAGTTATTGTCTGATCTGTTCCTACTATTGAGTAGAAATAGACTCCCCGCCATCCTTTCTGAAAAAAAAAGGAGAATTTCCAAGTAAGAACAACCAGTCCTGTGAATGACTAATATAAATGAAAAAGAAATTGCTTTATTGACACTCCTGCTCAACAGACACTTTAAGACTCTTGCCCTGCAATACTACAGAGAAGGGCTTATTAAGAAGGAGAAGAGCTTGTCATAATGATGTCTGCAATAATAATGATCTCAGCTCAACAGCATATCAAGGCACATCCTTTTCTTTCTGTATTACGCTCAGCTATTTTATTGTAAAGGATCAGTTTTTCAAATGATCATTTTTTATGCTCTTTCAGATCAGTCAACCATCAGATAAAACCAAGAAGATCGTTTGGATGGACTGTGGGATTCATGCCAGAGAATGGATCTCTCCAGCCTTCTGCCAGTGGTTTGTGAAAGAAGTGAGTGCTCACTTTTCCACTTAGATAATTAAAATAAAGTAAAATATCACTTTGGATACTTCAGTTCTATTCTCTATTGTGGCACCAAGTATTGAGCTTTTTCTGTTTAAAATACAATTTCCAAAATGAATACCTGTGGAGACCTAAGTCCAAACCACAATTTGAGGTGAGATACAAGGTGATATTTCTTAGCACATTGTTTCTTCCACCTGAACTGATTCCCAAACCACTGAACTTGATAGCGATCTCTCCATTTCCCACAGTGGCTTTTGGATCAAGCCTCTTTGCATCACAAAGCCACAGTCCCCCTGGACTAAACCCCAAGATATGGTATAGCAATGTTCCACGTGTACTGCAAGTACCTGGTGTACAGGTATGCTATCATGCAGCTTTCATACCTACAAGACTGTATCCATACAAAATACACTATAACTGGATACCCTGTCACTTCATTAATGGCAAAAGGTAGATATCTCAACATATCTGGGGATCAAGTAGATCTTGGATACCGTGGTGATATCCAGGAGTGAGTGATTCACTGATGATAGTTCTAAACAGGCTCTTTCCATCGATTACCACTAGATTTTCTGCTCATTTATGTATTTTTTCTTTTCAGATTCTTCAAAATTACAAATCTGACCCAAAGACAAGCAGATTTCTGCAGAATTGGGACCTCTATGTGTTGCCAGTCCTCAATGTTGATGGCTACATCTACTCCTGGGAAACCGTAAGGAACTAGACTGAAAGTTAGATGTGCAAAGTATGCTTTGTTAATTTTAGATACAATCATACCAATTATATTTAAACAAAGAATGGTGACAGCACCATTGCTCACAGAAATCTTCTCGTGGCAGAGAAGTTTTGTTTCTTCTGGTAAATCAACAGTCACTTGAAATTACAGGCCTAAAAATTCCTAGCAAATGTCATAAGCGTTGGGAAGACAGAAGGACAAATCCCCATGATCAGTTGCTTTTGGGTGTCTCAAGATGGACTGACTTGCCTGCTAAGAGTAGATAAAATGTTCTATCATTAAGCTTTATCACTTTTGCACATAGAGTTGCCCTCCTACAATGCAAGAGTTACTCAAATGCAGAGGTCTAAAATAAAGGAGTCTTTACACCATATCATCACTAGGCCCTACGGATTATTGAGTTGTTGTTATGTATCTGAAGTTACTTCTGTTTAGGATCGCTTGTGGAGGAAAAACCGTTCTCCACATATGAATGGCACCTGCTACGGGACAGACCTGAACCGAAACTTCAATTCCTCCTGGGGCAGTAAGTTTCAAGTATTTCACATCAGCAACACAAATGTAAAGCGAGAGTAATAAATAGTCTCTGGAATAAGACAAAGTCCTGTAAGAAAGGAATGCTCATCTTGTTGGCATCAGGACAGATGTAAAAATAAAAACCTGGTTTGTAAAAATGCTAAGTTGGTGACTTTCAACTGGTATTTGTCATTGTGAGCAGAAAAATGCTGCTCATATGGCTATACCTCTAATTCACAGCATCAGCTCTAGGCAACAGTGTGGGAGTTAGTCACTTAATAGCCAATATTTGTGTTTGCCATGAATTTCAAGGAGTCTGCAGAGCTTCCCTGGCAGGTGGCACACTGTGGTGGTGTCAGAATGGTTTTGTTGCATCCAGGCTGTAAAAGAGTGTTAAATATTTCAGTCTTGTAGCAAATTTTAGTTACTACCAACAGAGTAAAATGTTAAAGTGCCACTGAGCTCTCTAGTCTCCTTTCCCACATAAATACATGCTGTAACACTCCAAGGTAGATTTCCCTTTTGTCTCTGAACTGGTGTTTTATGTCTCTCCTTTGATTTGATTTTGTATTCCTCTCCAGCTATTGGTGTTTCTTATAACTGCAGCAGTCAAACCTTCTGTGGATCTGGACCAGAATCAGAGCCTGAGACAAGAGCTGTGGCTCAGTTTATTGAAAGGAAGAAGAGTGACATTTTGTGCTATTTAACAATTCACTCTTATGGACAGTACATCCTCACTCCCTATGGTTATACAACTACACCTCCAAGTAACAATGAAGAACTGGTAGGGCAAAATGTTCATCTTTTATAACTGTGGAGAACAATTACAGGCAATAGCATGTGAGACAGTTCTATTTGCCCTCATATTCAGGGGTTTGGCTCTCAGAGTTACAGCCACTCCATGTAGTATCAGCAAGGTTTATTTACCTTAGAATTAACCCTAATCCTTCATTTTAAATCAGGAAAATTGAACTATTACAGAAAGGGTTACTGCAATGCATGGGAAGTGGAGAAGAGCAGCGTGTTCCTGCTGCATACAAGAATGCATTTGCACTTTAGGTGGCCAGCACATTGTACATGTGTGATTGTCATGATTTTGTCCAGAAAGGGTATCCCAAACATGGAGATTTTCATTAGGAGAATGGGAGCAAAGCACGCAACTACTTGTTGGTTACTGCTGCCCACAGTTTCTGAGTGTTCTAATTAGAGTTCATTAACGTGTGTTTATCAACATTCCAGTAGCTGGAGCACTAGTCAAGAGCATGAGGGACTTGGGTTTGGATTTCATAGGAGTTGTTAGAAATGTCATTTAGTGTCTGTGGCTCAGTTTCTGAAGATGGTGGGAAACAGAGTCTAAGCATAAAAAATGTAATAGATCCATCAGTGCTGTAGTCAGTCTCAGTACGCTATACAGCATGGACTCTCATTCTCCAAAATACCGCCTTCTAGCTTTGCAACAACGCACATGTCTTCTTTACCTAAACAGCAGGGTTATTTCAAAAATTTTAACATAATTTGCGTTAAAAAAAATCAAGAACAATTTGCCCAAACATTTGTAATGGGTTTCTCTGAAGTCCTGAACTAGTAATATCAAAAGTTAAAGCTGATAAATGTAGAGCTGAAAGAGACAAAAATTTTGGTGCACTCAGAATAATTGCCAAACGTGTTGGCACTGATGACAATGCTGTTCCTGCTTTGAACTTACAGATGTATGTTGCAGAGAAAGCAGCTGCTGCCCTGATGGGAAAGTACGGGACCAGCTATGAAGTAGGATCAACCTCTTTAATTTTATGTAAGTTTCTTTATGTTTCCCTTTGATTGTTCTGTTTTTCAAAGAAGAGAGTCATTCTTGTGTCACAGGCATCAGCAAGTACTGTTTTGCTGAGTTTCCTCTTTGAGTAATATTTAATGGGCCAGTTCAGTGGAACATCTAAGCAGCAGTCATTTGAATACAAGATAACACTGTATGTTACAAAGCTGACTGCAGGAAGGAAGAAAGCATTGATCTGAAGCTAGTTCCTACATGAATTCCTCACAGATCCATCACAGAGGACAGGAGGAGATTGGTGATAGATCATCCTGACCCTGCTGAAGTCAGCAGCAAAACTCCGATTTGTCTTCACTGGAGTCAAGCAAAAATTAAAATCCCAATCAGGTCTATCGTTACTCCATCAGACATTATCACATGGCAGCTGCTTGCATTTCTGTGTGAAATATGTTGGTTTCAGCCTTGTTCCCAACAGACTGGAGAGCCACATCACCAACACACCAGCACGGCTGATACCAGTTGACAGCCTTTGTGCAGAGGCCTAGAGGGCCCTAGAGACTGCCTGATAAACCAAATTTTTTCCCAGTAAGCAATAAGTCACGCTAGTCAATCAGAACAGTGGGTAGTTGGCTCCAGCACCCATGCAGTTTTGCATATTCACAGCCTCTGTCTGTGCCAGTCCCTGAGTCGCACAAGTCACCAATTGCATGAGTAATGCGGTGTGAGTATAATACAAGGTACCATGTCCACGTTACTGCAGTTTTACAGAGTTTGTGCTTAGAATGAAAGGTAGGAAAAAAGATCCACGGAGCAGATGATCAGCGATGCATGGAGTGGCCAGGTTTGTCCAAAATTATGCATAAAAACAAATATACAGAGAAATTCCAGGCAGTGTCATTGCAGGAAATGAAGTAGCAGAACAGACAAATGGCCATATATCTTTTACCCCACACTTACCACAGTAAAATGCTAAAAACACAGAATCCGTGGAACTCATCTCCTTTTATTGTGCAATACCATCTTACAGAGGATTGCTTCACCTACAAAACTCCATGGAAGACTTTTAGTATAATTAAGAAGTGCATCACCTAGAAACTCTGTTCTCCATGTCGTAGTGATAAACAGTTACTGCTTAGTTCCAAGATTCTCAATATATAATCTTGCATTAACGATAGCAAGAAGTATTTTCAAACAACTGTGCTTAATACATTTATCTCTCCTCAATTTTCTAATTCACAGACAGTAACTCAGGCTCCTCACGGGACTGGGCTCACATGATTGGCATCCCTTTCTCCTACACATTTGAACTGCGAGACAAGGGTACTCATGGATTTGTCCTACCCCCTGCGCAGATCCAACCTACATGTGAGGAGACTATGTTGGCTGTGACAACTATCATAGACTACGTTGATCAGAAGTACTTCCCAGATGGGGCTGTGACGCTGACCTCCGGCAGCCTGGGCCTGAGCCTAAGCCTGAGTATTGTACTTACATGGGCTGTTGCTTAAAAAAGGCATAGAGAACCCAGCAAGAGACTCCCATGTGAAGTATAATGTCCCTTTGAAAACGCAAAATTACATGAGTAGAGGAACTAAATGTCAAATATTTCAATAAAGGCTCATCCCACAAAACACAAGCATCCACTTGTGTTTGTGATCGCTGCACTTCAGGGAAGGAGGAAAGGACTGAGATCTGTGGTGATTTCCCAAGCTTCACTTGCTGGCTCTGCAAGAAGCCAGATGAGTACACACAGGGACAGAGCACTCCCTGGGTTTTGAGCATGTTTTCAGGGGCTCACCCTGGGTCTCTCTGGCAGTAGCAGGATGCATGTTACACTGAAATGTCCCCATACCCCACAGAAAATCAGACACCTTCCTTGACCTCCACCTTCCTTCCCTAAACTGCCACATTGGCATTTACCAGAAAAGAGAGGGCCTCAAAAGCTGGTGAAGGTCATAATCAGGCAACCATCGGCACCAGCCTGAAACAAGCTGAAGAGTTGAGCTAATGCAAGTGTGTGGGGACAGAGCTGTGGCCCTGTCACTTGGATGAAGTCAGGTTAGTGAAGATAGAAACTGCCCAAATCCTTCAAAAATACAAAAGGGAAAGGGGAAGGAAAAGTGATCCTCCTGCAAACCTGCAAGCTCACCTGGGTACCAGAGGAAAGGAAACGTTTCAGCCCATTGAGCAGGGACCCTCCAACTGAGCCACCCGAAAGGAAACAGCAAGGAAAGAGCTTCTGTGTTGTGACAGCCAACACCAGAGGGTGCAGGGCATTCACTGAAACAGAGGACACCTCGTTTAGCTGCATGCTGTCTGCTTTTGAATCCAGGAGTCTTGCATCCCAGAAATAAGTCCACCAGGCTTGGCTATTACAGATAATAGATTAATTATTTTGTATGAAATGTCTGATTTTCTTAGCGAATTTCAAGATTCCACTAAAAAATTGAAAGTGTTTTAACCAGAGATTTTTGACAAGATACTTCCAGCTTTGGGGAAGAGAATGCTCTTTTTTCCTGTGACTTCTTGAAGGCGAATGCAGATCAAGAGCTTCTGCCAGAAAACTCACAGACAAAGGACACTGAGAGGACTGAAATATAACTTTCCTCAAGTTATAAAGTACAGGGAGACTCTGACTTTACTATGATCTCACAGAGGGTCTGTGGCAGAACCTGGAAAATTATTTTGTCCAGTTCTCTTCGAAGAGAAGGACGCATAACCCTTGACCATGGTACCGTTAAAAAAAAGATAAAACCTTGCAGTATTTTTCCAAAGCTCATCTTATTGTCATTTTGTCTCTACTGTTAGTTGACAAATCTTATCTCCTGTGTTCATTGTTACCAGATTATTACCAATTGGTGTAGCTAAATCTGTCTAACTCCTGCAGGTTCCCCAGGGCTTAGTCCTTCCAGACCAACCACTCATTTGCAGTAAGTCCCGTCTGTCACTGGGCTCTGTAGCAGAAGGTGTCACTAATTAGCACTTCTCCCCACAGGAGCATCGCTCCTCAAACTTACGTTTAGTTTAGGATGGGACTTGTAAGTTTTTATGTTTGTATTTGTATATTGTGTCTTTGGAACTGTAAGAAGCAAGAGCAGTCCATCTAGCCCATGACTGTGACCTCTCCTTAAGCAAGTGGGGTTTGACCAGGAGTGTTTCGTAGCCATTTGCTGGCAAACAGCAGTGAAGTTCCCCAGTGCCACCAGCAGCAGATGGCAGTGCCCTTGGGGACCAATGCCCACACGCTCACCTTGCCAAAGCCAACCTGAGCTTGGGCTGCCACAAAGCACTTTCCAAAAGTAACCTGCGACTACTCTGGTACAAAAATGCTGTCTGTCAGGGAGCACTCACCGGATTCAGAGGTGCCGCACACCCTATATGCCCTGAGCCAGAGAGAAAGGGAGCTGCTTTTGCTGATCTTGTGTACCTTCTGATAAAATGGTTTACCACTAGAAGACACAACCAGGTGTGTCCCAAAGTTAATTAGCAGGTTTGTGTAGACTGGCTCAATCCCTCATTAGCTCCTCTTGTAATAACCACTATCGGGCAGGGGAAGATGCCACCGCAGGTGTCACTGAGGCAGGGGGATGAGGGGAGAATTTGCTTCCAGCATCCCCAGCATCCGAGAATCATAGAAATGGAGAAGACTTCGCCAGAAAAAAAATGAGTTATTGGGCAATAATCATTATCTAGAAGAATGTCTGCTGCTCTCAGCTCCTTGGATCTGTCAGCAATGACTCACCTGCTTTGCACAGAGAACCCACAGATGAATACAGGGTGTATTTTATCAGCCACGTTTTTGCAAAGGAAAATTTCAAAGAAAACCGTAGTTTGCGTATCTCTATGAAACTCCCCTTACTTCATGAATCCATTGTCTGGCTTTATCTCTCCTGCATTCCTTTGTTGCTTTCTCTGACCCTTGACGGGTTTTGCTTTATGATGAAGTACGGAAAGAGCTGCGTTCTGATTTCTTGCACATTCCGAGAAGCACAGCATTAGCCTATTGAGACAACAGCGTGACTTTCAATCTATGTGTAACACTCACGTGTAACACTCACGCAAAAGTAAGTGTTATCATGTAAAACTAAAATGTTTTTTTATTCATTGTTGTTTCTCCCCAACAATTTTACCAAGACCCACGCCCCTTGCCTTTCTCACAGTTAAACACCCAAATCATGCTTGCTTTGTTATATAATTAGTATTGTGAAGGATTATTTACTTTTGGTCATTCAGGTTACTGAATAAAAACAAGGGCATCCCTCTTCTGAGTAACAGTGTTCTATATTACCCTTGTTAACATTTTGTCTGTAATATAAAAATAAAGATTGAAGAAATAGCTATCAGTGATGCCATTCCATTTCATGCAAGGAGCTCTTCTCTGTTAATTTCTTCTCCATGCTATGTTAATTTGATCCAGTCCTCAGGCCCCTTAACAAGTTAGCAACAGTGCCCTCATTAAGGAAAACTAAGATATCACAAGGGAACTATAATATTAAATGAACGTGTGTAGCCTCATTTCATGATGGAAAAGCAAAAAACCTGAAGTTCCGAGAGGAGTGTGGGAAACACCTCTGTCTGTTGGCCTTTCTGGGGAAGCACTTGCAATGCAAGTTGTTACTTCCTGACAAACGGCTTATGCTCCAGAAATCCGCTCAAACATTACTCTTTTGTGCAGATTCTATTCCAGACAAAACACTCTCAGACTGGAACATCTTAGACTGTGTCTGAGAACTGGAAGCAGTCTTAACCAGAACAAACCTGCTCAGAAACACAGAAAGATGTTCTCAGTGTGTTCCAGACATTATCGTAGTTGGAAATGTATTGATTTACGACAGCTGAAGACCCAACCATTTGTGTCCCAAATCCCTTTAGCCAAAACCTCGTGTTTTCCAAAGCAGCCTGGGACCTACTTCAGGCAGAAGGGTTAGGCTCTGAATGGGATCCAAGTATCCTGAGCTGGTCTTGGGTTCCCTCAGCTTACAACCTGCAGGTATTCATAATCCTGACAAGCTTTGTCTCACTCCCTGTGCCTTCCTTTGGCTTCAACCAGAGCTGGGTGTTCTTGACTAGACAGGATGCCCAGTTATACCGTACACAAGAAACACAGCAGAGCCCATTGCTTTGGTGAGCCACGCTGTGCTCCTAATTTCCTTCCACATTAAATGGCTGGCCAAGGCTGCTTTGTTTTCATGACAACTACACTGAGAGGGGACCAATAATAAGAAAAAATAAACCAAGGTTATGATTGGGCATTAGAATTAGCATTAGAATGCATTTTATATTTCCTGGATTCTCCTTCCAATGAATTCGGATGATCCTTGCTGGTATAAAATACAAAGGAATAATTTGATGACAACCTGTCATCACTTGATCCTGTCTGCCAAATCTCACGGTGTCTGTTTATGCGCATGGCAGGCATTCATAAAACCAGCTTCTTTTCTGCAAGTTGGCAAATGCTATGAGTGTGCTGTTCACGAGGCAACCAGAAAGAGCAAATGTAGCATCGTGCTCACACCTTTTAATTCACCTCAGTGTCCTGACCCAAGGTATATCCCAGCACAGCTGTGCCCTGTCATGTGGGAGTGCCTCAAGTGAAGGTGATGTCATTTCGGGAGAGGTGGTTAAGACTGCATCGTACCAACAGCAATGGAAAATCCCTACAGGAGGGAAAGCATTTGTGAAAACGATGGAAATTTATTGTGCTGACAGAGATGTAAGTAACATTGGCTTTAGCAGTGGGAAAGAGGAAATGGATAGATCACAGGTGGACTAATAATGCCATTTTCCCTCTCTTCAGCTTTTTCTGCATGTCTAAAAGAGACAGCCCTTGTTTTGAAAATACAAACTACTCCTGTCCTCCAACAACCATAGAGCTTTACCTGGGAGAGGGCTGAGGAGGAAAAGGATTAATGATGAACGTTACTTAGCTCTGATTAGTGAGGCACAGAGCGGAAGATGGACTAAAATTAATGAGGGAGATCCGAAGCACAAGCATAACTTGGCAGCAAGGAACAGGCGGGAAAGCAGCACACTCTGTGATAATTAGGTGTAAAAGTCTATTTGCTGGAGTCACATAACAGAAGTTCCATCCCGAGATTGCAGTATAGGCTTTTAAGTCATTTACTGCTCATGTCAGGGCAGGTCAATCAAGTGTAGCAAGGATCCCTCATCCGCTGCCATCATCTAACACACAAAAAGTAAGTTTGCATTCAATGTCTGTGTTCCTAGTATCCAAACACAAAACAGAAACCCATGAATCTATGAAAAAGGCCACCTTACACCAAATTCTCTCTTCTCACTTCAGTCATTGCTTTTTCATATTCTTTAGATTTGCATGTTACAACTTGGTCCTGGGTTTTGTTTGTGTGTTGGTTTGGTTTTTGGTTTTGCTTTTTGTTTTGGTTTGTGTCTTTTTGTTTGGTTGGTTGGTTAGGTATTTTTCCCCAAGCTACCTAGTTAGAAACAAACAAAGAGGTTTTTGTTGTGGTTGGTTGGTTGGTTTGATGAGCTTATGCTTTAGCTTCTAGTTGGAAAATGAATCTTCTTTGGGATAAACAATGTCCCTTGTGGCCGAACACTTACGATATTGGAACTGTCTCTGAATTCGCTGTTGTTTGCTTCTCCAGTTACCTGTGACATCGACCTGACCCAATTATGCTGTGATTTTGAAAACACTTAAAGGGTTCATTACCTAGAGGCAGAAATCTGGGAAAGCCAGCTCTGTGCCAAACAGTTGAGCAGGAAATATTATAAAAGGGTCATGCTCAGGGGTGACAAAACCATCCCACCCCAGGAGAATGTAATTCCATCGGGGAAATGATTGCACAAGAGTGCACAGCCAAAATGCATTACTTGGCACTGCTCCCATCTCACAGGCAGGTATCAAGCTACTTGTGCATGGAGAAATCCATCCAACTGTCTTTTGCCTGCTACCTGCAGAATCCCATTAATTTCATAAACTCTTTAATGTCTTAAATCCCCCAAACATTATCCAAGGATATTCTTACATGCGAGCAACTGGGAATCAATAATAGTCTTGGGAAGGGGCAAGAAGGGGAATAAGGGTTAATAGCAATTATTCATGGAAAGCAACCTAAACCATTTTTTAATTCAATTTGGCATGCCAAATTTAAAGGATCCTTGAATGCTAAGGGCATTTTCATCATGCTGATCCTGTGTCTTATTGAGTAGGACCGGAGTATTACTCATTTTTTGTGACCCTGAGTTATCAAGGACATGCTGGGCAAACAGCCAAGGTAATACAAGCTCAATAATAATAATCTATACTTAAAGTTAACATGATGGCTATTACATGACGGCTGTGCCAATTGGAAGAATGTTAGATCTTCCAGCTCTGGTAACTGCTTGACTTAGCACTTTTTTTAGTGCATGAGAAACATTATAAAATAGAGCATATATCTTACAAGTCGGAGAAAAGTCATGCAATGTAAGCAGCAAAGAAATGGGAAGAGGTAACAGAATGATGGGGGTGGAGAAGCAGTGAATTCAAATGCAGTTTGGACATGTTTTTTAGGGAAAAAAAAAAGCAGTAAAAGTCCCTTGCTCCCATCTGCACGTGGGACTGTCATTGCATGTGCCAGGAGAATAGATCAAGAGATTGATAGGAGCCCTGTTCTATTTAAAGGACATGGAAATGTGCGGAATCAAAGAAGCTAGAAATGCGAAAAAAGGCTAATGAAAGACTATCTATCTCCCAGGATTGCCCTCTGGGGTACATTTCTGGGGGTGGTTGTCTAGATGAGTCATTAAGTCTCAAGCTCTCCTCTTCCGTGCCCCCGTTCAAATTGTGCAGTTGCACTTTTACCTTCAGTTTTCAAACTTCTCCAATATGTATGACTCTGTTCAGCACAGGAAATAAATATTACAAATATCTATGTATTTTATATATATATACCTGTTTAGTTTAGCGAGTCTTACTTGTCCTGGTTACTTCTATGGACTCCATGGACTCTCAAGGATCCAGCCACTGGCTTCACCTATTAATGATCTATCTGGTGACTCATAATGTCCCAGGGACTGAAAAAGAAGTAGGTTCCAGAAATGGTCACTTCCTTTAGAATATATGGATAAGATGTTCATGAAGTTATTGGTTTTTTTCAGCTGTAACTTGTGGGTTCTGTCCAGGTTACCAGGAATCTGAGGTCCTCTCAGAGGGGCTTTGTGATGCAAAACTGACCGGAAAGAACAAGCTATTTCTTTTCTGAATAGGCTAAAACGGCACTTTCCCACACTGTAAACTTTCAGGGGCAGACACCATTTATTCCACCTCCCTGTACAATCAAATACAATGGCAACTACTGCAGAACTGTCTTGGAGTTCTGTGTTTTTGAACAGCAAAAATGTTACCTTATCTGTGACCATAATGCCTCCAGTGAGGCCCACACTGGAAGCCTCAGTCTTAGGAGCAAGAGAAACTACTCAACAAAGCGTATGTGAACTGAGAGGAAAGAAAACCAGCTTGTGTAAGGGTATCTAAAAGATGGACTGCAGAACACAGAATGGGCTTTGGAGTCCCAGTCAGTGACCTACTCACTACCCTGGAGTGTTCAAACTGAGCCGCAGAGCTTTTACATGAAAAATGTCTTCAAAGGAAAAGAAATCGTTTCTAAGCACAGGTCTACTTTAAAAACATATTGCATCCTAGAGCTAATAAATGTTTTTTGCCTGTCACAGTTCTCTTACACAGTATTTTTAGTAATGTAGTGCAAATTTATCATTTTGATTTTCTACAGAAAAGCCATGAAAAGCATTTGATAGTATGTTTAACAGGTAGTCTAGTAAAATACACCCTGTTTAAAGGTCACATATTTTTGAGACAGACCTTAGATTTCTATACGAAGTGCAGCAGGTTTTCCTTAGAGCACTAAAACCAAATGTTGACGTGGTGCTATAGTAGTCTGTGAAATTACTGACTCCACCTCTTCCTCAGCTTCAAAACACACACACTTTATAGAAACCCACCAGGAACATTAAGAGGATGATGTGTCAGGAGCAGACTGCAGCAAGCAGGTGAGGAGTTCTGACCCCACAGAAAGCTGGAGAGTCTCAGAGGGCTCTTCACTACATAACAGCGACAAGAGTGGAAAAAGAAGCTGCTTAAAAGGAAATCATCCTCTTTGTTAAGCTGTTATTTTTTCTAGATGAAAAAGAAGAGACTATCCAAACCCACACCGTTCCTCCAAGATGTAAATATATATATTATTTAATATGTTTTAGTAGAAAACATTGTTGGCTATAATTTAAATGGCAATGTTAAGCTTGCTGCACAGACTATTCCAAATTTAAGCTTGAAATTAGTACAGCACACTAGCAATGTCTCAGAAATTTCTAAGGTTTCTGTCACCATGGTAGCTGAGTGGCAATGGGCTTAATCTGGCTCTCATTGAGCCCACAACCAAACTTCTCCTGGCCTTAGTGATGCTGGATCTGACCCTGTAAATCTGAATGTGCTTGAGACCAGAGCTTGATTTCTAAAAGCTTTTTACCCAGTTTCCCGTGGCAACTTGGGGTGGGAACTCTGTGGAGACTATTCACTTGAAAGATGTCTGGGGGAGATTTCTTTCATCCAGCAACAAATCCCTGGCTGATTTAAAGAACGGTGTTGACAGCCAGACAGGAAGCCGTGCCACCCGCTCCTCGGGCAGCAGGCACTTTTGGCAACACGTGCCGATTTAGAAGACGGGGAACAGTAAAGGAGGGAAACCAGGAGTCAGACAAGGTCCCTGGAAACTTGCAAGCCGTTTCAAAAATAAAGGAATTGTTGCCTTGGTTAAATGTGGTTCCCAGTCTCTCACAGCCAACTAGACAAATTCACTAAAACATTTCTATTGTCCTCAGTGGATGATGGTAAGATGTAATCATTAGATAATATACGGGAGTATATACAATAAATCCTCAACAATATCACCAGCTCTGTGAGATAAAGACGCCTCCAAAAACCTAGGTCCATAGACATAAGGACTTAAGCTCGAATCACTTTGTGGTTTTATCCTCTTTTCCTGAAGAAATAAGGCCTGAGAGATCATAATGTTTATCTCTCAGCCTCCTCTTAATAACTCGGGAACAAGTCGGCTGCCTTCAGCCAAACTGTCAATGTGAAAGAGGCCAAAAAAGCAACGTGTTCCCACAAGCTCTGGCTGCGTGGAGTAGAGACCCCATGTTAGTGTCTTCAAGAGGGAAAGGGGTGTGCGATGAGGTCAGTAATTAGGTCTTGTTTGAAAAGAGCAAGGGGGGGCCTCTTCAAGAGGAGAGCAGAGGAAATTGAGGGTGGTTTTTGGCACGCTTACGATGGAAATTGAGGAGAAGTGCATTACAGACTGTGTGTGGGCAGGGACACAATTTCAGAGGAAGCCAGACTTTGTTAATTCTGCTGCTCGGCTGTATTATTGTTTTCTGTGAAAATGATGAGGATTATTAGACATAGTTGACTCAATTACATTACCAACATGAAAAGGCCTGAACCAAACCACAAGAGGATGATGAGAAAAGAAGCTCAAGTGCTGAGAAGCCATGTACTGTATAGTCATACACAGTAAGAGCCAATACCAGCATATAACTTACACTGCATATTAATTAAAGCAATGCACATGCCAAAAGCCCTCGGAAATAGGGAAGAATCTGCAGGGCATTTAGAGCAAGGGGGGCACCTACATAAATGAGTGTGTATTTTTGGCCATACCTGAGTTCTGCCAAAGGTTGTTCTGAGAGTTCTTTGATCCTTTGGGAAGTTGGACAAACCCAAACACGTTATTATTGCACTCCACCTTCCTTTGGAAGTGTTAACTCAGAACTGTCGATTGCACTCTCTAGGAACCAAGTCCAACAACTTTCTGTTTTGTAGGAATATGGTTAGAGCAACAGCATAAATGCTTAGAGATAAAGCAAGTCAGCCCTAAAACATACACCCTTTGGACAGAAGAGATCTCAGACAAGACCTGCGTAGAAAAATGAGGAATCTATAAACTATGCAGGAGGTGCCCTTACGGAAGTGACTGAAGAGTCAGATTCCGCTCCCGTTTGTGGCTTGAAAAGCCAGAGCAAGCCAGGCTTTTTTCCCATGTAAAGCCAATCTGGGAACAAAACCTGATGAATTTATCTCCTGCTGAAAAGAGAACTGTCTCACCCTTCAATTGTTAAAACACTGCTTTTTTAAAAACAAGCTGAAAGCAAGGCAAGGAGGGAGTTTTGCTCCACAATTAGGAAGATCCGCTAAGGACATACCCCACATCTGCACCAGCTGACAGGATGATAATCTTGAACAACTTTTTCTGTTGAATAAGTGTCACAAAGCTCAAGGGGACTGCTAATTCCCTTTCCTACAATGACTCAGGCTGGGATTTCCCCTAGTTTTGTTATTAGCCTAGTTGCTATTTTTCCTCCTACCCATTTTGTTGCTTAGGAGACTGCTAGTCACAGGGAAAAAAAAAAGACAAACCAAACCAAACCAAACCACAATAAACAATAACAAAACCCACCAAACACACAAACAAACAAAACCCACCAAAAAACCCCACAAACAACAAAAAACCCAAACAAAACACAAACCAAAAAAGCACCAAAACAAAAAAACCCAAGGCCCAGACCTGCCCCTGTGATCCCAGGTTCTGCTTTGTTAGTAAAAAGACTTGCCAGAGCAGTAATTTTCCAGGCACCGCCACTGTTTGTTCTCCAAAAGGCAGGTAGTACAGATTTATTCTTTATATTTTCAAGGCAGTAGCAGAAGTTTCTCCAGCAGATCAATGTAACCGGGCAACAATTTATGGGGCAGAGGGTGGGTTACACAACAGAGTCGTAGAACAGAGCAGCAGTTTCCCTGTCATTACATCAGGACTGTGCAGTCCTATAATAATTATACTTATGTTCCTGTGTAAATATAGGAAAAAAATTCAGGGGCTCTTTTCCTGGGGAGGCTCTGCCAAGCCTATTTGTGCACATTCTAGTCCGGTATGAATACGGTGCTCCATAATAACTGCTGCCTCTCATATTCTGTTTTCATCAGGAGATCTCAATCTGCTTCATAAATCCGGTCAGCATAATTTCCTCTTTTCCCCTTGCATTTTTATCCTCCCTCCGCACCTTTCATTTTATAGAAACTGTAGCCAAGAGAACAGGTCAATAATAAGAGATGCTGAAAATTCCTGGAACCTGGTCTGGTCCTCTAATGGATGGACACCACTCTAAAGAGAAACCAGTGTAAAATGCTGTAGAACATTTCACAGGCTAGAAAATGAGTCCTGCATTGCAAGCCCTGTCTGTTTTTATTTTCTGGCTTTTCGAAAGGACAAAATACATCATTTCTTGGTGTGGGGCTGAAGTTCTTTAGATTTCAACCCCCTCAAAAATTCTGGTTCTTATTTTTAGGATCTCAGCCAGTTTAAAAACTTACTGTCAAGCTCCCGTGCTTGCCATGCTGAATGTGTGGGTTTCTGGCACATGTATTTAAAAAGAGATGTGTTACAAATTGGCTTCCTAGGGCCTGAGGACTTTGTAAAAAGACTTATTAAAAGATATGCAGCATTAGAAAGAAGAACAACTTCAGAAACTGCTGCTGTACAAGATGACTCATAAGGCGATACCACCGATTTTGCTAGTAACACCAGAGGAAAATTATGTCCTAGATCAAAACCACTCAGATGTTGCGGACTTATTCCTGGGGAAGACATATGGCATGTTTTACCAGGCTTGTTTCCTCAGCTGAATAAAGTGACTGAGAAAGTAGATAATACCAGCATGTTCAACGCAAGTGGCAGCCGATGAGGGGATAAGTTCTCATGTCTTGATCTTGCTTTTATTTGTAGATGCTGACATATCTCCCTTGGACTTCGAGGAAAGTAGGACTGACACCCATGTAGCTGTCCTCAATTTCCTGCTTTCTTGTCCAATCTGTTGTTCCTACCTCTTGCTCCCTGTGACTGGTCTTTTTAGATTCCCTCTCTGGGAAGATTATTACTGTCTTCTTATCTGTTTGCCTAAGGCAGCGGAGCAGTCTGTGTAGCTCTTCAGCTTTACGTAATGTTTCCTTACTGCCCAGTGGTATCTTTGGATGAGCTGGCACTTTCATGATCTATCTAAAGCACATATGAAATGATAGATTGCTAATGCCATTTCAAAATTATTGCCCTCCCGCTGGTAGAGGTGAGGACATAAGATGGGCTGTGTATGAACTAAAATGTATGATCAAGAAAGAACAAAAAGACAGAGGCACTTTCCCACAAGGAGAAATCTGGTGAGGTTACATTCAAAGACAGTAATATATGTTCCATAGTGGAGTGACAACCTAGGGTGAAGAGTCTACAGAGGGCAGGAATGCGCGTCATGGGGTCGTGACCAGCCCACCCTTTCTTTATTGTTAAGGGGGAAGGATTTATGTATTAATTTATATTTCTGTCACTCTTAAGACCAATACCAAGGGGTCAGGGCCATGCTGGACAAGGTATGACGGTGACATTTAAAACAAAGGCAGCGTCACTTCCACAGTGCACATACCTTGCTACCTAGACACTACACAGCAGGAGAGTGACACGTAACAGGGAGACAAATGGGGGGCAAAGCAAGAGCCAAGCCGGGGGCACCAGAGCAGACTTGCTGCTCAGTCACAAGCAGAGGGAAACATGCTGATTGATGGCTGCTGCACGCTCACTGGGTCATGCTGGCTGAGGGTGTGAAGAGGGTCTCATTTTCAGGGCCATCCTGCTTCTGCTACAGCCAGCAGCAATAGCACAGTTCAGACTATGTGAGCTCTGGAGCCCACAGATAACTTCCCGGGGCCCCCAGCAGAATCCCCTTGTCTCCATCAAGGGGAGGGTACCTGTATCAAGTAGGGGTGCTTTAATCCCCCATTATTTTAATGTGGGCGAGAACAGCTGAGTCAGATTTGAAAGTCAGGTCTTCTGGCTTGTCCTCCTGGCGTTTGAGCTCTCATCTGTCACCTCCCCGAGCTGGGAACTGCTCAGCTCATCTGGGAACATTTCACATTCATGTTCTCCACTGATTTCCTTTGTAAACCTTTTGTGCCTCATCTCTTTAGGTGAAAGCTCTTCAGTATCTTTGTGATAGTCATACAGCACCAAGCGCGACAGGGCACCAGATCCTTGCTTGGAGCATACACACTTTACTAAAATCCAAACAGAGTCATAGGAAGGGCAGAGCAAAGAGAAGCACCTCCAAGAGGTTGTGGGGAGCATAAAAAGGGCCAAATGTACCAGGATCCCATTAGCTTCTGCTATGAGGAAAGGGGCAAGGGCATCTGTGGCAGCAGCTACCAGGAAAGTCCTCGGTGAGGGAGACGAGATAATAATTGTGGTTGCTGGCAAACTAGAGAGACAAGTATATCTCACAGCAACGTTCCTTTTCTATCTACTGTAGCTTCTCTTTTGACAGTTTCTAGCTTTTTTCCTTTTATTTAAACCAAACAGAAGCAGTTGGAACTAGGGCCACTTCTCAGTGCCCCATGCTTTGTTTTGGAAAGCTGGGGAAATACAGTGTCACCTCTGTCTTGTCTAAAAGGGATAAAAGACATCACAAACCTCACATCAGCTCCTGAATCCTTGTGGACTGTTATTGCAGGGTTAAGCCCTGTGTTTTAAAAATAGAGGAAAACCTGTATTAGAAGTGCCTGGGGGGTTTTGAACTGGTTTCTAAAAATAGCTGCCTGAAGAAGAAGAAGAGAAAAAGAAATCTGAACAACAAATTCAACACCAAATAGTTTCTAGTGTGCCCATGTATTTCAACTAGCATGATATTAATAGAACACACAACAGCAGGGAGTGGGAAACTAAATGTATCTTCGCTCACATAAAGGGACTGCCTAAATGTCTCACAAATGCAAATATAAATAAATTGCTCCCCATGATAATCTGAAACTATATTATATCCACGGAAACAGCTCAGCTTCTTAACTGTAACCTAACGTGTTAAATTCACTCTCTTTTATTTGAGGCCATGGACAGATTGAGTGATCAATCTCTATTACCCTGAGCTTTTTTTTTTACCACATCCTTACAGTGCCATTTTTCTTCTCAGTAGACATTTCAGTTCATTTCCCTGAGACTTCTTCAGCTTAATAGCTGAATTTCAGACGTACAGGGGGGAAAATAAGTAAAAATAAAGGCTCTCAAACTTCCAGAGGGAAGTGAGCAAGTAAGTGCATATTGTGCATGGTGTGTGCGGGGGAATATAGCAAAAAAAAAGGCATTTGTTGACATTGCATGTTCTGCACTTAGTGGGTAGAAGTCATATATTCTAGTTTCACAATGGAAATGCTCAGGGTCAAACAGGTGCTGGCTTCAGATGCTGTAAAATCAAGAGATGGGGTTTTTTTTCTGTCTTGTAGAATTGGCAAACAGGTATTTCCCTAGAGAAACAGAATGAGGACACAGCAATTAACTCTCCCATTCCTGCAATTGGAGTGCTAATCACATCCTTAGCAACTGCATGGTCACTATGGTGCTGACACATCTTCTGCTCAAATCCTTTCTGATTCATCCTCCTGGTAACTTTGGTGATGGTCAGAGCAGAGGTTGCACACACTTGCTGACGCGAGGCTGAATGGTTCCATCAATCTCCATTTTGCAATATTGGACTCTGTTGCAAATGAAAATCAGCTGGGAGGCCAGAAAGGAAGCCAGTAAGTGTCTGGAGAATCTACGCTGTTTGCTTTTCAGAAACGCTGTGCAAATGACAAACACAATGCTTCACTCCAGCCTCCCTGCTCTAACAGTCTTAAATGTGAGGCTAATGAACTTTAGCTTTCAACTCCATTGAACCTCATTATACTGTAAATACCCTTTGTGTAACATATTCTTGTGACTCAGCTGCCAAAACCAATAATGAAGCTACCAGAAAAGAAGGAAAAGAAAAAGCTACAGTCTTAAAAACAAGCTAATCAGATTCATCTTTCCACAGCAAATATTTGTCCTGGGAGAAGCAGCGACAAATTATAGAGACTGTAACGGCAAAATGCTGCTAGATGTTGAAACATTTGTGAACACTAACCGAATCAGAACACTGCATACAGGAAACAGACTAACGAGCTATCCCTGATGGAGCTGCCTGGAACGGTCGCTGCATCTCTTCTGTACGAAGTTCAATCCCATGCATTGCAGGATCATGTCCTCTGATAAAGCCAGTACTGATCATTTTTGGAGGCAAAACAGGGTGTTCCAGGGTGACAAACATCGACTTCCACAAGTGGGAGATAATGTTAAAACAGAAGGTATGGATACTGGGAGTTAGTCAACTGGAGTGGGAGTTTCAAGTGGTGCTGGCAGGGAAGCAAATAAATGCATAGCTTCAGAAAGATTTGCAGTGTGGACATTTTCAATAATGTCAGCATTTATTATATTCTTCTAATTGGAGGACCTCAGTTCTCCATTTTCCTAATTGATTCCTGTAACAAAGGTGCCCTGAGGGCTGTATACTGCTCACCGATTGCTGGGCAAACATTACTGGAGTGTCAATATTTGCTTTTTCCTAGAGCTATCATTGTTTGAGAGGGTATAAGTCATTTGGGATAATGTTCTGCTAGTGTTGAATTAAACACATATGAGAAACATCTGGTATGTTCAATCTGTGGTTTTTTCCACTTTTTGTTTTACTTTGCAGTGAAAACAACCACCAGTGAGTTGATAAAGCCAGAAGACAAGACAAGGTACACAAGGAACACAATTTTACCTGTCCTATTGATATCCTATTACTGGGGCCTCAGGTTCAGAAAGGGCAAGAATTCAAAATCTTTACCCATTTTACATTCACAAAGCTCATCTCTCTATATATCTCCATGCATTCCCTTAACTCCCCATCTCCTTCTGCCCTGGGTGCTGATGTTTTCTCTTAAACTACAAGTTGACATCTTTATCATACCCCTAACTAGTTCTTCTTGGTGCTACCATGACACAAACCTATGTTTTCATGTTAGAGGTGAAGGTTCTGTTTCTTGAATGCGTAAAGTAAAGCCTGACCGTGTAAATGGACACAATGAGGAGAAAAGTAGATGGTGGTTTCCTGTGAAACAAGAAGGAGGAAGGGTTTTCTACTCTAGACAGAATACAACGAGGCCTTCCAGTCGTTCCCGGGGCTCGTCTTTTCAAATACCACACAGATTCTTTCTGCAGTCCAAGAACTTGAGCAATAACCAGTGTACTGGAGCTAGAGATAACCCCATAATTGCAGGCTAGACCAGCTTATCCAAAGCCTTCACCACAAACTTGATGAAAAGTACTGCTCACTATTTACGTGAGAGTTGCAGTACACAGTGTGGTACTTTTGACAGGCTGACTGAGCTACATAGCTGTGGAGTAAAATTTCAGATGATCCTACGGGTCCTTTGGTCATTCAATATATAGGTAACTGCATTTCATATAACGCTGTCCCAATGTAGACAGAAGATCACTATGATTTCTGGTAACAAAACGCATGGAGAGTCTCCTGCTGTGCTTGGAAAGAAGGCAGAAGAAAAGTGGATTGCAAAATCCAAACGCTATGGTCTTGGCTCCCTGACAGGGGTCACGAAGAGTTTGGTTGGAGGTTGACTGCAACTTCCAGATCCAGAAATCCACACCACAGGACCAGAAGTTTTGAAAGGACAGCTTTGTTACGCGTGGTTGCTTTGCTAACTTCAATGTTTTCCCTTCATCCTGCTCTATAATCAGAGTAGAATTTGACCTTGTATATAAAAAATGTGCCTTTCAGTGGGTGTTTATATTAGGTGATTATTCTTGTGCAAGTCAATTGGGAAGGTGACTAAATCCACTGCACATGTCTTTTTATATGTGCAGAACTCTAGTTTCACCAATAAGAACTCCAGGCATCTGGAGTAGATAAAGATCTATGGTAAGGATCTGAGAAGAAACTTTTGCCTGTTCTGCACTTAGGTTTATATGAAACATCCTACTGAACAGGAATTTGTCTATTAAACTGACAGTTTGGTAACTGCTGGTCAGTGTAAGTCATGTTTCCCCTTTTCGGATAATCTGAAAGAGTAAGAACCTCTCACAGCTCCACTTGCAGAGGATAAGTTCAAATATAAAAGCTTATGTTTTCAGCTCTCTGTACATTCTTGGTACATTCCCCAAGGGATCAGCTATTTCAATGGCCATCACAACACCACAAAGCTCTTGGCTTCCTCTTCTTTCACTTCTGATGAAACTTCCTCTATCACAGAGCAGAGCTAATGGTCCAGATTTAATCAACAAAAGCATTTACATTTCAAAACAACGAAACCCACTGAGTGGGTAACTTGTTAATGAGTTCTCAAGCATTTTCCCTTTATCCTCTTGTGCTGCAGCTCCAAATAGACTGTGGCTGCAGACCACAGTCCTCCCAATAATAAGGGAGGTAACTTGAGCAAATGCTAGAATATCTCAGAGTCCTATCTTGCTCCAGGCTCAATTTACACCAGCCTGTTGATTTCAGGAGAACTACTGATTTACCGAGGGTCAAATGTCTAAATGTATCACACTGTCTTACTTTTCCTAACAAGTTTTTTCCTTTTATTTTTGCATGATGCATGTCTACAAAGCAATTACATGCCTCAACTTAAGCCCCTCTGCCTCTTTATGTTTTAACAATACTGTTCTTTCACTCCAGAGCTCCTAATACTTGAGGTCAGATTCACATTTACAGAAAAGCTATTTATACCATGTTATAATTCAGTGCATTTTTTTTCTTGATTCTAACATGAGGGCCCTTCTCCCCAGCTATACAAAGGTACCAGAATAGAAATAAGAATCCATCCTTTATTTTTTTGCTAGCACCCAGATACTTGCAAGTAAGGACGAATATTAAGATCAAGGATCTGTTCCCAATTTCTGTGCCTGTACTAATAAAATGGGATATACATACGCTGGGTTTCAAAGTCTTCCCCAGCAGATTCCGTAACAACTGGAGAACTCCACCAATTAGTCCTCAGCACAGGACATGCTCCAGCTCAACTGCTGGCAATCAGTTCCTCCAGAGCCTACATCGATTTTGTCCTGTGATTATCAATTCTTCCGTCAGACAGAACAGACAACATCTTAAAGACAAGAAGACGTTTTAGGAAATAAAATCAGGATGTTCTACTCAGCACACAATTTCCTCCTATATCCCAATTTCGCAAGGCACATAAGTGTGTGGTTAATTTCAAGCACATGATTAATCACCTCTTTGGGAACAGAAAGCCTTTCCTGAACTGGAGGCTGTGTCTTCTGCAGCTCTGTAGATTAACACCTTCTTTTTTTCTCTTTTTCTTTCTTCTTTTTTCCACCTCCTTTTCCCATTTCTTCTTTTTTTCCACCTTTTCCCTTTTCTTTTTTTCCCCATGATCTATGATGCATCTGTGCAAAGTTCTTATCTTTCCTAAATAAGGTGGGTGAGCGACTGTAAGACGGAAATATTTAAATAACAAGACAGGGGAATAGGTTATAAAAATAGCAGCACTTTCCCAGTTTTGAAACAGGAATTTGTCCTTCTGAATAATTCCAATTTCTCTGGAAGCCTGAGGCCTAAGCATATGTAAGACCGAACCTGGCTTTTTAATTATGTTTGTCTTGTATAAATGAACTACTTGACTATGTTTTTGAAACCCATGAATGAGCACCAAGGAGCCTTGCAAAGAGCAAGTAAAACAGAACTAAAGAGGAAAAAATAAAACTGTCATGCAAAACTTTATCCTTCCTAAGGCTTCAGGACACCTTTTGAATAGCACCCTGATTTTATGTGTTTGTGACCATGGCAAAAAACATTCCCACTTGTTGCAAATGTGGAAATACGTTGCCAAGACTTCAAAAATCATTTAATAAAGAGTTCTCATGCTTTAATCAGACATTTAGAGCCTGCGTGTGTTGCCTGTAAAGCCAATGCAATGATTCTGGTTTTCACGGAAATATGATCCAGCCCTAAGGTTGGCAGCAGTTCCGATTTTGGGAAGAAAATTCTAGGAATGTGATTCCTGAACTGGAGGATCTCAGTCTGGGCGTATTTTGCTTGAAATATTTGCAAGGGGTCCGGTCACTTCCTTAAAGACAATCTCATTTGCTTTTAAGGGTTACTCACAAAGGTTCATTCTATCACAAGGTTTCCAGCTTGATAATCCATAGGATACATAAAACCTGAAGAATATCGCTTGATAGCCACACTCGTGACAGCAAAAACCACTCATCCATTTAAAACTCCCTGATTAAATAGACAGCCCCCTAGTACAAAGAAGTAAAAATCAGATGGGGGGGTTAATTAATGATTTTTTTTGGTGTTATTACCATTATTTTTCTTCCTGACTCCTTTTTCTTTACTTCAAAGAAATATTCATCCTCCTAGAATCAACAGGACAAGGATTCACAACAGATTAGCCCAGAGGCGACTCTGATTCACTTTCACTGCTAAGGCAAAACTTTCGCTGATACCAATGAATTTGACCCTGGAATACGCATCTGTAGTCGACTTGTCAGAGCTCAGCTTTGCTGCCCACTCGGTGCCATCCACACCAAGCACCTGTGTACTCAGGACCCAGCGTGAGAAGTGGGAGTTACAGAAAATCTCTTCTAAACTACTTCAGTTTAATTTGGATATTTGTGGGATTCAGTAGGGAGCCAGCAAGACTAACCTAGCTGTGGAATAAAAATATTGGTTTGGGTGGTTGGTTTTGGTGTTATTTTGGTTTGGGCTTGTTTGTATTGTTACGGTTTTGGGGATTGGTTTGTTTGGGTTTTTTTTCCACTTTTGCATGTGATTTAGAGGCTCAGTACAAAGACTTGTACACACCTTTGACCTAAACCTCTGTGGATTCATTGATTTCAGCATGTCTAAGGTTAAGCAGCTCAGGGATGCTTCGAGGCACTCTGGTCTATCATCTGTACAATGGCGTGGGAGTCTTCTGCATATATCCAGAGCAGCAAGAAAACAGCTGGATTATTGCTATAACAGTTCAGTGGGAGGGAGATTTAAAGGGGAGCAGCAGAAGGAATGATATCATGGCAAATATTGCAGTGTAATATTAGGGTGAGAGGGTAGGGAAGCAGGCATCAGATAATCGAGTCTTTAAAATGGACTCTATGTGGTTTGTGATCACTGTGAGTTACTCAGCATAAAACTCCTTGCTCAGCCTAAGACTCCAATTATCCTCACTCACAGCTCTATGGCTTCTTCATTCGTTTCTCTGTTTGATTTTGTATTTTTAATAATTCCTTCTTTCCAATTTTAATGCTGGCAAGCTACTCTTTGGTATGCTTCTTACCCAGAGGAAGTTATGCTGTGGTCCCTTTTATTTACTCCTAATATATAGTTGCTCCTTGTCAACCATTAATAGATAAATATTTTACTATCTGGTTTTCTTCACCTACTAAAATCTTATCTATATAGAGCCAATGTTGTCTTGCAGCTGCAGAGTCCCCTTCCTCCCCTCTTTCTGTGACCTAACCTGTCCTTGGTCTACAGATTATAGTACGTATTACAACAAGGCATTGATTTTTGACACTCACTCGTTCTTCAGAAATACCCATTACGTCAAATTCTCCTTCCGCTGCCATACACTCGGCTTTCACCTGGTATTATTTTTAAGCTTTTTTTAAAAAGACATTGATAGCATCTTGTTTTGGGCCACCTACCTATATTCAAACAACACCCCCCCGCCTCACTGCTTGTTTCAGGATATACCGCCATGATTTCAGGTTGATCCTGCCTGATCCTGCACGGTGCAATGAGATCAGCGCTGTGTGGCTGCAAACCCCTTTCCATAATTAGATCAGGGCTACATTTTCCCTTGGAAATGCTCTCTCTTTATCATCAAGACATTTCAAAGCTCACTCTTCTTCTTTTGAAAGCAGTGGGACAGCTGTTTTTTTTTTCTAGCAATTTTTTCCTGTCACAAAAATGATAATGAAAAACAATTTCTACTTGGAATTTTTTTTCAGCTGTTCCATTACTGATCTTTCCATGGGCTCACTGGAAACTGTGAGAGAGGGTTTGATTCTTTTCTGTGGAAAGAACATGGGAAAACCTTGTGAGGCTTTCTGTAGAAAAAGAACAATTTCTCTTTTATCCACCATTTTGCTCGCAATTCTGTATAACGTTTCTTTGAAAAATACGTGTCCCAGTATCCTTTTAAATTTCTTCATTCTATTCTGCTGCTGAAAAGGCTGCAGATGGAAGCGGGGGGGGAACTAGGAACTCCCAGTGTCAATCAGCTCTATTCATTCGATAGCTGTATTTATTAGTTTCATTAAAAACATATTGAACAGCGCCGGTTCCTCATCTCTGCACGCCTACGCGATCCCAAATGCCTCGCCGTCCCCCTGTCAGTTAGTGCTCTATCCTGAGGCCTCTCTCAGCTTGAGATTCCACATGAAACACGAATCCAAGAGAACATCACATGGTTTTAGGTCTTGCTGGAAAGATTTCACACAGCGTGATGGGTGGGGAGGGGGCTGGGGGTTGGATGAGAAAAAAGCAGCGGTCGAGGTGCACTGATAATTAACTTTAAAAAGAAAATAAACTGAAAGAAAAAGTCGATGTAAAGCTATTGTTACAGCCACTTGGTAATCTGTGACATGAACATATGTGTAACATCTGACCAGAGTATTAGCCATAAACTACGGGTTTGTAGGAAATACAGCACACTGGGCTGTCATCATGCAACAGCGCAGTTCTTAGAGGAGACTGTTAATTTGCGACATTATTAATGCTGAGCATGGACTAGTCCCCTGCAGAAAATGTTACGCTCTCTATATGCCTCCTCCTGTTCTTATTAAAATCAGAACTTTGCAGCAGAACAGAACCATGGCAGGAATCTGCTCCTTTTGGGGCCAAAAGAACGGGTGCAAACAGAAATATTATAATGAGGTTGGTTGTCTTTTAGCACCTTTTTTTTTTTCTAATCTATTTTATTGTATGGCAAAATAAAATAAGTTTGGCATGAATCAAAAAATCTCCATACTCAGGACTGAGAATTAAGGTTGCAACCTAAACTCCATTTAAGTTGAAAACTTGCCTAGCAGCTTAAAAGGTCTTTACATCAGACACCAAGCTAGCGTTAGCTTTTCAGAAGAAGGAATTTATTCCTGTATTCAGCCTGGAAGACTGACCCATAAAAACCTATCTGCTCAGACACACACTGGGACTTAACGTCTTCCTCTCTTTGGAGATGATCTCTTTCCAAAAACAGAGTGACTAACTGCTACCTAATATTCTAGTTTCCTTTTTCCTCCCCTATATATCTATGGACCATGAACCTTAACATCTGCAATCTCCAAGAAAGGAAGAGACTGGATTATGTACTAATGCTCTCAAGCGCTTCCAAAGATGTACAGCATACCTTTTCCACATCTATCTGCTTTTTTTACCGTGTATTAGCATTGGTCTCAGCGTTCCTTACAGAACCATCAAACATTTTTGTCTTTTGTGGCAACAGAGATTCAGGGATACAGCAAAAAAATGCTCTTGCTACCAAACAAATAATATTCGTAGCAGTTACGTCCCTGCCTTGAAACGTTTGATCCCCACAGTCACTCTTGTCAAGGAATTCTTAGTTTTGCCGCCAGTTTCTACATGAGAGTAAAGATGCACTAGCATCACAAAGTATGTACAGTATCACATCAGTATGGCCTCAGCCCAGACTCAAATATATACGTTCCCTTACATTTACATGTCTTTGTGTGAAAAGAAACAAGGGGAGGAAACGTACGGTCACACAGCACTTTCATGTACTGTATTTGAATATCATGATGTTGCCACTGTCACTTCACAGTTTGGTAGTCAATGAAGGAGAAGTCGGTGTTTAATAGGGTATAACTTGATTGCAAACAGGTGAGACCAGGGGAGTCCGTCCAGGGCCTCTGTCTCTTTGCAATCTGATCATCTCACTCCTGTGGGTACTCCTGTCTTGTAGGGGAATGCTATCATTCCTGGTTTAGGGAGTTGCTGGGAGGCTAAAGCCTCCCAATACCAATATTTAGGCATTGAATTCCAACTCTGAATTTGGACCAAAGTGACAGGTTTACAGTATTACAGGAGTATCTTGTTTGGCAGACAAGGCGTCTTAACACTATAGTACACTCAGAAGAGCTTTGTTCCTCTCCTCTTCTCACATCACCAAACAACAGGTAGAAGAATCTTCTTAAGGATTATATTATAGTACCACCACGAAGCTTAGAAGGGAACATAAGAACGTGAATATTCCTAAACACATATGTATCTACACATATATAAATATATACGTATATGTGTGGGACAACACATAAAGCAGCAGTCACGCTGATGGCGATTATGTGTTTGCGATGACAGCTGCCAGCACACAAAATAGATGTTGGTCTGGTTCTTAATAGATGCGTATCCACCTCCACAGCTGGCACAACTAATCACAGAATCACAGAATCACAGAATGTTAGGGATTGGAAGGGACCTCGAAAGATCATCTAGTCCAATCCCGCTCTAACTAAAGGGAGTTAGAATCAATAAGCCTTGAATTTAAGTGGTGCAGAGACTGTTCTAGTCCTCCATTTCAAACAGCTCTTCAGGGTCAGAGATGAGTCACATGGCATGTGAAGGAAGAATCGTAAACATCCTCGATTTATCTAGTATTTTCACCATCCATATTTTATCCCCAAACAAAGCAAAACCAAAACAATAATGAGCAGAAAGTAATTTTGGCATCAGATGCTTCTTGTTTTCAGTCCCATTGCACTGTAAGATAATTAGCACCATAATCAGACAAATGAATTATGGAGCTGTCTGAGGGTCCTATCCTTCTACTGGAATAATGGATTTTTCTGAAACTAATTATAAATTCTTTTCAGAAAAATCAACACACAGAATAATGAAGTCGCTCTCTGTCTTAGAGAAAACTGATTGTTGCACTTACAACAAAGGGTATTGTAACCAATGGCTACAGTTACATGGATTTGGTTTTGACACCTAATTTGGTGTCAAAGTAAACTCAAGTCCTCTGCAGACAAGGCTGTAAATTCCTACATCTGGATTTAGCACAGAATTCTGTAACAACAAATGATAGTTCACACCATCCTCCTTGGGCTTGGCAAAAATCCTCTCCCCACTACTTATTGCTAATGTTTGAACTTCTGTTAAGTGGACCATCTCCACACTTCTCAGAGATGACGATCTGTATCTGAGGCTTTCCATTCCGTGCTACAGCTTGTGAAACACATTTACGTTACACTCTGGCAGCTCTTGCTGATTCCCAGAGCGTTAGTGATTGTCCTGATTACGAGGGCTGCGCCCTCCTTCCTCTTCCAAATTACCTTCTTTGTAGCATCTCTTTCTGCATCATCAGCTAGCCACCCTATTTCAGAGTCACAGGAAAGAGGTGGAAAGGATCATATATTTTAGGGACCAAAATATTCACCTCAGAAGGCAAAGATTCTCATCACTTAATTTTAGGAACTTGTATTTCTTCTGCAGCTTTCTGTCAAAAGGGTAACAAGCTTTTGTTGCAGAAAAGTTTGTATTTCTCAAAGATCCTTCCTAGATATCCCAAAATACTTTTAAAATGGTATCACTCAACCATACTTCTCTCTACTTACAGGGTTAAGTAAAGTTAGTTGAGACTGGTTGTACCGGTTAGAACTGGTAGTACTGGTCCCAGATTTGCTAACATCAGCTAGACTGGATCCTGAGGGGCAAAGTGCCTTTTGATTACCTCAGTAAATTAGAAATATTAGATAGGAGCTGTGGACCAGAAAGCATTTGCCTGGATTAGGACTCTGTCTTCCAGTCCACACTCTATATCATTTGAGGAATTCAAGTTGAATTTGAGATACAACGATTCTGTTCCACCTGTTTGAGACGCTTTTGGTAATTTTGCACCCCCGAAAATTCCAGGGGAAATCCAGCGGATAGAAGTAAATTTGACTGAGGTCAGAAAAGCCTTGAAAGCTCTGGAATTTTAAACTCAAGACCAGGTAGGTACAGCACAGCTTCATCTTGCTCGGTTTTAGTGCCTCTCCATCACTGAACATTAACCAGGCAGAAGAGAGGCAAATAATCTGAAACCAAGCACAGGGGTACATAAGGAAGGGCCTCTGAAAATGGGATATGTTCTACAGTTTCAGATAAAAGGGCTGCAGAAAACTGAAGTCAATGGACAAGCCATATACATGGAAGGCCCCTAGAAGCAATAGTTCCAATAACCCTCATCAGCTCTCAGCACCACAGAGGAACACAATGAGGCCCACAAGCCGTCAGTCAGGAGATGTGGTTTGTGACCAGGCTTCTGGAAAGACTGCCAGCCAGGTGATCAGAAACTGTTAATGAAAAACTGTTTATTTCATATAAAAAAATGACTGACATATTTTAAAAAATAATTAAACCCAGACTATAACCAATATTTGTAAAAACAGGCAAACTTTGCTTGACTTTTCAGACATAGTTTGCACATGATGCGTTTGCATCAGATGAGCTCAATAGGATGGTCATGTGCAGTCTCACCCTAGAAGTGAAGAAATTCTTTTCTTTCCTTAGAGAACTCCACACCCTGAAAGTGCGAGTTGCCCAAGGTACGTGGCTGTGTGCTACCTGAACAATTTCAGAGGGAAGGACTTCTTTCACAGCATGTTTTTCCCCTAGCCTCCTGCCCAGGGAAGTGTCTGACAGCTATTCCTGCAGACTAATAACCTAAGGGGAAGTGTATGACAGTAAAGCATTATATTTTCTGAAAGTTCCTGGTTATGTGTTTATCTGTAATTGATAATCCTCCCTCCAATTCATACCAGCTGAATACAGGGCGAAGTTTCCTTCAAGAAGGATGTTCCAGAGCTCTCCGGAAGTCCCTCTCTCAGGTGGAGAGCAAAGGACTAAATTACACTAGGAGGATCTTCGTCTAGACATACAGACATATAATTGTCAGAAAGCTCAAGGTCAGTGAGATGCTAAAAGCTTCAAGAGGTTTTCAAGGAAGAGAGAAAGTGAAGGAACCTGGACCTTGTATTTAGAAGATAAACACTATAAAGTAAAAATTCTATTGGCAGCTAGAATTCTGTGTCGTACACAACTCCATTCACACCTACATCATACTTCAATCTACAACAAAGAGATCTTTTTTTTCAGCCTTGTAATTTCATGGTAGGATTGCAAAACCACTATGACAACTGACTGCCTCACTCACGCTAAGAAAGACACCAAGATATCACTGCTACACCGAAGGAGCCAGAGCAATGTGCTTTTGATAATTTGGAACACAAGCCCAAAATTTTGACCAGTGCTAAGTCCTTTTCCAGTGCTCAAGAGCTATATATACCCAAACACTACTAATTATGCCCATCATCAAACAGCTGGTACAACCTGTGTGACCAGAGCAGCCATGGGCATCACTGGGACTTTTTTCTTCCAACTCACCAGGTGGCTTTCCAGAAACGCTTGACATCACCTCAGATCCTTTTGCATCCAGCTCCCTGGAGTAAGTCCCTTCTGGATAAGTCTCTCTTCATTAGCTACAGAGGGAGTATAAATGAGTAGGTTAGAATGGTCATCTGGCTTCTAGATGCAGATGTCAGGAGGGAAATCCTACCCTCTGTCTGATATAAACAATCCTAACAATCCCAACAAGGCAAGTGAGGCCTGTTGTCCCAGAAATACAAGCAAGTCTGTGTCAGATGAGCCTCACAAGGTGTCCACGTGCAGTGCTCGTTCGTGTCGCTGCAGCGTGCGAGCACAAGGCAGCAAAAACCTAAAGGGATAAGGGCCTGACTTGAAAAACTAATTTCATTTTATGCCACGACACTGCAAAGTAATTGTGCTCAGAATGACTGTTTTTACTGCCTAAATGCATTTTTAGTACTCGAGCATCCAGGTGGATTCAATTGCGCTCGCAATTTTGCAGATGTTAAAGGGAAGGAGAACAACAGCACAGTCCTGAGACAGGCTGCTCAGGAGCCTCCAAGTCTAGTCCTGTTTTGACCACTGACCGATAAACGTTTTCAAAGCAAAGCATGGAAAATGCAGTGCAAGTGTTCTCTGTCGTCTTTTACAAAATTAACACTGGCTAAAATCTTCAACCAGTGTAATATGTCAGATAACAGAGGTCACTGGCTCCAACAGAAGCAGGATTACAAGCTAGATGGAAGGCTTTTAGGAATAAGAACTTCCTTCTTGAGCATCTTTCCCAAAAGCAACGTGTGATAGGGTATGAATACGAGCTACACTTAACTGCTATAAAATACATTACAACCAAATAAATTATTTAAATCAAAAATGTAATTCTGATAAGCTAAAGCGTACTTAGAAGTTTAGAGAACCACGGCCTTAACTGATATTCAACAGCCATTTCACTGTTCACACAAGTTTTCATAAAGAAATAATATACAAGGCACGCTGAACACTCTCGGGCCAAACACATTCTACTGTTTATTACACATATTACATTCTTAAATAAAAATGCGTCACATAACATTTTTGCATAGATATCTTACAATATACCAATTTAAAAAAGAATTATGAAACAGACCAGTAACAAAAATAAATTTTTTCTTCATTAATAATTTTGTAACATTAACATACCACCATCATATAATACAAATAATATTTTTAAATCTTAAGACTTTTTGTACAGCAAAAAAACTGACAAAGTAATATATTTATATATATATATATAAAAAGCTTAAAAAAAATAAAATGTCAAAAAAAGGCAGAACTGAGGGCTACAAGATTGGGTACTTCTGTGATATATTAGAAATACCAGAGTAGGCCTGAGAGAACGTGACCGAGGGCATTTCCAAAATGCACTTATCAGACACATCTGGTAAAAGAAAAATTATAGTGCAAAATGAAAGTCCTTCAAGCAATGTTGTGTTGGGTTTTTTTTTTGTTGTTTTTTTTTGTTTTTAATAGGGAGCATTCATACTTTGTTGTTGTTGTTGTTGTTGTTGCTTAAAAAATCCCCCGAACAAAAATCGAATGTGTATTAGAGAACAAGAAAGGTTTCAAAGCACAAGAAAGAAAACAGGCCACTTTGCAAAGCAAACAAACAAAAATTAAATAAACCAGCCTGCATTGTTATTTTTTCAACTAGATGTGCAGACATGCTAAACTAAGGCCTTGTTTCTAATAGAAAAGCTGTCACAGTTTATATGCAGTGAATTCAAAATAGGTACTTGAATTGGTGCAAGAACCTTCCTGGAGAGGTATCTTAATTGGCTGAAGCATTTCTTAACACTTTAGCTGAACTGCATAGGATGCCAACGCAATCTCAGTCCAGGCAATCGAGTAACAGGTGCGGCTGCAAGGTGATTTTGACCGATTATTTTAACATAGGGCAGCTTCCCTGGTAGAGACACGGCCTTGGTAACAAAGTAGTGTTTAAAGCAGTGTTTTGATGTACTTCCAGAATCCAACAGGCCTGGGGTTTAAAATACAGAGCAACGGGTAAAATGGATGTTGCAAAATATAAAGATCAGCCCTTCAGCCATCAGGCCTTCCAGGGACTGCGTGGTAGCTTTTTGTTTCCCCAACAGCCCAACAATAAAGGCTAAAATTGTCACCTTTCTGTCCATTCTAGCTCACTTTTAGTGTGTACATGCTAAGCCCTCATCCCCCTCCCTTCCCACCTCCCCTCCCCATCCCCAAATTTGCAGCCTACTCATTCACAGTACACAGCAACATGTATTTCCCAGCATCGTCGAAAACTTGCCTACAGAAGCTGACATGATTCCTAAAATGCGGTGGCAACAGCAAGTGCCCTCCCTAAATCAAAGCAATAGGCACGGTTGGCTACTACAAACTGTGAGTCAGTAGCTCAGTCTCCTCTTCTGTGTAGGTATATATGGTATATACTGGTGTCCAGCCACTCCCACACAGAGACAGCGTGGAGAACCTGTTTTCTGGCAGTATATAGACGTTAGGACCAAAGCACTTAAAAAAAAAATCATCAAAGCTTTCGTTTTGAAAACCGCAAAGAGTTCCAACTTTAATTATTACACCAAAAATGCCATTAACAAGCATCAAGGAAAACTATAAAAACCCTGTTTGAAAAATGACACCTGCATTTGGAAGTTTTCAGGTAGGGAAACGCATTCGTGAGGTGATAAAGGCAGCCTACCTCCTGTCCCCACATTATTAGGTATATAATTTATATATACAACTACATCATTATATATATAACTTATATAGTACATCTTGGACTTCTTCCTCTAAGGGAGGAGGAAAGTCTCAGCTTTACAAGACAGATCTTAGTACCTGGTAGGCCAGATCTTACAGTTTTTACAATGCTAAATCTTGTCACTGAAGTCAGTGTAGAGCTGTGGAGGGGAAAGACTGCAGTAGTCATCCCTAAACTATTGATAAAAAGAGACACAAATGTGACAAAAGGAAGAATATTCAAGCTTGATCTGGAAATGATCGTTCAAGAAGGTGTAGATTTAATGCTAATGAAAGACAGGGCAGACTTGTCAATGATTAGTTCTAGTATCTTAGGAGAAAATATTTTTCATTTATTCAAGACAGAGTTAAATAGAGTTATTGTCATTGGTTTTGTTCTTGGCATGTAGGGATCTTTGCAAGTGCAATTATATCTGAAATCAGCAAAAAGTACTTTAAAAGAGCATTGGGTTAGAGGCGTCACCCAGAATGTGAAAGCTTAAAAACAGTCTTACTGGATGGTATGATGGGATGTGCCAAGTCCTGAATGAAATCAAGAATAAAAGCCCTTGAGCCACTGGGTGCTGGCCTGGTAACATTATTTACAACATTTTCGTCTTTTTAATTTTTTTTTTAAATTTAAAGATTTTGACACGCATTAAGGGAACAGGCAAAGAAAAGGAACACTTAAGCAAGTTGGATTTTCATCAGTTTTGTCAAAAGCACCGATTATGACATCTTTTGTACACAGATAAACTACGTTAAAAAGGAGCAACCTTTGTGTTAGAGACAGCTAAAAAGCCCAAATTGTCTAGGGCCAGGTAAAAATGAGGGAGAAAGCCTGATTCTGCAGATATCAGACAGATCCCAGGTATGATACGCTCAATCACTGCTACTATCATATTGATCAGCTGCAACTTAGCCATACACCCTAGTGATTAGTTTTCTTTTTTCTCCTCAGGTTAAAACAGTTCAAAAAGCAAGGACCTGGGGGCTCCTCTTGCATTCAGGTTCTTCTTCCCCATCTGTGTTTGGTCAGTGCTTTCCATGTATTAAACAAAAATGTGCTAGCCTAAAAAAAAAATCAGTAAACCCAATTCCAAAAAGTCTCAGGAAAATAAGAACAAATGGAAAAAAAAGAATCTTCACCTTTGTAGAAATATATGTTGGCTTGGATTTCAGGTCCTGGAAACCATAGTCTTCCAGACTAGCAAACTTCTCTCCATAATATTTGGTTGGTCCCTGTAGCTGTGACACATCTCCTGGTATGACATTGCTTCAAACTGGTTTGCTAAGGGTTTGGGTTTGGTTTTTAAGATTTCCTCCTCTCCAAGTCTCTCTCATGAAGAAGCCTTTTAAAATTTAATAAGGATGAAACTATCAGAGTTTGAGAGAAACCCTACAGTCTGTTCCACCAGCACAAGACTGGAAAGAACTAGAACCAGTTCACATTTAATAAGTGAGAGCTCTGAAATGAATCATAGAAACACAGAAAAATTAATGTTGGAAGGTACCTCTAGAAGTCACCTAATTCAACCCCTGGTTTAAAACACAGTTTAGTTAGAATGGACTGCTCAAGGCCTTGTCCAAGACATCAAAAGAATTTCGGATTTCAGTCTGTCCTCTCTTTTCTTCATTTGCCAATTGATCCAGGTAACACAATTTTCTAGACTGAGTACTGGCTATTGAAAAAGCACAACTCTGGGATAATGAAAAACAATCTGGACTCTAGAATTCTCTCTTCTGTTAGACCGATCTTTATAAAATACATGTGGTATTTTAGGTTGCGCCTTATCTCCTGAGGGGAAAACCAAACAGAACAAAGATGCACTGAAGTGTTGTTTTTGACTAGAAAGTGACTGAAATACAGCATCATGTGTCTTTGTACAGAATATAGTATGAGTGAAACAATACATTTTTTTAGTTTAAGGTAAACCAGCAATTATTATGTTGAGAAAACAGAATTTTGCTTGCCAGGCCTCAAGCCAGCCGTATAGAAAGCATATTTCTATAAGCATATTTTTATACAGAGATTCAACAAATCTCATTAGAAAAATCTTGATACCGGCGTTTCCTAAATGAATCTCATCATGGAGTATAGCTTGTCTCAATTAGATAATGGGAAAATCTAGAATAAATAAATTATATCAACACTGTAACGTGTGGAGTACTCCTTGACCTGGAATTTTGGTCTCCTCGTTAGAAGAAAATTATTGACACGTTGGAGTCAGCCTAGCAGAGAGTCACCATGAAAATCAGGTTCTGGAACACACGATGGATGAAGAGAGGCTGAGAGACAGGGTTCAGTCTTAGGAAGAGAAGGGCAAGGGTAGATCTTATTGCTATCTATAAATTTCTAAGAGGGTGCAGAGAAGAAGCCAGACTCTTCTTGGAGGTGCGTAGTGGAAGAGGCAACGAAAACAAGTTGGAACATAGAAAATTCCTACTTGACACACGGATTTTAAATATTTTTATTTTTACTGTAAAGGTGGCCAAATATTGGACCAGCTTGCACAGAGAGGTTGTAGAATTTTCATCCCTGGGGATATTTAAAACTCAGCTGGATATGGCCCTGAGCAACCAACTCTAGTTAGAGGTTGGCCAAATTGGCTCTGGAGGTGCCTTCCCACCTACATGATTCTATGATTGACTGCTCTGCTCCAAAATATTATTTAGCTATTCACAAAACCTCATATTTGTTTTAGATGCTTTCTCTACATACACTATTCTGTGAGACTTCTGTCTCAATTTGTTCTCATCCTATAGTTTCGTCATCTTGGAAACCACAATCTGACTTTTTTATAACGGCCCCTCTTTTGCAAATACGCATAAATCTAGCATGAAGGAAACACAGTTAAGCTTCTCCTTTCTACAGCTGCATCACTCAGTCCTCAACTTTTACCAATCATCTATTTATGGGTTTGCTTCCAAGAAGCTTTACGGAGAGGATTAGCCTTTCCTCATTGGCCTGTTTCTACTCATAGTTTACACAGAGAAGACAACTGTACAACTTTAGCAAGGAGACAAAGGCCTAAACAGCTATTACAGATTATACAAGTCAGAAGTGCACAGCTTAAAATATCTGTGAAGACACAAAACTGGGCATTGTAAACAACAATCCTGGAATGTGTCACTAATTACGCCTTTCCAAAACGGAGCTTTCTTCTACAAAACACCAGTGATGGTTCAAAATTTCAGTAATGACTAAGACACTTGCATATGAGCACCCTAAAATTGAAGTCCAGAGATTGAGTACACCATGTATATAGTTGAAAAATATCTCCATTTACAATAGAAGAGATAGTCGCAAAGCTCAAAATTTGGCTTCAGAGTTCAAGACCTGCTACAGAGAGAGCCTGAGAAATCTGAAATCTGGTTCAGTCTCTTATTCCCCTTTTCTTTTACGTTTTTTAGGCTGCTTGTATCCACAACTTAGTTGTAGGCCTGCCTCTAGAACAACATAATCAGACATCTCAGCACGTTTTTTTCCATAGGGACCTTGTTCCGCCACATTTAAATAAGATGTCAACAAGACCATAAATAACAACTGGAAGTAAATAAACAGCCTTGCTTGGGTTTTTTTCCCATTTTAAATAGAGTCCAATATTTAAACTGTCATTTAATAATTAAGGTTTGTAGACTGCTCATAGCACGTCTAAAGGCAGGTGTGTTCAGAGGTCAAAGGAGGATATTTATGCAGGTTCACAGCCAATGAATATGATAGTGGGGGGTTTGAGAGAACACACTTTAGGACACTACAGTAATGAAATTCTAGGACTCTCTTACCTTTTTTTTTTTTTTAATCTAATGCACTGACTGGATCCTCTACAGTTTCACACAGCTGAGGTTTCAGTTCCCATTAGACATCTGGCAGGATGCTCTATATATTCCAACACAAATTGGATTCTAGGGCCCTCAGTCCCAGTGGAACAGCTGGGTGGAATGGCCTTTACAAGTATGCAAATACAGAAGTAGAGAAATACGAGATTGTCAGCAAGCAGTGCTCCATAATTTTAAATGCATACATATATATATATAAGCATATATATATACACATATAGAGTAGGGTTAGTTTTAAATCTTTGGAATAAACTCAATATTCGTTCTCTCTCTCTTTCTCTCTTTCTTTCTTTCACTCTCCCTCTTGATCTCTCTCATGCTCTTATCACGAATGTTACATCATTGTCCCTAAAAGATGGTTAGATTTTGGTCCATATTTCATACCATATGGGCCAGACATCGTATTTCCCCCCTGTCCCCAAAGTGTTCAGTTGACAGTCACAGTGTTTTGTGAAAACTGTGAGGAAAAACAGCATCTTTTGAGTAAATTCAATCTCTCACTGGAACCAAAGGTTGCAAAAAGCTGAGAATTCAAGTGCCAAGGATCCCGGTGACAGCTCTTAAACATCTATCGAGTTTCTTGTTTTGTTACTTTTCCCCTAAGAGTACAGTTTTACCTCCCAAAACATAAATTAAGGGAAATATTTAACAGTCAATGAGTCAAAACAGTCAAAGAAGGGCAGTTGGCTAATACAGTATAAAAAAGCAGCAATCATTTGTGGACCACGCGCCATTTTGTTTCATTTCTAGACACATCTTGTAGGGATGGTCCCAGAATATACAAAATATACAACCTAATGACCACCTGCCTGCTTGCATAGGCCATTTTTATGGTCCTAAATGCAGTCTTTGGAGTCAGGGCCAGTGCCAAATAGTTTCAAATGCAAGTTATGGTAAGATACATTTTTGTTTTTGTTTTTCTTTTGTAATGAAGACTTTAATCCACTTTGAGCCAACAAAATCAAATTATCAATAGGACTGAAGGGTAAGCATGAGACCTCCACTTCTCCTGGATGGTTCATAGAGTGGGCCCAAATGGACCTCTAGGTTAGCAATACTTTAGACCAATCATTTGGAAAAGCCTCAATGCTGTATGGAAAATCCAACCCTTCCTTTACCGTTCATACTGTTACATTTTTTCATATAGGAGTGGGCTACAGCATCAACTTGATGAATGGAAAAGGAGGACTTCGATAATTTCTTTAAAAGGCTAAAGCTGAATGAAGCCATCGTACTTGGAAGAAGTTCTCGATTTCCCACTCAGGGACTGGAGTAGGATTTTTGGCCTTGTTTTCTTTTGTTTTGTTTTTGTGTGTAAGATGCTCAACAAACATTAGCTTTAAATGAAAACGTCTGCAGGTGCTCTTTACACAAACAAAAGTCTAATGTTTTAAATTGGTTAATAGAAGAACAGTAAGAAAAAGCAACATAATTCATCTCTAAGTCACTGTGGGTCGTGGCTAACGTGCTCACATGATGTGGAAGGAATCCTGTAGTCATGCCTGTGTGGCCAGTCCCAGACCGATATCCAGGTGAAGACAAGGAGTTCTGAAGATCACTTGTTCGTGGAGAAAAGAGAAAAAACGTTTGAGCTTCCAAATAAGCTTTTAAAGGTTTTTGTTCAACAAATAAACAAGAAGTCCTAGCTATGGCAATAAGGTGAGGCCTACAGAGATATTAGGTGCTGTTTCTCAGGGCTTTATCCCTTGGCCACCTGGCCATCATGGCAGCAGCTTCCAGAGTCCCTAGTGCATATGTTGTGCAATAGCCAAAACAAAAATTAAAATAAAAATGACCAACAAAAATATAGTCCTCCGTGAAGTCTACATAAACTCAGGCCAAAAAAAGGGTATTTGTGTCACAAGTGTCACTCCACAGTCTACTGCCATTAAGGCCACTGGTATGGACTTAAAAGGATCTCAATAGCTCAGTTCTAGGAAGAAGAACCAACACCAAGACAGGTCAAAGTGTCTGTGAGAAGTCTGATGCACTGAACATTAGGAATTCTCAGACAAAGGACAAATGAACCAAGAGGTTAATTTTGGCTACCAAACTGGGATTTGGTTTTCTAGGTCATTTTTTTCCCCCCATCTATTTAAAAATAAAGTTAGTGCTACAAATATGCAACTTCAAGACGATTTATTCTCCTATTGAGTTGCACTGAGAAGCGAGTTAAATAAGCCCCTCTTCCTGCCATCCACTTGCAGGGAAACCTCCTCCATTTTCTTTGATTTCCACTGGCAAAAACAGGAAACAAATCCGAGAGGGGCGAAGTACTGTAAGCAATTGTTCCTTCTCATTTACTTCACCTCTATACCATTTCCTCGCCTGCATCTTCTCCCGTCCAGCTGGGGCAAGGCATAAAGAACCGATGTACGTATTGAAGTATAATTAGGTGCCTGACGGTGTGAGCGTGTGGTCTCTGTACAGAGGATTACACGTGATCGAGTTCTCTTCTGCAAGGCAGTGTGTTGTAACTTGAGTTCCACTTTCAACTCACAACACTGAGCTCAGGTGACATCCATGGCAAGGTGACTGATATTTTAGATGTGTCTCTTCATGTGGAGGGCAAGGTGATCAGACCTGGAGAAACACCTGCAAAATAAAGTAAGTGGGAAATGAAATAAGTACAGGATTTGGAAAAGCCAGTTTCCTGCTTCTTCCTCCTTATATACAGGAGGAAATATATATCCATGTTTAAAGACATTCCTTAGGTTATCCGTGGATCGCCACCAAATCCTGTGCAATTGACCTCTGTGACCACAGATGGCCAACTATCCTGGCTCCTGGGCAGCTAAACAGACCTCTCTTTTCTCTGTTCCTCTCCCTCCTTTTTCTTTCACTTCTTTCATCAGGGAAGAGTGCTCATCTATGCACCTATAGTATAAAACAATATATTTAGTATAAGTGTGTGTATGCATATTAAAAAAATAAATAAACCAAGTCAGTTTTGCTCAAGTACTCAGCAACACCTGCTGAAAAAACCTCCAGCTTTCCCAAGTGCCCAGACCTGCAACAAGCACTGAATTATGATGCCAGTTTTGAAAGCTGAATTTTCATTTCTAACTCCAGACTGGAAGGAAAGCTGGTTCAGAGTTTGGAGGCTGACAATCCATCAGACCACATATCTCTCCCTTTCTCTCTGCTGGGAATTTGGGTGGTAATATCTGGCTGTTGATGAACGCTATCTCCCTGAAGGGTGTTGAGAGAAGATAAGGTATTATGCCTGTTTTGTAAGAGTGAAAATTGAGAGACAGAGAAGGCAAGGAAATTGTAAATCACACAAGAAGTGTAGTAAAACCAGAAAAAAAATATGCCAGGACTTCAGCTTTCAACTTGTGTTCTTTATCCACGAAGTCATTTTAATCCATCTCATAAGAATACGCAATGTTTTGACATACTGAACATGTAGATGGATGCTGATGAGATGGACTTAGAGCGGCAGCCCTAGAGAACTAGTAGAGTTTTAAGGCTGGTCTAAACAGGCAGTTAATTGAGAATAAGGTAGGGCAGGAATTTGAAATGAAGCATCTATTCTTGATAAACTTCCTCTCTAAAGGCTTATGAGTGCCTTCTTCTGAAACAACTTAAGACATTTGAGAAGTGGGCTAAGATACTCAGAATAAAACACAGGAGAAGAGCAATGCCACAAAGAGTTAATCAGGAATCACTATTCTAGAACAGCTGCTTTGTGGTAGACATGCTGCAGGGCGCCCACAGCAGCAGGAACAGTGCCAAATTCAGGCACTTCACACCACCAAGATATTGTCAGAGTGATCAGAGGAATAAGTTCTCAGGAGGACAAGTGCTTTTCTTCCTTGTCATTCAATATAAGCCCCATTTTATCAAGACTGCCAGTAAGCAAGAATAAGTTTTTTGACTTTATACCCATTAGAAATGGGATTGAAACCATCAAGTCATTTCACACCCACCATCACGGTGTCATTAAAGACACGTATGGCACCAGAGAGCAAACTGCACCCCAAAGCCCTGAAACAGAGTCAGAGCAGCAGGACTCAGACACTCTCAGAAATTAAACTTCTACTAGATACTTCAAGTTGAGCACTAAAAACCAGAAGGTTTCCAAGTCCTCTGCAAATCTTGGCTTGCCTTCTTTCTACCCCAGGCCATAAGACACCGGCTTATTTATTTTTACTAATAGCAAAAAGCATACATTCTAAATATCATACAAAAACCCGCTTTTGAGTAAACTGTTTTTATTGCCTCCCAGAGCACCATGTAAAGCTACTTCCAGAACTGACCTGCCTGGAATGTCTTTTCACTGCCCCACAGATTTAGAGTATAAAAGAGCCACCAATACGGGTCTCAAGAATATTCAAATGGCTTATTGTGAGAATCTGGATAGCTCATATGTGGTTACTGAACGTATTTCCTACAAAAAGCTGTAGTTGAGTATTTTGTATTTTTCAGAAAGAAGGTAAAAGAATGACTTGAACTACTCAGGAAAAAAAAGCCAAAAAGCAAAGATAAAAAAAGCAAAGATAAAAAAAGAACAATCTAAACACACAGAGGATAAATACTATAAGAAGAGAAAGGCTGAGAACTATAAAAATGAAGAGGTTTTATATAGTCAGGGGATCTTCGCAGTATTCCCCTGCATAAGCAATCCAGCTGCATCTACATGCAGAGATGAGTGATCGAAAGGTGCATTTTTAAGACAAAGAAACTTCATAATAAGACAAGTTCTGCAAGAAGAGCTAGGTACTCATCTTTTGTGGATGCGCAGAGCTCTGCTCAAGTAAGCTCTTCTCTGCTGGTTTGTAGCAGTTTACAAGGGGGTTAATACCTTCAGAGTGGCAAAAATTAAGAAGATAAGACTGCAAAATAGGATGGAGGCTGCATTCCTCCAAGCTCCTATGTGAAGCACAGCAAGACAATGGACACTTAGCTTTCAACACCGCAGGCTCAGTGCAGCTCAAATTTTCTAGCCCTAGGGTGCCAAAATACCCCCTTGGACCAACATCTCTCTTGTCACTCTAAACTGAGAAAGCAGCATCAGCTGGCTACAAGGGCTGCCAAAACAAAACAACAGCTTGAGTGGCTGCCAAAAAGACACGCACCAGCTGCCACTTCTGCCTAGGATTAGTCCTAAGACCACCACCCAAGCACGGCTTTTCCTCTCTGATTGTCCCTATTATAGATGCAACCCGGCAAGAAGTATGCTGAGTCACAGTACAGCAAGATCTGTTAAAAATATGGATTCTATATATTGTTTTACATCAATAACCACAGTATTAGCATCTAGTGTATTTTTCAGCCCTAGAATAGTTTTATAGCTAATAAAATGGTATCATATTTACTAATTTGTAGCTAATAAAATGGTACAATACTAATTCCTCACATTTTCCTGCTGACTAATTTGGTTAGTTCTGTCTCTTGATAAGGCTGCTGGACGTGGACATTTATTTTCAACACTAAAACAGTCCCCACAAAATTGTGCAGCTAAATCACACTGTCAGGAAAAGCTATTGATCAGTGGACACTATTTTCTTCTTCCCCATCTGGAACTAGAGGCAGTGGTGGAAGAGGCTCCACAGGGTAAGTTGTCAAGGGAAACTCCTTTCTTGAGAAATTAAGAAACAGCAGCTTGCTGGTCTCTAGTCCTGCCCATGAGACAAGAGCTTGCTCCAGACCTCTGGCTTTACACCTCTACCAGCTCTGCACATTGTACGTGGCCCCATCACAATCTTCTCCATCACACCTCCCCAAGCCCAGCTCTTCCTAGAAAGGACTGTTTATGCTACAATAGGGTGCCCTAATTCTGACAGTCAAACAGTGATGTGTGAAACACAAATTCATTGCTCCCAAACATGATTCCTTCCTTTCTGTTTTTGCTCTATCTCCTTAGCAACACAGTACTGCTTGGCACTGAAGCCTCTGCAAGAGGAAGAGGGAAGGTGACTATGATAAGAGAATATATTGCTCAGCTGTCTTTCTTACCAGCTGTGGATTCTCCACTATGGGATGTGTTTGTTCCAGCTAAGTGTGCTCTTAGCTTCACATCAAAAAGGAAATCTCACGCATGCACACACACAGAAATATATACCCCAAGAGTGTGGCACTAAGCTGCTATCTCCTAACATATATTTAGGCAGAACAAGCGAGTATCACTATCCTCTTCCCCTTGGAGTGCTGAGGGCTTGCACTGCCTGAGGAACATAACCCTACCCTGCGTTTCTGAAAAGTACAATTCCTGGGGAATCACAGAATACCAGCTTGGAAGGGACCACAAGGATCATCTGGTCCCACCTTTCTTGGCAAAAGCACTGCTAATAACCAGCATTTCCCTGGTCTCTGGAAGGCAATGGGGACTTGGACGCTGCATTCTGCACCACTTCAGCTGATTCTCCTTTGTCCCCTGCTGCCACCAAACCACACAACATTTGCAGTACATATGGTGCTACTCAAACCAGCGGTAGTTTGCCAGCTATAACTAACAATGTGATCTGTGGGCTGCATGGTGTTGGGATATGGCTGGCACAGCAGGAGAAGAGAAATATGCCTTCTTATCTCTTTTGATTTAAAACTGACCTGTACACAGAGGACATTAATACCCCTTTGATGTCTACCAGAAGGTCAGAAATACAAACGCATCTGAAAACAGTCTGGGAAGGGAATTGCAGCCAGACTGTGTGCACCACATTCCTCTTCTTTGTTATCTGAATGACCACTTCCATGCTGTGATTGCCAAGGTATGGCCTTCACCTCTGAACAACAACAGGTACATGCTTTGTGCTACAGTGGCATTGCTAAAAGAGCTCCAAAAGGCTCCTTAAAGTTTAGCAAACCAGGATGTCTGAGAGGGTGACCACAGCTCCTGTCAATAATGGTGGGTGCAATCAAGGCTGGCAGTTCAAACAGAGAGAAGCTGTTCTGCAGCTGGGAACCCTGGCTCAGGGAGGGGCGTCTTTAACATTATAAGCCTGCCTAAATAGATAAGGACAGATTTAGGCACATGTTTCAGTGCTTGCTTGAGGTGATATCTGCAATAGGTGGTAGGAGAGAGATTTGACAAAGAGAAAAGAAGAAAAAATAATGGTATGGCAGAGTGGCCCAAAAGAAGAACAGGCACTGTCACTCTACAGGCTTGCAACAATTGACTGGGAGAGTAAAGACAAATCTGTCTCCTACCACCACACACAGATGGTATGTGCATGGAATGTGACAGTGCACAATCCCCGGTACTCTTAACTTATTAATAAATATTTTTCCTTCATCTACAGATTCAGGTGAAGAACAGAAAACGCATTAGATAATTGCAGGAGTCTTACTCTTGACTGCAGTGACTGCGTTGGCTGCCAAAGAAAAAAACCTGGGTAGGAAGGGATAATATGTAGAGGGAGAAGAATGAATACTTAACAAAAGGCTGAAAGAGACCGAGAAGTTGAAAATACTGACTGTATTTCCTTAGATCTCTGCTAAAAATATTGTCTGTCCTGACACAGAAACCCTGTGGCTTTCTGTGTATGTGTGTGGGGGTGTGTGTGTTTGTGGGAACAGGATGGTCAGTTTATTCTTCAGAGGAGAGAAAAGAGAAGGGCAATGCCTCATGTTTAAAACGGAGAACACAACTGTTCTCCTTCAGAGAGATGCTTATACAAAAGCACAACTCCAAGGTCCCTACTTGGTTTATCCTGTCCCTCATTCTGAGCAAACAAAAGATAATCCGGGGCTAAAACAAAAGACAATCCAAGAGGAAGCCCTCGGTGGGGGAAGGGGGATGGGAAGGAGGGAGACAAGGAGAGAGGAGCACTTAAGGAGATGAAGCTCTTGGAAAGGCAGGATGTGAAAATGATCTAATTTCCTTCCCATAAAAGGATGGGGTCCCTTGTTTATGTCCCACACATCCTCTCTCCACGCATGTTTGCTGCTGGTCTGGTGTACCCAGAGGCTTCCTAGAGCCTTTATTGTATTACAAAACGTCTCCTTATCAGAGCAGAGAACCTTAGTGCTGCATTAAAAAGATGGGTAATTTTCTTAAGCCTCTTTTAAAAATATCTATAAACAGGATTAGCTGGATAACATGTTCAGATGCAAGCACATTATTTGATTACTCAATAGTGGATCCAGGTTTCACCCAGGGCACTGCCAATCTCAGCTTGGGGGGTGGCAAGGGGGAGAAGTGCTCATTGTTCCATCCTGTCAATGCTGTCAAGAGTCATTACAGGGCTTTTGCTCCACCCTGATTTCTTATCAATTGGGGCTGGGGATGCGGAGCAGGGTTTTCTTCTGTTTTTTTTTTTTTTTTTCTAAATTCAAAGAACACAGCTTTCAAAAGCGCCCAGCACCAAGCAAGGATGACCAGATTTTTCAGACGAGCTCATCATTCATTTGAGCAGCTGAAGTGGTGAGGACTGCAAGAAGGAATCGGTGGTGAGCGGCAGCCGTGGTGGCTCTCGCTGGGAGCTGCTGGGTGCTCAGCTTGTTGTTTTTGCATTTTCTTATGATATAGTTCTATAGGTCGTTTGTTCCTTACAAGCTCACCAGGCAAAACCAGCCCCTCATTTCTGAGTGCCCAGAGAAGGCTCTGAGCACCTGTCAGGCTTTTAAATCTGGGTGCATACAGAATGATGATGGAGAATATTTCCCACATTAAATAGATGTCAAGGGGACAAGAGTCGCTAATTAGCAGCAATATGTAGAGATCACTGATCCTACACAAAACAGCCCCACAAACTTGAATTGTCAGATGTGCCCAAATCGCTCCTATGCTTTTGAAAATGAAGGCCTTTGCTTGTCTTTCACTGACTTTTGCATCTGGGGAAGCAGGGAGCCCTGGACTCAATGGTAAGAGAAGACAATAATCATAGAGAAATTAAGTACTTTCCTCCTAGGAGTTTCCTATAGGTTTGTGGCACAACAGCCACACACACTCTCCACCCTGGTGTTGTATACCCAGATAATTGCGAGGCCCATTGGTTTTGTGAGGCCCACCCTGTCAAAATACAGGCAGTCAGTAGCAATGCTTGGGGTAGCCCTTGAAGTGGAGCAAATAGAGGCTGCTCTGCCTTTTTGAGAGCACTCACAGGACCAGGAGACAGAAAGCTGAGATGCTTTGTCGAGCGGTCCATCACTGAAGTGGTCCAGGGCCCTCTGGATGTCTTCTCTGCTTTAAGAGTGTTAACAAGAGCTGCCGTACGGACTGAATCCTGTGCCCACGACAGGCTTCAGTCAGACCTACACATGGTGCCACGTCTCTGTGTGCTATGGGATTGGAAGTATTGCAGCTCTGCCAGCCCAGAGGACAGGGGCAGAGCGCAGGGTCCCTCCTCGGTTCGGGGATGGAGGCAGCGGGACAGGAGACCAGAAGGGGCCTCTGCTGGGAGCCAGGGCTCTTGTCTGGGGGAGATGGAGGCTCCCAGCTACTCACAACTGCATGTTGCTCGAACACGGTGTTAAGAGGCTGCATTACCTGTCACAATGGTTGCATTTAAAGGGCTTTGCACCCGTGTGCTTTCTGTAATGCCTCGTGAGCTCGTCACTCCGTGCAAAACGCCACTCGCACCCTTCCCACGAGCACTTGTAAGGCTTCTCACCTGCAGAGGGGAGGAGAGAACAGTCAGCGTGGCAGCACGATTACTGAGCACTCAACTTGCAAGCCCTGTGTCCTCCCACTTCACCTCTGTCCCGCTTGGGCAGGTTAGCCCATCACACAATTCATGGCCAGTGTGGGATGAAAACAACTTAGGGCTTGTGACACATTGTACTGAGGATGGGTCCAGCCCAAACTTTACCGCTGCTAAAATTCCTGCACAACCTTATTTCCCACTTCTAACAGAGCCAGTCAACTACTCTTCAAAGAAGCCCTCAGAACATCCCCAGATGCTTGTTCTGCAGTGTGGCTGGACGTTGATTTTCAGTCAGCTTTTCAGTTCACTCTGCCCTTGCCAGATTAATTATTGTGGTACCTGTAAGTGGCTGTACTAACACCTGAACTCACTGCAGGTGTGCACCAGAGTGACCAGCACCTCTGCATTGCATGCCTTACCCCTGGTCATTCAGGCTTTTTGCACTACACCTTTATGAGCTGTTATTCTGTCCCAAAATATCGACCATACACTGAAGGCAGTGAAACGGTGCAGTGATAAAACAGGAGAGATTCTGGTCTGCTGTGTTCATGTCTACCTGTTTTCTCACGCAACCTGGGCTTTGTGGGTCAAACTCTTCTGTGGTGTAACATCCCTGGAGTCATTAACACCTTCTGATGAAGAATTCCAAGGTCTCATGCCCTCCCTTTTCTTATTTAGTGCACAGGTATTTGTGTGCATGCAAATTTATCATCTCCCTCCAGAACAAACGCTCTAGCACATCTCCTTCTATAGAAACCCCATGTCACTTTTCCTCACACTGTCAGTACCATATGGATGCATTAGAAGACCGGGGAGCTGAGATAAAACGCAGACAAGAAATTACTTTTACTACCAAGCTTCCAAGCTGGCAATTACAAACAGAGAAGGGATTATTATTTATTTATTTGATCTTAAAATTGCTAAGAAGGTGATCTTAAAAAACCCTGATGAAACTGAAGTTGCAGTCTGTACAACCTCTCTATGCCAATCACGTGAAACAATCACTTGGCCACACAGACAAATTTCTCAGCGCAGAGACACAGATTTCTATATTTAGCATGTCTACTCAGCAAGTAAAGGAGTGAGATCTGATTATGGAAGACCTTCGTATTTGAAGATGACAAACTGGAGAAGCCAGAAGAGCTAGAAAAGTGAAGAGGGCAAGAGAACTGCACCAAAATACATGGAAAAAAAGCTTCTCTTTAGTGAGTGAGTTTCTGCAGACTTCTTATGCACAGCCAGCTCTGTTCACAGTGGTCATCTGCCCTGCAGAGAAAAGCAGAGTAGGCTGAGATGTAAACTGGAGCTGAGCCATTTTACTGCCCTCTGAGAAGTTTCTTTGGCTCAGTAGCTCAATTAAAGGATTCATTGGGGTGAAGCAATGAAGTGGGGGCAGCAGCTGGCAAGACTTCGCCAAAATATCCATTTGTTTCTCAGTCCCCAAATGCAGAAAAGCCAGTCTGGATGTCTCTGTTGTGTGCCACAGTCGACCATGAGAAAATGCCCAATAGGACAAAGGAGTGAGCCAACAATAACACCACCCCACTTAGATTGTGCCCGTTGGTCATCTCTGCAGACTTGCCTTTTGTTCTTTTTTTTCTTTCAATAGGATTTCTTTGGGGCTGGCAGGGGGGGAAGGCAAGAAATTTCTTGTTAGTGAGCCAAGTGCTGGTGTCTTGTTTCTGTGCTGGTTACTCATCTGTAATTCAAACACTGTCACCATTGCTGACCCCAGACACCAGAGCTCTCCCCCAGCAGCCCTTGACATCCTACCTGGCATTCTGCATCTGCTCCCCACTTCTCAGAGAAAAGGGATTTCCCCCAGCCCTGCTCATGTCTATGATGGCACGCTGGTTCTGCCTGAACAGTCCCTGCATTATTTTTGAAAGCTGCCAGTAAACAAGCCTGGACGATAACTCGGCTTCCTCGGTTCTCTGACGCTCTCTAGTGCCTACCTTAGAGTAGACAAACCGCCTCGCAGAGTATGTTTGCTACACCCACTGCAAAGCAGCTGCAGAAGACGACTGACTGCTCAGCGCAATCTGGCAGGTACAGCCAGTGTGAAGGATACAGTCACCTACAGAGCACAAGGGTGAAGGAGAAACTTCCTGGGCTTTCTTTGAAACAAGGGCTATTAGGGCTGAAGCTGAGTTTGGCTTGTTAACATTTGCCAAGAGCTTTGAAAATGTACAGTGCTATATGCAGGTTACAAGAGACAGAAATGCCAAGCATGATTACTGGTAAAGCCATGGGATGCCACATATCTCTGTTCCTTGCTGCAGGGGCTCCTCTTTCAAGCGTTCCTGCTCTGGCTTTACACAGCCCTGAGCTGAATTTTGTTTTCAGATGCTTTTCCTCTGTAACCCAAACCGGTTTCACTAAATGTCAGACAGTACCTCTTTGTGCTTCAGGCAGCACGCTGGCATACAGTGCTCCGCATGGCACGGTGACCTTTAAAGCCACGTCAGACGGCTCCTTGACCCAGAGACCTCAAAGAGGTTGGATTTCCTGCCCTCCTGCAGCTACGCAAAAACAGGAGAGGGCAGGAGAGAGACCTCCATACCTCTGCACATGAAGACTGAGAACAAACTGCTTCTTTAATGGCCGCTTTCACCTTACCCGAAGCCGAAAGCACATCTTGCCAAGGTGTGCATATGCAGAAACACAGGGATGGGGAAGAAATGGGAGGGTCCTCCCGGCTCACTCCTGGCAATGGCAGGGAGAAGAAATGGGAAGGATCCTTTCCACGTGCCACGCGGCTCTTCTGTTGTTGCAGGGGATTAGCAGGAATCAAAAGATAGATGGTGAAATGATTCTCTGCTGAGAGCAATGACAAACCTCCCACTCACTTCTACAGGGCCAGGATCTCTCTCTTTTTAACAAACTAATTATGAGCGTCAAAATCCAATTAAAAATGGGAACATCACGGAGCTGTGCCACACTGACTTTTTTTCAGGCTCTAATTCCTTAAAATTAATAACCGCACTTAAAACTTGTGCCTGTGAGCCCCTCCCAGGAAGGAGGCTCTGCTCCTTAAGTCACCTTAAGTCCAACACAAGGATCTGTACAGCACTTAAACAAATCCATAAATCCACATTTATACAAATGTACTCAATGGAGAAGCCAAGGTATATCCAAAAGGAAGATGATACCCAGATATGCAGCTGTTAAACACTCAGCTGTTTTGGTTCAGAACGTGCTCCACACCATGGGGCTGGTTCGGCTGTCACACATCCACAAATGCACCTGGGAAGGGCAGGCAGCCACCAACGCAGATTTTGGGCTTCCTCCCGAAAGCCAAAAATTTATCGTTTGAAAATATGGAAGAGTCAAGCACACAATCCCAACAACACTGCTGCAGTAAACACGCATTAGGCTCCCAGCAAAACATGATTGACAGAGCTGGGCTGGTTCTATGCTGGAGACACAGCACTGGTCCTGGGGGCTTCTCAAAATCTAGAGCCTTCCTGTCCTTGCCACCTACACCCCGCAGGCACTCTCGGGGTCCTGGGGGTATTTCTTTTGTCCAAGGAGTAAGGCAGGTTTGCTTACAGACCTCACAGCAGCTGTTTCAACAGAGACACATCAGGTTAGATGATGCAGAGGTACGGAACCAAGATCAGCTGAGGACACTGGCAAGACCACAAAACTACGGTGCACAATGGATGCTGTGCCTATTATACATTAAGATGTATAATCTTAATAGATACATGCAGTATTTATTGCCAACCCCAAGGGTTAAAAAGTCATAGTCCCACAGAAATAATGAGATTTTAAAGAAGAAAACAATAAAATTTAGAGATCATTTGCCTTCTGCTTTGCAGATAACCTAGAGCCACAATTTTAAATTTCCCTTTGCAGCCCTGCAGACTCAAAACATTTATTACAAAACACAGAGAAAGCAGTTTGCCCTCTATTCCATGGATTTCAAGAGCGGGGACTTTAAGGAGAAAACCCTCAAGATTTTGGGATGTGCATGAGAAGACCTCATGAGTTAACAATGCTGCGGTGTGAAATCCTGGCTCCATCAAAGTCATTGGAAAAACGCCCATTAAGGCTTGAGTTTCACCCTGTATCTTTACAGAATTAAAAGCAAACAAAGATATTATGATTATCCACCTGCATCTATCTCCTTATCCCTCCCCTGCACCCCATCTTAAACACCACAGCACAAACAGCTGTTGATTACAGAGCACTTAGTAAAACAATCAAGTAGTTTAAGCCCCTAGTCCTGCAATGAACTTCAGCAAGACAGACCAGCCCTAAAAAGGACGGTGTAGAATCGCAGTCAGGATCCTTGCTGTGGCATCTCTCCGTGCTAAAAAAGTGAGGAAAAAACTGAAATCCTGCCTTTGTGTACATTTTGAAGGTCATTTAACTAAGACATTTGATGTACTATGTTTTAAGAGCTTCTTAATACCATATCATGTTAACTAGACAAAACTAGCATGCGAAAGAATCTTTAAGAAAACAACAGAAACACCCCCTGAAAAATCACCATGTGTTCTAATCCACCGTGAATTATTTGCATGTAGTTTCAGGATATTTAAAAAAAAAAAAAAAATATTAGGAAAGAAACACAAAACATTTCCTTCCTTTTTAAATCTGTGATTTAAAAACTATTCAAAACGAAACTAGTTCTAAAAGCCTCAGTGTCTAAAAATATGTATTGAAAGACAGCTTTAGCTCTGCTTGCTCCAAGACTGGTGTTCCTGGAGAACCAGACAAGCTGCAAATTACAACTGAAAAAGGTATTAAATCCAAGATTTCTCGCCTGGATTTCTCCCATAAAGCTCTGGGGGCCCAAGAAATGTGTGAAGAATCAAGTAGTCTCACTGGCTTTTTAAAGAGAGCATGTTAATAACTTTTCCTTGCCACCCTTTCTGAGAAATCCTTTTGGGACCTGCTGTTCCTGGCGACTGGGACTGGACCGTCACGGAGGTGTCACCATGGGACGACCCAAAGCATCATTGGGAGGCTGGTGCCCACGGGGATGTCGTCAGCGCAGCCGCAAGTGGCTCAGAAATGCCAGAAGCTGGTGGGGTTTTTGATGAGAAGCAGCCCCCCCAGATCGCCTTGCAGAGAAACACCAGGCAGGCTTTCGTATTTGCTTTGCATTTTATGACGAAAGCCTGCCACAGCACAATGGGACGCTTAATGTGGAACATCACATTAACAATATTTTATATTTATGTAGCACTCTTCATCTCCAAGGGTCCCTGAGAGCTTTACAAGCTACATACATGGCATACCAATGAAGCCGAGCCATAATTCTTCTAATTAGCTGAACATCAGCACGTGGCGTAACAGAAAAACGTTACCGGTCACCCTCTTCCTATGGAAAGAGTTACGTGATATTTAATAGAAACATGTTGAAGGACATTCAGTTTTAAGGACTCCTGGAAAAATGACATCGCCTAAGCAGACAGGTCTCCTTCCCACCTGTGCTGTCCTCCCTCATTACGCACACACGCTCCGTCAAACACGAGATGCAGAAGAGGAGCAGCCCAAGACATGCTGCATGTTAAATATTCCCATTTTCACACCAGGTTCAGCACGTTACCATCACACGGCTCAGGCAGAAAAGCTTCTGGGCAGCTGCGGTTCAGCGCACAACAACATCACCCCCTTTTTAAGATTAATAAGTTCATTTCTTCAGCAGAAAAGGAAGAGCAAGCTATTCAATACACACATCCTCTGGAGATCAATGCTAACATCTAAGCGTATGTGCCTGCAACCCATCAACCAGTAAAACTAATTACAAAAATCAATTTCAGATACTTTTCCAAGCCTTTCATTCCTCAATATACTCCTAATTGATTTTTGTTGGAGAATAGAAAGCCTAATTATTATTTTTATTATTACAAAGGCATGCAAGGTGGGGGGGGGGGGGCAGTGGTCAGTGTTTAAGTAGCTCACCAATGCTTTCTGTCCAAAAAAGAGAAAAGAGAGAAAAAAGGGCATTTTATTCACGGTTCTGCCACCTGCTGGAAAGATGGAAAAGCCTTTGAAAAGGTGACAAAGCGCAAGAGAAAAGCTGGCAGGAGACAGGATGGGGCAGAAGAGGAATGTGAGAGGATTGTGAAACACACAATGTGAGAAGGTTGTACCTATTTTTAGATGGGCAGGGATGATCAAGTGTAAAAGCGCCACATTTCCATGAACAAGGGACAGCTCCTTTCATCCAAAAAGGTCAGCAGTGCCCTCATAGAGAGATGGCTCTGATCATGTATTTATTAGAGATGGGTGAAAAGAGGTTAAGGACCAGACCTGATGTGCAATCAGTCTTTCTACAAACTTCAAAGCTCTGGATTAATCCCTAAGGGCCTTGCCAAAGCTCGTCTACCAAGCCAGCAGCAGCGTTCAGCGTGTGGCCACCGAACACGTGAAAAGAAACGATGTTTTGCAGCATTATGTCTTACACGTGCGCCTACCACACATCCACAAAGCCCACTTGCGCAGCTGAGAAGCAACATTCAAAGAAATGGAAATTCTCTGTTTTCCACTCAACGGGACGCATTTAACGAATGCCTGTCGCCATAGAAGGTGAGCAGGAACGCCTCGCTTTATCTTATCAGCTCCATGCATCGTGAATGATAAAGCTTTTGAAACACTGCTCTGCTTTCAGACCCCTTTTCTCCAAAGGAAGCTCCTGGCTGGCAGGGAGAAGGGCTGGGGGACAGACACCGGCGCCAGCCCGGGTGTGCAACCCGCGCTTCTGCTCCATTAATTGCCGGCGCATCCTCCTGCAGCCCCAGGCCCTGGGGACAGCAGCAGAGCGGCACCCGGCAGCAACACCGCCAGCAAAACTACCCAATTAAGCCTCCCGAATATACGTTTCGGGGGGAGGAAGATTTTAAAAAAAGGAAGGATGGGGTTGCTTGGCAACGGGAGGGCAGAAGCAGCTGTGCAGCAGGTCGGGCTGGTACCCGGGCTGGCCCATTAGCGCCCTGCATCGCCTGCATCTTGTGCCGGGGTCTCCTGGTAACAGCTCGCTCACGTTCCCCTCCTCTCCGCCTGTTTCTCCCCATCACGCCAAGCGTTGCTGTTTGCCCTAATTACACATTCTCCGCTGCTTCAAGCTGCCATTACTTCGGTCCCCAGAGGAGCAGCAAGAACTTTAACAAAAAAAAAAAATATCCCTTAATAAGGGCTTTTAGTTTCAGATTCAGTGAGTGTCTGCAAAGATGCAAGGCAAGGTAGCAGCGGCAGAAGGAACAGATGAAAAAGGAGAAAAACGCAGTGGCTCACTGGGTCAGATTTTTCCAGGACCCTGAAATATATTTTTGCCATTGTCTTTGGTGAATTATCCCAGAGGGTGTACAATGAAGACAGCCCTTTGTGGGACGTGGCACCTATTTCCATAATCCGGAGTGGTGTATAGAAGATGTGCTCTTTGGACAGCCATGTTTTAGGCCATGAGTTTCTGAGAAATTCCAAGCAAAATATAAGACACATGTATCAGTGACTAGAACTGATAAAAAACAAAACAGCCCTAAGAGGAATACACACCCCTGTTTCCAAATGCTAACATTTGAAATTGTTTTGCTCCATATTTTTGCTAATGAATGTGGAGTTTTGCTTATTCAAACTACTACAATGCTGTTGTTTTTCACCATTTACATGTTACTTCATTTTCTCCCTTTTGTCACTCGAAAACTGGAGAAAGATGAAAAAAAACCCCAACAAACAAACAAAAAACATATTGGCAAAGACAGCACAGGAATAAAACACAAGGGCAAAACAAAATACATCACCTGTGCTTAGCTCTAAGGGAGGGACCAGCACCAGTTGGAAACTGGGTAACGTGTAACTAAAGAAGGGCACAAAGGCACCATGCAACTCCATTGCTGCATCTTCAGGGAGAACATTTTAAAAAACAAAGGGATTTTCTGCATGAAACACATTTCCTAACACACATTCAAAACCAAACAAAGCCCAGGAAAAGAATCACCTCTGGGATTCTATGGGTTTTGCAAAGAACTAATGATAAAATTGAATCACTTGTACCACGCTCATATGAAAGTCATTTTGCAACAGATTATAGCTTAGCCCATTCAAGTTAGTTTTCACCCAGATATTCACAGATAGAAGTCTTCTACTCAAAGACTATTTTCCAGGACGTAGGCCAGGATTTTAGCTAAACTTGTTGCACTGAGGACAGCTCTTTTCTCCCTGCCCCTCCACAACACACATGCCACATTCTCCTAAAAAATAAATATTTTTCCTCCTGCTTCTAAAATAACAAACAGCAACCACACTGGAAAAAGACCAAATGTGGAAAATCTCGCTCCGAAGAAGGAAAAGCTTTGCAAAGTTTCAAGTGACCAACGAGATGATGTCCAAATGGAAGTTTATGCAAAATTAACCATCGTACAGTTCCGTGCAGTCACATATTGAACAAAAGTAGATGCAGATGTGCACGCCTGTATGTTTATGACATTCATTTCCAAGAACTAATACAAGCTTCTAGTGCACTGATGATCACTTATGGTCATCATAAAAAGCCAGAATGACATTGCAAAATTGTCCAACTAATCTATTAAGTTCTCTCTGTCAGTGGCAAGAGACCAGACATACAGGAGGAAGGAATAAATCCCTGCTAAGCCTCTGAACGTGCACTGCCATAGCGTGAAGACACCTTTCTTATAGAACTCAGCCAGGGATCAACTTTTATCTTGAAACACATGCTTGTCACTCTTAACTTCACTAGCACGCCTGCAAATGTTTTTTCAGTGTTCAGTTTTTGCAGCCCCAGCTTTCAGTCCCAGGTTTGGAAGGACAGACACTTCAGAAACAAATCTGCCCAATGCCATTTGGGTGGGCACTTGGGGACTGCTGGGAATGCGAACTGGCCTGCAACGTTTTAAAGGTTTTTAATTCTTACTAAGCCGCCTTATTATGTATAAAGCTGACCTATGGAAAGATTTTGGTTCTGCAGTGCCACGAAGGTTTTGGACACTCAGAGACCTGTGGACAAGACAGGTCCTGGGCAGTATTTTGTCCTGGCCTTTCCAAAATGGCTGCACTAGTCTTTAAACTGCCCTCACTTGACGTCCTTGTCTCTCATTCATTTCAATGCAGTGCTCTACCATTCACTGCTTGGCACGTGATAACCAACTGGCTTTTGAGAGTGGTGTTAGACAGCTGTTTTCTGAAGGCACAAATACACGTTCTCCTAAACTCCAGCAAAACAGAAAGAGGCAATTTTATTCATTAAATCCACCCTGTACTTTCTGCATTACACATTTGCCCTTTAACTATCTTTAAGTACATTTTTTTCAGCCATTATTCCTAGCGCTAATGCAGGCCTGGCTGGTCCACCTACCCGCAGCTGGTCTGTGCTGTATGATGGGCACCACCTTCACCATGGTGTCCATGGTTTTATTTGGGACCACATTACCCTTGCCAGGAGCCTGGACATTATATTTAGGTCGGCTGTATTTAGGTCAGCTTCCAGAAAGCCTTGAAGTTCATCTGCTCCTGTCTGCTGGTGCGCAGGTTTGCAGGACCGTGCCTGCTCTGGTTTGGGAGATGTCCATCCAGGCTCCTGGCTGCTTGTCCAGATGTGACCCAGGCTCAAATGCCCAAACTGTGCTTAGGAAGAGCCTAACACGGTAACACGGCACCTGCTTCTGAGAGGAGAGGTAGCGCATTTGGCTTTTCCTGCCCAGAGGACTCCAGCTCTCCCTGCCTGCTCAGCCCCTTCTTGTCCAGCCAGCTCACCTTAGCCTAAACCAGCATCACTGAGCACCTATCTCTGATTCAGGCCTGGCGTGAGCTTAAATACTTCAGAAGTGCGAGAGCTTTGGACAAACGCACAACACAATCACAGCTTCTCATTGTTAACGTGCCACTTGTATCCACTGTGGGACAGCGGCAACACAAAGGGAAATAGGCAGAAGACAAGTTGTGGATTTTTTCCTCGAGTGTTTCTCTGCGATCCCTGTCATTCAGCCCCTCACCGAGTGCCTCACAGGGGCTGGGGGTAGATGGGTATAAAGAAAACACTAGATGACAAACTAGAGATGGCTCCTGCCTGCCATGATTCTTGGAGGTGCCTGCAGTCTCCCTCTGCAGCTGCTGAACAGACAGAAACCACTTTCCAGGTCTCCCTTGTGCCAAAAATCATCTTGTATGGCCAATAATACCTATCTACATTTTCAAACCCAAGCAGTGAGACTGTCCTGTGCTATTGATCTGGCAAATGATGGAGCAGAAGCACGGGGCTGAGAATTCAGGTATAAGCGACTAAGCAACGGATGAACACCAATGTTTTAATGTTTTAAATGGTAAGGGCTGCTTTTGGCAGGGCCCATCCTCCTGCCGCCTGGGAGGTTCACAAAGCTCGTTTCCTCAGTCTAAACTCTGGCTGTAATAACCAAGCGAAGCTCTGGCCCTCCACAGTGAAATCACAACATTCCCCTCCAAACTTGCCAAATGGCTAAAAGGCTTCAAAACCATAAAGTTTTAAAGAGCTCATGATCAGGCTGGGCTTATTTTAATCAGCTTAGATAAACGCTTTTTATGTTTTTACCCAAGAAACGTCAAAAACCACCAACCTCACAACAAAACACGTATTTCAAATTTGGCAATGCTACTGCACCCCAAACAAATCCAGCCCTCAATGAAGGTTTTCCTCACACCCCCCTCCTTCCTCAGTTCCCTTGCTCTCATTTCCAGTGGCAAATTCGCCTGTTGCTTCAGCTGCTCCCATAGGAGCTTCAGCACCCTCCATGTCCCTCCGTGTCCCCTCACCAGGATGCAGCCCTGACAGAGCTGGGGACTCGCTATGAAGCTGCGCATCTCTGTACAGCAAAACATCTTGGGCTTTGGCTTTCGTTTCTCCTGTGCTACCTACACTGTTCTCCCAAATGCATTTCCCTAAGTCATTATTCAAAATCTTGCATCCTGCAGAATTGGTGCTGTGCTGGGCTATTTGCTTTTTCTTTCTCTTCATTGGCTTTCTGTTCACGGGTGCTACCACACTAACACAACACAGCAATGCAGCTTGCCATTCATGTGGTCTCACTGACACAGATCGTCTTGCTCTATTTTGCCTTTACTTTGTATTAATTGTCCTTATCTATCATCCAGCCTACTCTCCATTTTGGTCTTTTACAATCATTTCCAAATTCTGTACCTTTCCTCTTCTATCTCCAACATTTTGGGAAAGCTCTTCTCTGTTGTTTTAAATCACATCTCAAAAGCCTTCCTGTTCATTAATGCTCTTTCCAATACTCTTGTGTCTCTCATCTTTTTCTTGCAAATGTAGTAATTTGTTTTCCTGCAGGGTGGATTTGTTTGTTTTTGTTGATCTCACCCAGCACTTTGGATCAAAGAACTATGTAATTTAAAATAAGATGTTCTGACAATGTGAAACAAACTCCACTTAAATACTTGTTATCTTAAGATCACATGTAGATTCATAACATCTATTTACACGAGTATTTCCCACTTGTTTTAGGTTTCAGAAACCTAAATATAGATGCGAGGTGCCCAGCTGCTGTTTCTCAGACTTGAGCTTACGTTATATCAGATCCTGGTTTTAGGTGGATTAAGAAAAAAGCCCAAAACCTTCTGATTCTTATAAAATGCAAACCCCAGAAGAATCCCCTAAGGGTCATTTTTTTATCACTATTCTAATCTTAAGGATTTCCTGGTCAGTTTATATGTGATGCTTTATCTCTGGCCAGAAAGCACCCATGCCATCTCATACCTTCCTCTGTACGTTAGGGAAAAGAAGGCTGATACTAACGGTTTTGTCAGGAGATAGAAATCTCCTCCAGAGGTCTTTGATCTGAGAGACACAGCAATGTCCCATGACTAATTTTTCTATAGGTCACAGGCCAGCTCAGCTCACCCTTTAAACTTATTCGCATCCAGACACTCCGCAGCAATGTCCTGTTTTCTAATTTAGGGAGTACTGATGACTATACATGGTTTCTGGCTCATTTTAACTCCATTCCTTTCCACTCTCCATTACATTGGCAATTCATCTTCATGCATGTGTAAAGGCTGGACAAAAATTTCTGTCTCTCAAAAGAGACAAAATGTCATTGTTTGCACTGATGTCTGCTCCATGAATAAGTGTGAGAGAATGCGCCAGGGCTGGATTACCGTGCTAGTCCTGGTAGCTCCTTCTTTAGTTGTTTTTACCTTACCCTCACGTTGGCAGCATGGTCTTTCCAAACCTACAGCTCACCTTTTCCTCCTGTTTACAGGTCCAGCCGATATTTATCGCAAGTGGCTTTTTTGCTGCCCTCTGGCAGTCAGTCCCACCACTGCTCTTAGCTCCTTTTCACACCCCTCACTTTAAGATGCCCCAGCTTACTTTGAATTCAATCAAATATTTTCATTTCCCTTTCCATCCAGACAATGTTTTTCCCTTTCCCTTCCAGATTAAATTCTCTCCCACACAGATGATTGTTTTTCCCTCTCCAAAGGTCATCCAGAAGGTGGTTTCATAACCAGTTCAACCATTGATGGGCCTTACAGCTCTGTCCTTATTGTCTTAGAGATGAAAATGTGGGAAAGTAACAAGAGAAGCTTGTACAGCACCAAGCGCCATGTAGGGTCTGACCGTCTCTGGCTCCCCGGAGAAGTAAAGCCCTAAGATAGGCTCCAGTTTAACAAGCTGCTATCAGTCTGTATTGCCTCCAGCCCAGCCTGGCTCATCACACAGCAGCGACGAAGGCCAGCCAGCATCTGTCTGGTCAGCCTTACATATGAACAAAAGGAATGCAGCCTCCTTCTGCCGCCTTCCACCCCTAAGCTCCCCAGCCCACGGTTTTCTTGTTTTCACGCACTGCAGTAAATCTCTTTGATCCAGCAAGTGGACTTTGCACATGCAAGTTGGGTGACCAGCCCGCATCTGCCTCCCGGCCTGTGAACCCCACACTGAGAGCTCTTTGTCTGTCAGGGCACTCAACATCCTTTTACACAGAGCCCGCACTGGCAGACAGTTCTTGCATGACATACTAACAAGCCACCAGCCAAAGGAAAATATCTCACAATCATTTCAGACCCTCTGGCTCAGGCGCTGACTAAGCCAAGTGGCTACCAGCCATTGGCACTGCTGGGTGCGTTCGCAACCCACAGCGCACTCAGCTCACGGTGTGAAAAAAACAAAGCACTAGTGGAGAAAAGGGCTCCCTGTCCCCAGCCCTGAAGGCGCGCGTGGAAAAGGAGGCAGCTCTGCCGTTTATAATTGAGTCCCAAATTTCCATAGCTATTCCTCTCTGTCTCTCTCTTTTAGCAGAGGCAGAAGCTCCCTGCAGGGAAACCCCACTGCAGAGGTCAGCGTTAACAGATTTAATGTCTTGATTGTACCAGATCTGATTTAAGGCATCCAACAGCCAGTGATTTTTAAGGGAACAGAGCACTTAAGCAGGTTAAGGGGTCTGAATGACTCTGTTCTCTGGACTCGAATAACCTAGTTAGATAAGTCTATCACACCCCTTCCCTTGATTCACTCAGATTGCACCCAAGATGTACATGTTCAAAGGTACTTAGACAATCTGCTTTCCAGGGAGAAAAACGAGAGCCGAGTGCCTACCTGCTCCCACATTCCACATCAAAGATGTGTTTTAACAACAAGGCTGCATCCAGTCCTCATCGCAAAATGAAACCATGCTTTCTACACAGCTACGCATGGCCAGGACGTGCTCGCATGCAGGGTGGTTATATGGCTGCAAAGACAGGAGAGCTCCTCATCCAGGTTCGTATTCCCTCTTGTCTTTTGCCTTCCTGCTTTCTTAACAACCTACACTATCTGCTTAGGACTTGGTGGATGGAAACAGGAACACTCCCATAAACTACTAGACGGTTTGGGGGATGGTTAAACCACTGATGGATTAACTGACAAGATCAGAGAGGTCGCCGAACACACTCGGTGAGGTGCTGGGTGTGGGAGGTGTGGGCACTGCAGCCAGGCAGCTGCCATCTCATCATCTGATGTTCCCCATCTGCCAGCAAAGGTGGACTTGCCTTTTTCACTGCTGTGGGTGGGCAGACACATACACAGACATCAGTGGCATCATGTACAGTCTAAGGCTGGTCAACAGAAGTATCACAGGGCCATCAAGAAATGTTTCTTGTCAAGGATTAATTGTAAATCAAGTTTGCACATGCTGATGTTAGCGAAGGGAAAGGTTTTGACCTCAGATACAAAATTCAACCAGGGTGAGTTCGAAAGCATGCAAAAGCTTGCAAGATTTTGACTCCAAAGTGTGGAGGTATCGGAAGAGTACTTTTTGCATGTGCTCTCTCAAGACTCCTTGTCCACATCCCCACCTACTGGGTGACAAAACCAGAAAAACTGCACAAGTTCACCCACCAATTCCCGCTCAGGTAGGATCACAGGGGTCACACCTGCACAGACAAGCCCACTGCATCTACAGCTTTCACGTTCTGCATTGGTGACTTCAAGGGAGCCCCACTGCTGGCTGGAGGAGCCTCCTGACCACCTTGCTGCAGATCTTAAAACAACTGCACTACTTTCACTGGCTTTCAAATCACTGCATCACAAGTGAGGTCACTCCTGGCAAGGTGGCTATCCCCAGTAAAAGCACTAGAAAGCCCATATAAAAAGATCAAAACTAATGCCTTTTATGTCTTAATATGATTTACACTTCAGACCATGTAACTTTTACAAGGCTGCCTAGTATTTGATGGATGCAGCTCTCTTAACAACCCACACATTCATTTGATTTACTGCATTGGTCCAACATGTTATTTTCTACCTTGCAAGAACAACCTTGCTTCTAGGAATCTGCCTGCATGATAAGATCGTGAATTAAATGTGCAGTTATCGTAAGAGACCACACATTTTACAGTAAAATTGAGAAAACTGATTACAGCAACCCCTCTGGAAACAAGAATAATCACATGATAAGACAGTGCTAATGGCAATTTATCATCTCTCATCACATGTGAAGCTTAGAACAAAGCAGCAACGTAAGCAAACCACACAGCTATTACTGCTGATGAATACCAGCCGAAAAGCTACCGGCACTATGAACAACTGACAGGAGAGTGGGGATCCCAAACAGCCAAGCCTAAGCCAATTCAGTAGGCTTCAAGCAGCTTACACAGTGGAGCTTATATGCAACATTAGTAAATATTACACAAAATATCAGCCTGACATCTTTCCATGCATCCTATCCCCTCTCTACCAATGCTACTCCATTTAAGCTCCATGTCATTTTTTCATTTGTTCTCACTGTATTTTATCTCAAGGGTACGTGTAACTGTGCACCTACAAATCTGCATCTACACACATGCTCTCTCATGCACGGATTATTACTAAATCACATATCTCAGATCTAAATACATTTTTCTCTTTCCCCCATACAGAAGGCAACAAAAACCTACCCACGCTATTTTCTATTTAAAGCAATTAACGCTTGACTAAAATTAACATTTTTAAAGTTGTCTTGGGGAAGTGAGTGCCAAAAACCCAAACTGGCATGCCCAGAATTTTAACACGAATGATACATTTACATCCCTTAGGTATCCTAAAATTACTCTGCACCAAGCCCCAGAAGACAAATGAAACCCCAACAAGTTAATGACAGACAGTGAACTCCTCCATTCTATTGAATAATGTGTACATTTGCTGGCCTACCATATTTTTCCACTGCCCTGTTTCATAGGAGCTTGGACTTTCAGAAGAGATTTTTTTGCTTTTCTAAATGAGAACAAAAGGAGATGGTTACGGGTAGGTGTCAGGAGGACAAGATGAGAGAAGCATCCTACACAAGTACCTGTATGAGTCCTCTGGTGAGCCTTTAAGTGGGAGCTCTTTGTATAAACCTTGCGGCACCCATTAAATTGACAGCGATGAACCCTCTTCTTGTTTTCTGGGGATGCTTCTGCCCCTATACCTCCTTGTTCACTGTCACTCTGCCCACTTTTTATCGTCCCCGCAGTCGCTGTTGCTACACCCACTTTCACAGAGCTGAGTGAAGTTTTCTTGGCCACCAGTTTCAACGTCACCGTGCCATCCACCGCTGAGAGAGTCTGTGAGGTTTTTACGAGGTGACGGCTGAGCTCCGGAGAGGAAGGGGGTGTTAATGAGGTTACTGCATTGAGTTGGGCCTGGTTGACGGCTGTGTAGCCCTCAGTGGAAGAGCTGGTGGACTGCAAGCTGAGACACGTCTCAGACAGCAGCTTGTCCCGTGAGAGGATAATGTCCATATTGGCGCTTTTGTCACACGTACTCATCTCCACTGGTAAAAGGATGGGGTCTAGACGTCGGATACTGTCCTCTGCATCTGGGGCTGAGGAGGCATGAAGGAAGCAGTCCAAATCCTCTCCAAAAGTCTCGGAGATCTTCCGCGGTTCAGTCTGAAGGTATCGCTCCAACTCCAGGCATGTCTGCAGGAGGGGAAGGGAGAGAAACCACTGTTAGAGGGAGATTACAGCGTTGCTCCCACCTAGGGCTGGACAACAACGTGGTCCAGTGCCATTCAGAGACACCACTCACACACACCGGCACCTTCGCACGAGACTGTCACATTTTGGGAGACATGAGGATCTGGCACATATTTGATGCTGCTCTGAGACAGCGTGTGGGAATATCCACATAGAGTAGTGGATATTATGGTAGAAGTGAAGATACGACAACCAGAAAGCATCTGCTACGTTTTAATGAACGTCTGTACATTATCCATGGATACCAGGCTCTTCTCAGTTTTAAGCGTAATCTGCCCAACAGTCACCTCTGTATGAAACCACCCAACGGCCTCATCGCCTGGCCACATACCAACAAAAAGTCACCTCTCCAAAGAACCGCTTTCTCTTCCTTCACAAACATTAACTTTCACTCCAAATTTAACTCAGCATACTTGGCTGGGGCCCAATCTGTTCCCAAACCAGCACAGTTCCAAAGCACAGCGTTTTAAGACAGAAGGCAGGGAAAAACTTGCAGTGACACCACAGCTTGTTTGAAAGGCCTGACACAACTAAAGATGTGATGGAAAAAAAAGAGACCTACCGTCAGTTTTAGAGGATTTTTGACACATCTGGTCAAACGGGGCTTCCTGTGTCCAGATGCCAGACTTGCACGCAAATACACACATGCTCCTTATTTAAAAGTAGGTGAAGATGCAGTCAAAGAGGTTGCCACATCAAAACATGTTCCTGCATCGCCACAGCAGTGATCACCAGCATGAGGATGGGGTGAGCTTCCTACTTCAATGTACCCTAGAGGAGGTGCCCTGAGCTCCAGGCACCATCACACTGCCCAATGTTCTCCGTAACCAGCATTATAAACTTTTATTGTTTATAGAAAACCATTTGCTGTAGTTTCAGGAGCTTTTAATGGAGTTTATTAGTGCTATTTTTCATTTCTCACTGCCCGAAAGGCTAGCTGGTTTAATATCACCGCTGCAATTTCACAAGACTTGAAGAAACAGACATTCTAACTAATACTTTTTAGAAACCTCTAAAAACTACTCCCTAGAGGACCCTTCTAGAGATAGTAAGGAAGGGATTTTAGGCAAAAATTTTTAGTCTATGGGAGCTGGTGACCCAACTATGTCTCAACCCGAAGAGTCTAGCATCTGAACAAGAGACAAAAGATTTGTATGACTAGAGGAGAAACAGAGACTCCTTCCTCCTGGGTACAAAGGTCCCATCACCAGGAGTGTACAGAGGCCCCTCTCACAGCTCTCTAGGAGCTATCAGGTAACTCAAGATTATTATTTCCAATGTACCCAGGGAGCAGCACTGCTGGCTGCAGATACAATTTGCCGGGATGACTTTCAGAGTTCAGAATGGAATTTGTCAGACAGTTATCTGCTGTTGATGGACTTGGACAAAAAGCAATAAAATGGCAACAGAAACATCCTTTAGCGTGTAGGTTGTTTTCAGAGGCATGACACTGTATAGACGCTCTGCCTGCACACAGAGTGGGACATTTACCAGTTAGTACTCGTGCCTTAAGCAACCTTGCAGTTTTCTTTTTAAAGTGCAATTCTGGGACCACAAGGACCAGCTTCAGCTGGGGATCTCGTCTCTCCCCAGCTGAATCCTAACAGGTTTTAGGGGCTGCTTTCCAAACGTGCTCCACAAGCTTTTAGGAGTAATCCCCCTCACCAAGAGAGGCGATGCTTTTTAATTCCCCACATCATGTAATTTGGGCTTTCTGGCCCACTTAGCCTTCACCCAGTGGGGCAGAAACAGGTTTTGGGGGCTGAATAAATAAAAGGCTTCCAAGGGAAAGAGCAAGTATAATCACAAATTAGGGATGGAAACCGAGGCTGGGGCGGGGGGAAGAAAGAGACAGGGACTCAAGGCCATTAAATCTGATGACAGTGACATGAAATTTCAATTGCTGTGGGATCAGAAAGCTGTGTGCCGGCTCCAGGCTGCCCATGGAGGGGAGGCAAGCGGGAGGTGCTGCTCCTTTAAGGCATCACTACCCCATGACAACAATAGTGGGCCTGACAGTTTTTTCCAGCTTCACCATTAATTTTCCATAAAGAGCACTTTCTCGATGAGCCCTTTTCAGGCAAAGCCTGATGCTTCAGAAACCTGTAATTATTCCTGGCTCCCCCCTCCCGCAGCCATTGCACCTGTGCCATTTCAAGACACCAGCTGGTCATGTCTTGCCTTCTGCCTCTGAAATCCAAAACCAGTGGATCAAGCCCATCTCCCCATAGAGGGGGGAAAAAAAAAACAACTCAAAGAAACAATATAATGCAGTCCCTGCCTCCCGCCCCCCTCAGCATCTCGACCAAGTCAATAGGGGGGAAAAGCCTAGCAACGCTGAGCCAGAAAAGCCCTCCACCTAATCTGCATGGCAGACAAAGCCTGGCGAGGGGTGACGGCCACAGCGCCTCCTTCACCCCCTGCCACGGCCATACCTGCTGCTGCGTTTGCCAGAGCGGGCAGTCGCCGGCACAAACAAAGCATCTTTCCCCATATGCACTTCCCCAGCTTCTGCCAAGTACCTCACGCGACCTTCCCTCTCCTGGCCCAAACCAGCCAGGGAGCAGCGAGGAAGGGTTTTGGAACCAGCCGGCTTTCTTCACTCCTGCCCCAGTAAGATGATTTTGAAACCAGTCAGGCTGAGACCACCAAGGTTCTCCACTGCAGCCCGGTGGACCATGAGGAGCTGCAGGAGAGTTCTTTGGTCTCCATTCCCACAAAGTCATTTGCCAGTCAGGACATCAAAAACTACTCATTTTTTGTGGGAGCAGTAGGCCACTGGCCACTACCCACAGAGATACGAACCCAAACTGCTGGATTCAGATGATGGCGAACTTCTGTAGATCTCCTACTTCCACTGCCAGACTGGAAGGACAATGGTTCATGGATACATAAGACAGGAGAGAGCTCTTCTTGTCATAGTTCTGTTGGGTGTCCAGCTTCTCCTTGACCACTCATGCAAGAGACAGGGAGCTTAGTGTAACGGATGTAATACATGTCATATGCAACACTAAGTATGACTATCCTTTGGTTGCTATGTTGCAGGCAACTTCATTGGTATTAAACTTTCTTAGCCAGTGTCTGTAGGATTTACAGCAACAAAGACTCCAAAAATTGCAATGGGAAGAGGAAGATGGTTCCCTTCAGGAACACAAGAAGATCCATAAGATTGCTGTTTGCTGTCAAGCTGGTTTCGCAGGCTAGGGATAAAAAGTGACCCACGACTTCAACCCATCTGCCTTGATTAACAAGGGTCACTCTCCTTGCACCTCGCTCCTCAATTTAGCCAGCTAAAAGAAATGATGATTCATGGCTGACAAATAATAGGATGTGACTTTGCGAGACCCCACGTACTGGCAGAAAGCCAGCTAGAAAAGGATGGCACGATCCTGACAAGGCCTCGGTCTGATTTTTCAGCTTTGGATACAGCTGCAAAAAGGCTCACTTTCCAAGCAAGGGCACGTTTCCATCACCTGCAAGAAACGCTCTGTGTTTCCTGCCTACACACTGGCCACTCATAACATCTCTTCGCTCCCCACATTATAGTATCGTCTCAGAGGACTGGGGCATGTACAGCAGCAGAATACATGTAAAGCACACACCCCATAACACTTCCATAGGCAGCACCCAATCCTTAGACAGTACAAGACAACCACTGTGGCATTATCCTATGCCCCATAAGGACCTAGTTCTTGTAAGTTCTTTCAGACTTTGCGGTAGCATCGATCCAGGGGAATTCAGTGTTCAATATGTCTGTCAATTCAGAAAGGTATGAGCTTTAATCTACCTGTAGTCTTACCTTTGGAACTTACCTATAGCTCACCTACTGAAAGTAAAGATTATTTATCAAATATGTCAAGTGTGCTCACCACCATGAAATACAACGCAAGAGAAACCCAGTATGTGCCTCTGATAGTAGAGATGTGATACACGTGTACCATTTCAGCAGAGCTTGCCACTCACCTAATTGTGCAGCCAGCAGAAATTAAGACTGTTTTGGTACTAACTGCAACAACAAGAAAAATCTCAGACTTTCCAATTCCTCCCAGACTTGTAGATACTCTGTTTGGCTCAGTTTTAGGGTGCCTGCCAGCTGTCCAGGTTAAAGTGCAACCCAGAGCATTCAAAATCCAGGTATAAAGGAGCCGGAGTCACCACTCATGACGCTGATGTTTGACTTCATCACCTTCCCCCAGAGAGCAAACAGCAGGAAGGCTCTAGCTGGGACCACCACTGTCATGTCTTAGGGCAATGGAGGTGTCTGATGTCTCTGTCTCCTCTTTAGAGAATGGTGGTGGAAAGATGCGCCCATAGGCCAGGGGCATCTACAGGGACCCAAGTTTGGCATCTGGGTTCAGGTCCAGACAGTTCTGGAAAATCTGATTCCAACTGATGACCCAAAAATGAACTCTCAGTTCCCAGGGTATAAATCTAAACTTGCTCCAATGAATTGCAAAGAACTGGTCTAAAAATCACAGGTCTCTTCAGAAGCACCTGCCCATGCTGTGAAGTCTTTACAGCACTCAAACTCCTGGGAGTTTCGTGCACTAAAGACATGACAGTGTGGCAACAGTAAAGTCCTGTCAAGAGTAAAACAAACCCTAAACACTCACAATGATTTGAGGGCAGAAAGTCAGGGAACACACCTCATCAACAGATTCACTGGCTTCCTCTTTTATTGATGATGAAGTATTTTATAACGTCTTGGTTTTGAATTTTTCTAGCAGATCATGGGAAGTTCTTATCTGGAAGTGCTAGTGATTTCTAAGTGCCTTTTTACTGCAGATATAATTGGACATCAAGCACCAATCTTGGAAGTTATCCAAAACCTAATTAAGAAGTTGGATACTTAGATCAGCCTGTGACAGAGAATGAGTATGTTGAATGTGGTTGACAAGCAGGTCTGATCTACCAGCTCTGTTTACAATACTTGAAAGGATTCTCTTTGCAGCACAATTTATATGAGCAAAGTGGAATTATACGGACAATAGTGAAGGTCAAATTTCAGCCTTCATCATGAACTCGTTGCTTTCCACTGGCATGTAAAAAAGGAGCCTCATATCTAACTTTATGGAATTGTGAAATCTCAAGACTGCAAAGGAAGAGAAAGCATCCTCAACCAGAAGGCAACCCAAAGCAATCATTCTAAGGTCAGCGACGCTTAAGATCAGAGCAAACAGCGGCACCAGGCCCAGTGCTCAGTGTCAGTATCTCATCCTCCAGCAGAACAGCAAAAGCTTTGAGCTATGGTGGCACTTGCGTTGCTGATGCCAGAGTTACATATGGAACTGGGTGTTGTGGGGCAGCCCTGAAGTTGAGAGGAGTAAAAGACTCAAAATTTATCTGCCTTCCCTGAAATGCCATGCTATTTTTGTCCTTAACCCTGAAGCAAGGTTTGAAAGATGCATCTTCTTCCCACTGCTTAAAACCTTCATTACTTCCTGAACAACAACAAAACCCAGTGCTCTCGTCCATCTATTCCAAGATTGTCATCTGTTCCCACCCAGCTGCCAAAACCTCCAGCTTTTCCTCTTGGCAGCCTCTACTGGGCAGTTGCTGGTTGTCAAAAAGCTGCAGCACATCAGAAGCTTAACATTTGGAACAGCATAAAATAAACAGAATTTTAGTATTAAAATAAGTAGTTTTGCAAAATACACTTGGGGAAATGGGAAAACTGCGGTCCGAAATGAATGAATAGTAAGAAAAAGTTTCAGGCAATAGCAAATGATTTCTGTTGCAAAGGATTTAAGACAAAACTCTTAGTCATGTGCCAGCATATCTCACCTACATGTTACATAGTTCATTGAAAAAAAAAAAAAAAGGCAGCTAAAGCCACTTAGCAGGTACAACAATAAGACAATGACAACTAACTCGTGGTAAATATCTGCATGCGTGTTCTTAATCTCTTGTGTATATGAAGTAAATGAAGTTAACTGTACGCTCAACAAGCCGGCTTTTGCCAAGAGCAAAAAGCAGGCACACACATAGTCAGCAAAGACAATTTGATGCGCAAAGACTTGTTTTCCTGTGGTAACTTCACTGTATGCCCGAGCCACCAGGTTAGTCCTCTCTAAATGGGTCTCACCAGCCACCAGATTCTGCAGATTTAAAGGACAGACTCCCTGCCTTTTCATATAAACACCAGCCATTTTCCTGTTGCTCTGGGGCATGATGTAACTAGGGTTATCAAAGACTTTGATCAGCCGCTGGAGCTCAAATGATCAAAATCAATTTTGCCATAAATATGCAGTTTTCACCACCAGCAATAAGTGGTAAAACAAATGTCTCAAACAGGAAAGAAAGAAAAAAGCAGTCTGAACCTGTAACTCTAACCAAGAAGTCAAAATCAAGATTTGTTCCCAAACTTAGCGATACTGAACTGTATCTTACCTAACGTATTGTTTTAAATGGACAAGCCAAACTTGTTCACTAAAAATCTGTGGTATTTGGGCTCTAAGCATAGAGCATTTCAGTGCACTGGTTGTGAGATATTGAACAAAGGACTGCAGCTAAGCATGGCTGGATTTGATAGGCATCTAGATAAAAAAAGGATGAAAGAAATCTGCAAACACTGAACAAGGGCTTTGGAGGGCTTTTTTTTTTTAACTGTTTAATAAAGATAGAAAAAATATCTGCAACCAGTCACAACAACATAAAATAGCACAAATGTCAGCAGAGGATTAAGGGGAGCCAAATCAAGAATTCGAAAGCGCAGGCAGCCCATTGTGTTAGTAAACCAGCACATGCCCCGCATGCTGCCGTGCAATCCAGACGGCAAGCAGCCATACAGCGACAATTTGAGAAATTATCTATACGTAAGGTGTGTTTCAAAATCTTTCTGAAGAGATCATTTATTTACATAACAACCTTAGATGGCTTTGAGTGAGCTGGCTAATGGTCCTCACTGCAAACTTTTCCCCAAACCTCTTCAAATGTGGATTTAACCTGTTGCCGTCCGGTTTGGAAGCAGCTTTAATTTAGCATTATAAATAGCAAAAAGGCACAATTAGCTCCTTGAATTGCCAGTCCTGGCTCCCACTGAAATCAAAGGATCAGGTTCAAAGCATGCCCCAGAGTGTGGTAAACTTCTCACAGGAAATGGAGATGCGAGAGCAAATGCTGACGGCTGTGGAACATACAAAGCAGAGCAATATTTTAGGTCTCGATCCTCAATTAAGATTCATCCTTACAAAGTATTGCAGTGGGGTTACACAGCAGAATTGGATTCCTTGTAATTACTCTGGATAGGATGATGAATGAAAAAAATGTACTCTTTAGAGATGTTTCATTAACATCCACAGATATCCGAACATTTCCCCCGCAGCAGCTGACACACATGTACACACCAGTTGTGCTCTCACACTCTCGGACAACAGCATATTCATGAGCACAATCCTTCACAATTAGCTTATTACATCAAACCTGGAGAAGAGATGTGATCAATACACTCAATACATGCTACATTTCATAAGAGTCCTGGGTCGCGAGTTGTCTCTTCTGCTCTGACCTAAAAACATATTAAACAAGAGGATGCACGATACTGAATTCCTAACCCAAAAACATGCAATACCTCATCTAGACTTTGCGTGTTCAACGTTTTTACACTGGGACTACTGGATCTACCCCATACACGATGCCCATTCATTATCACATCTCATGGCTCAAAAAACCTTTTGTGTGTTCCCTTTTGTATTATTTTTGGCTGTGGGGAGGAAGCGGTGGGGACCTGTCTGGGAAACAGGAAGCAGGAGGAAGGAGGGGAATGTGTTGTAGAATAAGGTCAGAACAAAAAAGAATAAAAGATCATTTATACCATTTCTAAATGATAATAAACATATAGGACCAAAGCCTGCCTCCAGCCACGCAGGGAGCAGTGGGCTGTTTGGCTGAAGTTTAAATTTAACATGAGCACAGCAACTGTCCAAGCACATTTACAAAAAGCAATTTGCTGCTTTTTTCTTTTTTTTTTTTTAATTTTAATCATTTGGGCAATTTGTTATCTTACAAGAGCAAGAAGATGCATGTGCTACTGTGATAAATATGCCAGTCTGGGCAAGGAAAAGAGGAGACAACAGACTTCAGTTTCACTGTTGCACTGAGAAAACAAAAAATCAGACTAGAAAAGAAACAAAGCGATGGGAAGCACAACCGGATTCTCAGCTGGGGTAAATCAGCACAGAGCAGCCTTGATTTCATGGTTCCTGTTTACATCAGCCGAGGACCTTGCCAGCACTAAAACTCCATGAAATTCTGCTCTTGATTAGCGCCATTTAACTCTGTGGCTTACGTGAAGCAGAATTTGACATGTTCTTTGACGGCTGGAGACGGTTATTTTGTATTACAAATCTTGTCTACTTTATTAGGAACAATGTGACCCAAATGGAAAAGTGGGAAGAATTTAAAAACAACATCAACTTCAGACATCCTGATACTTGGATGTGTTTCTTTTTTGTCCTCTTTTTTTAAATTTGGGCAGTCTATACGGAGGTATTCAGAAACTGGTTTCTGCCACTTCTAGGGCAGAGTTTTCATCATCTATGCACAGAAACAACAGCCCGCTGCAGGTAAACTTGCCTCTCACTCACTTGCCTGCCCTCCCAAGGATGCTCCTGTACAGTCAGGGGTGTTTTTCCACTGCTTGTTTTTCTTGCACTGCTCTGCCAAGGCGCTTTTCCAAAACTTGGGCCACCAGGGATTCTGATCAGCCCAAGATCTCATAGGCAGTGCACTTGGGCTGCTCCACACTCTGATAAAAGCAGCACAGTCTTCTTTAAAAAGCAATCTGCTGTAATACATTGGTAAAGCACCTGCCAGTATTGGCCCAACCACTCAGCAGCAACCCAGGAGGCCGCCCACAGGGATCTGAGGAGATCTGTATCCCCAAAATGCATCAGATTGAACAAAAAGGAGATCTGGCGGGGTCTTTTGTGGATGTCCCTAGCAACTCAAGGAGCACTGTCAGAGACAGATGAGGCACTGCTGACTCCTCAAAGGGTCACAAAATCAGTCTCGTGTCAGCACTGTTTCCAGCGGGCTGGATGGTTACCGGCTGCAGCACGGCACAGGAAGCTGGGAGACCTTTTCATTCAGAGCCCTGCCATGTGTTGATTTGAGAAAGCTCGTCAGGTCAGACCACGAGCTGCTGGGAGTCAGCACACACCTCTGTGGGCCCGTTTACACAGCCAGGGCCCTTGCGCAGCCTTGCTTTCTTCAGTCTGTTGACTGTGGACACCCACCCAGTTGTTACGGGTTTCAATACGCTGCAATATGAAAGTGCTATTTGAGGACAAAGTTATTAATAGCAAAGCAGCCAGAAAATAGCCTAGAAGGAATGCAATATCTTGGTATTCCTGGAAGATACAATGACTTCCCAGCATCCAAGCAGCCACCATGGTTAATTCAAGATGTTTCTGTCTTTTGTTAGAGGAGCTAACAATATGATAAGCCATTGTGACAGACCCTCATGGAAATGCCATTCATGGGTACCTGCAGATTCTCAAGTTTGCAAAGATTACGAAGCAGAAAGTCTCTAGGGGTGGCATTTTGTTACTCTGATCAGGCTGGTGAAAAGCAGAGGCTGGATGCTATGATGAAGCATCAGCAGAAACAGAGGCCAGGAGAAGCACTGCTGAAGGTGGAGAATGGGATGGGACCTCTCTGAGCCCTGCTCAGACACCCATCCAACTCCAAGACCTCCAAAAGGCTCTTCATTTCAGCCTCTCTTCCCTATGAGTACTCTCTCCTTCCCTTCTTTCTGCACACTGCATGTCTTCAGCAACATTCTCTACTTGGGCAGGAGCCTCCCTGTTAAGGCAAGTCACTGTCCCTTTTCAATGCTCTCTCTTAAACCTTCTGTTTCTCCTGGCAAAATATCCCTGGAAACGTATTGGAGAATACTGTGCAAAACTGCCAGATCTTGCCTCAAGTTTATGTTGGCACCTTGCCCTCTAAAAAATAATTGGTGGGGGGTCCCAAATAAATTCCAGGTACATCACTGAACAGAACACTCTGCACCCCCCTGCAGGGATGACACCAGATGAAGGCACCTCTCTGCTGGCAAAGCTTTTAACATCCCGTGTGCCTGCACCCATGTTGCTGAGAGGCTCTCCACGAAGCCTTCGGCTTTCTGGCCCCATCCTTAAGTATCTTTTTGGAGCAAAAACTGAATTAAACTCGACACTGCATCTTTCCCTGAGAAGGAAAGGCCCAAATGATGATGCTGGGAATCAGAAGATGTCATGTTCACGGCACTGCGGCCTTACCAATTAAACCGCCATAGACAGCTCCAGCTCACCGCCAAACATGCACTGCAGGGAGCTGTGGTCCCTCACCGCTCTCCAGAAAGGAAACAAACAAAACCCAGTTGCCAACAAGGAAAAAAGGAAACATATTGTAGCCATTACAGTCCCAACAGTGGATATGTTGTCTGGCGTATCTCCAACTCAGACATTTAAAAAAAATGTAGTTAGTTTACCTCAGGTGTCCCGGTTTCCCCAATTTCCCTTTTCCACGTCTATTTAAGCCTATAAGGCATCTCCTGAGATAAGCCTGCCTTAGGGGTTGGCTGTATACCACTCCTTCCCTCTATTGTCTTTCTGAGATGGGATGGAAGTCTCCAATGTCAGGGCTTGGAAGAGCGCAGCCAGCCCCTCTTGGCTTGGTTTGTGGGAAGGGGAAGAGCAGGAACAGAGGCAGGAGAGCCTCTCCCACGGCAGGAGAGGCACAACCAATCCTCCCTGGCATTTTGTTTATCATTGATAGTGCTTAACTAAAGCTGTTTTTAGTAGCCCCCAAACTCTAGCGCCAGCTATCATCATTCCAAACACTTCCAGATCTCTGTCACTGTGCTTTAGTACAATCCCTGCAATAGCTAAACACAAACATTATGTTCTCCCGAGTACAAATTATAGCTTTCAGGAGCCGCAATTTTATTTTGGTTATAAACATACAAAGGTAACCTTTATGCTGGGAGAGGAGGAGCCGTGTAAGAGACCACAGGCTGAGTCTGTGCTTTGCAGGGAACATTCCTGGGAGCACTTTGCCGCTTCGCCTCCAGCCGGCTCCGCTTCCCAAGTGGTTGCATGATACCAGAGCTAAAGCGAGAGCCAAAATGCCTTGTGGTGGCTAGAGCTGCTAGAGGGATCTGCTTCAGCCCCAGCAGTCCAGGAACGGGGACTCAGAAGGGAGAGAAACGCACTCAAATCTTGCTTCTTTAGCTATAGCCGGCACTATTGGCAGCCTACGCGTTCAAGACACAATTCTCCAGGCACGACTCGTGACTTGTTTGCCACCCTGAGCCCCTGCAGAAGACACTGCAGCACTTCTGAACATGTGGGCTCAGTTCAGGGCACCCCAGAGGTGGCCCCACCATCACCAGAGCAAGGTTCAGGGGTTTTCCTCCATTTCCAATGTCTCTAACCCTTCCCCACTCTGCAGACGTCCCATCGCTACCCAGCACCAAGCTCGTGACACCTGTCACAAGGAGCATGATATCAAACTGTCCCTGCAAGCCCGTGAGTGCTCCCAGGCATTTCAGCCCTCCTGTCAAGACTGCTAATGTGTCCCTTCCCCACCACGAGTAATGGTGCACTCCTGGAAGCAAAAACTGCATTAAAACTCTTCTTTACATGCAAGCTAAGAGCTTTCTTTGCCTCATACCATTTTTACTCATAAATATAATATCAAGGTGATCGTGTTCTCCTCAGCCTACTCAGAGTGTTCTGTAAGTAAAACCTGCAATTGGCAATTTATCAGATGGAAAAATAAAAGCCACATTCGGTTTCTCCCTACACTTAAAAATGACCACGTGCAGTCTCTGAAGCAGACCGATCTTTTTAACAAGGTCATGAATATCAGCCTGGAGGCGGGGGAGGCAGGGAACAAAACCACCCTGCACGTTTCTCCTACTACACTGCTTTCTTACTGATGTTTTGCTCACTTTCTAAGCAAAAAGGAAGCCTCTCCTGTTCCCGTCACCCTGTTTATCCACATTCCAGCAGCCAGCGGCTGCTCCTCCGGGTGCTCTCCAAGCGCAAACAACTGGACCTCGCTGCAGCACATTTTTGAACTTGAGACAAGTCCAGCTCTGAGTGGGAGTGAGGTGGAAGCCCTGAAAGCAGAAACGATAGAGGCAGTGGATGGTGGGACACCATGAAATCTTTGGAAAGTGTCATTCGTGCAGGCGAAAAAAAAAGCACAACACACCCTTCACCTACTGAAGGGACTGGAAAATGCAGTGTAGGAGGCACAGCCTTAAGAGTCAGAATAAATCCCCGCAGATGTCCCTGGTGGCAAAGCCAGCCTGATTTGATCAATACAGCAGCATTATTAACACTGCGCTACCTTACATGAGGATAGTCATATGTTCTTGCCTCTGCTGAGCGTGGGGGAAGGGGTGCAAACTCCTACAGCAATTCACAGGGGAAACATCTCTCTCAAAGTCATTAAGATTGCACAAAGAATCTCTTACCTATTTCCATGCAATCTGCTTTTTTGGGAGAGCTCTGCTTCGCTAGTATTGATCAAGCTCAGGTGCAAACCCAGAAATAGTGTGTGTTTTCTGTTTTTCTCAAAAATAAATTTTGGTTTTAATGACTTTAGGATCCCTACCTTTAGGCTTTTTTCTGTAGCCATGAAGACCTTTCCATCTGGGGGCTGGGTACATACAGACACATAAATGTAGGACTTTATGATTAGCAAATCTTGTAAAATAATTATGAGTATTAGGGGTTGCATTAAGTGCATTTGGATTCAAGCAGAATTAATGGTAGCAAAAGGGTATATATTGCTGCCATTCCTGAGACCAGCTAGAGTCACAGCCTTTCTGTGCTTGGCTCTTGACAAGCACGGTTATAGACAATCCTAGTGAGTAACTTGGGAATTGGCAAGAGAATGGAAGGGGAAGAAAAACAGTCCTTGCTTAACCACAGGCAACAAATCTGAGGATTGGGTGAAAACCAGGTCCTGTGTGTGCCTTGTGACGAGTTTGAGGTCTAGAGAGGTCCCAGCCCTACGCCAGGTGTGGGAGAAAACACAGCAGAGAAGCTGAAGGCTGAGTGGTAAATACTGACAGCATGGGAGGAAGGACCGACTGTAATAATAAACATAAGACCAGCAAATGGCCTTAAAACCAGAAGAAAGACCTTCTTACCCACAAAGAAAGGTGTGTCATCCATTGCTGGAAAGAAAAACTACCACAGAAACGCTGCATCAGCACCAGCCATCATTCTCCAGCACTCAGCTGGGATAATTCACCATCAAAAATAGGAACAGTGATACAGAATCACAGAATAGGAGACTCCACAACCTCCCTGGGCAGCCTGGGCCAGTGTTCTGCCACCCTCACTGAGAAGTTTCTTCTCATGTTTAAGTGGAACCTCCTGTGTTCCAATTTGAACCCATCACCCCTTGTCCTATCATTGGTTGTCACCGAGAAGAGCCTGGCTCCATCCTCCTGACACTCACCCTTTAGATATCCGTAAACATTAATGAGGTCACCCCTCAGTCTCCTCTTGTCCAGCTCCAGAGCCCCAGCTCCCTCAGCCTTTCCTCACACGGGAGATGCTCCACTCCCTTCAGCATCTTTGTAGCCCTGCACTGGACTCTCTCCAGCAGTTCCCTGTCCTGCTGGAACTGAGGGGCCACAACTGGACACAATATTCCAGGTGTGGTCTCACCAGGGCAGAGTAGAGGGGCAGGAGAACCTCTCTGACCTACTGACCACCCCCCTTCTAATCCACCCCAGGATGCCATTGGCCTTCCTGGTCACACTTGTTCCCCCTCCACAGCAAAGAAACCACCACCCCTCTACCAAAAAAACCATCAACACTATTAAAGCCAAACCCTGCACAAGGAGGTGAAAAGCTGAGTTTGAGCACGCCAGGCCACCTCCACGCTGTGTCTAAGTGTTTCTCACCAGAGAAGTGTGGTGCTGCTCCAGAGCTGCTGGCACAAACTCCTCCTTGAAAAGGGTGCTGCAAAACTGTCTAGACAGACTAAAATTAAAAAGAACAAATTATACGACACTGCCCACTGTCTGCAAACCGGGGCCAGATTCTCAGAGGAAGGAGTAAATTGTTAGCACCATAATTGTAGCTAGTGGAGTCATCTTAATTTACACTAAGCAAGGATCTGGCCCAGAAAAATATTCCTGTCAAGTTTGCAGCCAAAAATTCCTCCGCTAGACCACATTCCACCAGTTAAACTGCCAGGGAAGACAACTGCAGAAAGAATTTAATTAAAATGGAGATCAAGGAGCTGGTATCCTTTGCAAACTCTGTTCTCGACTTCCTCCCTCCAACAACTTAGTGCTTGGGTGTCCCAATTTCCCAGCCCATAAAATGGGCACACTCCAGCTTCCCTGCTCAGTAAGGGCAGTGGCTGTGAAGCATCCTATCTGTTCAGAGCCCAACCATCTAATCAAACAGACATCTGAATGCTCTAAACCTGCGGGTCTTGGAAGAAACGGTATGCATTTTTGTCTGCTGAAACAGCTCTGCCATTGCGCTTGGAAAATTTGAGGCTCAAAAAGGCAACTGGGAAGTTTTGCTTTCAAGACTGTAGGTGTCAAGTGCTCAGACTTATCAGGGTAACGCTGAGGGTTTTGCTGCTCCAGACTACACAAATTCAACCGCACAGTCCCTGTTACTGAAATACAGGTGGGCACAAAGAGTACTGCTTTCCCACAATTTTATCATCCATATTTTATCTCTGAACTTTGACTTCCATACTGATTGACATCTGGATGGATGGTGGATATTCTGCATACCCCTCTGTTTTCAACTCTTCCAGGAAGTCATTAGATAGAAGATACACCCAGGACGTGGACCGACGCACTCACGCTATCAAGTCATAAGGATGGCGCCATGTGGTGCCTCATCATAGCAGGTCCTTTATTTCTAGTCCTTAATTTCCATTAAAACATTTGGCTTTGCACCTGCTGCTCTGCAGGATCATCAGCAACAGCACATGGTTTAGGAGCTGTTTCTATCCCGTCTTCTTGTTCGACACAAACACCCCTCACAGACACCCACCGCTTGAGAGCTTGCTGAACAAAGAGGAGCAACATGACAGTTCCCGGGAAGGGTTTTCACAGAGGCAGAACCAAGCAAAAACCTTTACCCTTTAACCATTATCCGGGTTTATCACCCACCTCACACCAACAACTACAAAAGCAGTGGTCTTCTACTAACTAACCAGCATATAGATACTGTTTCCCCTTCCAAGTCAAGTAATCAGCACCAATTTGACTTCATTCTCTTTAAAGTCTGATCTGTTTCATTAAACAAAGAAATACATATTTGGCATCAATTTTTTTTTTGTTTATTTACTTTGATGGATCCCAGTCCTTACTATAAAAAGGTGCTTAATAAAAACTAAACAGAAAATGAAGGAAACTGATTAAAAGCTTTCATTGTGAAGAAAAGCAGGGAAAAGGGCTTAAGAAGGAAATGCTAAAATTTTTTGTGATGCCAGCAGAGAGGCAGTATATAAAGAAACCCACAAAGGGGCAGGAAATAAATCTTTGAGACTAACTTGGAAAAAGACAAATTAATGCATTTATGGAAAAAACAGCAACACAACACGCACGCTCAATACAAAGCAGAGATCCAGTATGGCTGAAAAGAGACCTAAAACAGATAAAATACAGAGAAGAGCAATATAACTTTGAGGACACACTCTTACACAGAGATGGAAAGTACGACAAAATTGAAAGGGACATGCACATTTATTACTATTTATCATGACTGTTCCACAGTCAGTGTTGTGATCTCCAATCCATGAGCAGGGGTCTCATTTTACATTTAGATAAAAATCCCTGAAAGAGTTAATATAGATAAAGATGGGGAAAAGTGTCACAGGCTGTGCAGCTACGAACAGGGTGAACCCACACAAAGCAACGGACTTGCTCATGGTGAAGAGAGAGAACATGGAGAGAAGGAGGAATTAGACTCAGGTAGGAGAGAGAACAGCTTGTTAGATATTCCTCCCTTAAATTAGGTTTCAGTACGTGCTTCCAAGGAAGCTATGTGGATTTCAAATGAGACTGGAAAGCGCCACCGAGAAGAAATGGGACCCAGACAGAAGAATTTCATGATCTAACAGTGCTAATTTCCAATCTTATTTGTTTCTGGATCAGATCTGCTGATATGCACGGTTTATTGTTGCTGTATGAAGGCAGTAACCAAAAACGCATTTTCTTAATGTTCACCCTGCTCTAGAATCTCATTTGTCTTCAAAATTAGCCAGAAAGACCCACTTGCTGAACACAAGGTCTTCCCTGACCCTTTTCTAACCTTAGAGTTCAAATTGCAGTCAGAATGTGGCTCCACACCCTCTCTGTGACATGACATGACACGACACGACATGACGTGACATGACATGACATGACATGGGCTCACTTTTGATTCTAGTCAGCACAGGAAGAAGCTCCCACCCCCACAAATCTGGTCTCTCCTCTGAGACACGTTTCCAACCTGACACAACACACGTGTGATGGATTCTCAAAGCGAAACGTGTCTGGCCGCCCGTATGTGCACACGCAGGGACCCTTCGTCACTCACATTTAAACGACGGCGTTTTGCCATCATTAAAACAGAGCAAAAAGATCTCAAAGAAGACTTACAGAAGTGGATTTTAAGGTCAAAAAGGGCCGTTCTGATAATTTAATCTGTCCCCCAGATGACACAGCCCACTGAATTACACAAAGGGCTCCTTTAGATGCTCATTTACCCCCACTTTCAGGTTGGTTTCCACTGCTGGATACGAAAGCCCAAGGGTAAATCAGAATGGGATCCTTCCTTCCTCCTATGCACTGAGACTGTTCAGAAATGTCTCTCATCTGTCTCCATTTCACAGCTGGGTATGACTGTCCTGGGGGAAGCAATGCCCACACCAGACATCATCCTACCTTGCAATGTTGGGGAAAGCACATTTAGCGCTTAGAAACATCTTCTCTTTCCCTCCCGCCCCCACGTTTTCTTCACTTGAAAAACCAAAGAAAACAAATCATGCTACATCCTTTGTTTTATAGAGGGCAACTCAGGACCTCCCACTCTTTCATGGAAAGAAAATGTCTTTCCGGTACAGTTTCCATTATTTATTAGCTGAAGGGGGGGGAGAAATGGTATTTATAGGATGCCTAAGGCCATGCTCACTATAAAACAGAAATAAGCCAATATAGCTAGAGCACAACTTAGTGGCCTATTGTGCAACATTTTAAAAAATATACTCTGTCATTATGGCACTTGAGAATATCTCCTCCCCCCCCACACCAGTGGAAATACATTTATGAGAGCCATAGAGCTGCAATATTGTTTTAATCAAATCATTAAAATGGGTGTGTTGTTTTCTGCCCACATCCTGATATTTATTCCACATCCTGACAAGACTTCGGACTTGTATAGACCATTCTACTGCAAGGTGTCAAGTGACTATGTGGACACCAGGCCAGTGTAAATCCATGTATCGCCGCTGCAACTTTGGCAGATCTGCATCAGTTTGTATCAGCCCAGGATCTGACTCACTGATGTGGAATCCCCAGCATGATGTGGGTACTATCCTACCCATTTACAAAGAGAAAAAGCATCCAGAACTGAATGTCAAAGGTTTCCTTGACCTTTTCCACTTAAACACAAAGAAGTAGAAAGGAGACAGAAATTCCCGTCTTATACCACAGTGCAACAACATTTGAGCAGAGATGCACCCTGCTCAAACAAAACTCTGACTGAATTACAAGGCCTTGCAGCTGATATAGGTCTCAGTGCACTATGATAATCCACATGAGACAGGCCCAGTGAGGAGGAGTCTTCAACCCAGGCCATTCACTCCATGTCCAGCTCACCAGGGGCTCAAGACTTTGGAGATGAGTATTCAGCATTTTCTAAAAGTCACATGCACTGGAGGTATTTGGGAGTAAGAACCCACATGGGCTTTGCTTCCTTTGCTGTTCTTCAAAGAAATGCGACATGAATGCCTACAGTGTTGGAAAACAAAATCCCATTGCAGCCTTTGTAGGGCTCTGTGCACCTACTGGTATCCTTCTCAGCACAGGGAAACTATGCTGGGAAGTCACCTGTTTACCACGTCCTTCACACCAGAAAGTAACTCTGCACAAAACATGAGCTTTGCAGCCAACTCAGAAGCACCCCAGCTCCTGAGGGACCGATTCAAGCAAACATCTTCATCCAGGGAAGCACTGGACACAGAGATTTCAGCCCGCGTCTGGAAGGTTTCATTCTGTAATCAATGGAAGAACCAGCAAAGCTCCTCCTGACCTTAACTGTACAATCGACCACCAACAGACTCATTCCCTCTAGAAAAAAACTCACAGATTAAACCAGGCCCTTCCATTTTCAAATGTTATATACAACAATCTTTCTTTTCACCTTAAAAAACACAGGAGACCTAAGGGATGTGCTGATAAGAGAATTCTATACTGCTTTCCTCCGGTAGACAGTAGGACACTGCCCCACTTACCCTAAAATTCTCAAACCTGCAAGAGAAACCCTTTATAAGCTCTTTCACTGGGTCACATCAGCACTTACAGCAGTCTGCCTCTTCTTCCAACGTACTGGAGACCTCCAAAACTATAAGTGCCTCCTTCTTCTGGTCAATCAGACAGAAACACCCCTTCCACTCATTAATTAGCTGCAACGCCCATGTTTACAGCTTTCTCAAAGACTTCTGGTTACATCAGAACCACCTTTCTCAGCACCAAAATCAAGCTTCTGGTTTCTTCGACTGGGCAGGAAAGCCTACAAACATGACTTCACACTACCCCAGAAACCCAAAACAAACAGAAGGAACATGCACCTTACTAAGAACCTGATGTACAGCAACTTTCAGATGTTCACAACCACTCTGAGCTGCTGGAACAGCTTGTGAACACCAGAGTGAGCTGGGACAGCAGCATCAGATGGAGACAGAAAAGAGCTATTTTGCCCAAACGGGCTGTATTCTCAAATCTAATCAGTTCCTTCTCCCTTAATATTTTAAAATGCAGACAAATTTCAAAATAAAAGCAAGAGACGCCAAAGTCCCTCCCTAGCTGATCCAGTCACTAACGAGGGAGGTTTCTATTCACCAGCACAGATTTTCCACTCAGCAGCAAACAGCCTCTCCACTGTCCACGTGTCAGAAACAAAGCCACTTCTACGCTGATGCTTTCCATATGAAACACCAGCTCCCATCTTTCTTCTCCCTTCCTCCTTTCCATACTGTATTACTCACACGGCAGCGGTAGTAGCTTGCAGATGAGCGGAATATTTTCTTCAGAGCAGCATAAATTTTCTAGGATGACAAGGGCAGCCAAAAGAAAGAAAAGAAAACACCAAACCCCAAAACAGGATTATTTACTACTTTTCACCAGGTCGAAGCAGGCAGCAAGCCCTGCAGGGCTGGCACCCTTGAAACCCAGGTTAGAGACCAGGGTTATCCAGACATTGCTTACAGCATCGCGTAGGGCTGTGGCTGCAGTTCTTGAAACACGCAAGAGAGCCACAGGACACAGAGAGTGTGGATACCTTTTACTGGCCAAATTGCTAATAGTTGGGAAAAAATGAAACGAGTTTTAGGGGCACAAGCCCTGAAACAAAAGGCTAAAATTGATAACAAAGCCAAAGATGTTAGCCAAACCAAGTCCCTCACCAAAAACAAGGCCAGGCACCCCAGAAAACTTCTAGAAAGTTGAGCTGGTTGGAACATTTCTACCAAATGTTCTCAAAAACAAAACAAAAAATTTGGCCAATCTAAATTTTTTTATTGGGATATATTGGTTTTGGAGCTTCAACGTCATCCACTGAAGTTTCACACATCCAAGGTGTTATCTGGAAGGGCAGATCTGAACCAAGCAAAGCAGGGACTCAAATCTGGGTCTCTAACATCACACCCAAGTGCTGTGAAGTAGCCAACATTCCTTCTGGGTGTAAAAAGCAATCATCTCTCACCCCTTCTACTCATCCAAACACTGAACATGTTTTCATTGTGGCCTTCGCTCACTGGAACCTTTGTTTTCCATCCAGCCCCGGCAGAGAAAAAAGGCAGGAGATTAAAGGCAAATTCCCACTTCATCCCCACCAGCACAAAGCAATTCAGCCCAATGCTGATTCTCCTCCTAGGCTGGAGTGAAGACAAGTCAGCAGAAATTGCAAATGTTTACAAACCCAAGAACTTTGCCTATGCTTGAAAATTAACTTTGCCCACTTGAGAGTCAAGATTAAAACCAAATGCCTAACAGCATAGTAGCCTATTAGTAGTGAAAGCATTTTTAAAATCTAATTTACTTGTTATGCTGCATGCATTCTTCCTCACCGCATAATCCAAACAAACAGTCATTTTCACTTTGATTTCCCGTCACTTCAGTTGCATGGGAAGGATGCTGCAGCACGAGAGCCGCAAAGGCAGCAGGTGGGCAAGACGATCCCATCCAAAAAACACAAAGCCTGCTTCCAGGGCTTTTTTAATTATACAGATGGAGATTCTTTAATTGATTGCAGTTTCTGTCGAAACATGTTGGTTTACAAAGGTCCACCATGGTCAAATGTCAACCCTATGCCACTGTCCCTTTAAAACTGACTTCAGGTTTAAGGGTAGGATTTGTAAATTGGTACACTAATTGGAATGTCTCAGAAGAGCCTCTCACAAGCCAGCATTCCTCTCCTTTGCATCCCTCCCCATCAATCCCACTGTCTCCCAAGCTCACCTGTGTCACTGCCCACTTCTCTGCCCCTTGCAGAGCAGGAGCTATTGACCCCCCACGTATGATTTAAACCCCAGCTTTGCACTCAGGTCCACAATGCTGGGAAATAACCAAGAGGATTAGGACATGTGAGACATGGTCTGTAAGCACCATGTTTGAAACTGTTATGACACTTGAGAATGCCTGCCAGACCTTCAGCAAGCATTAATATGCAGTCTGTGTGTAAATGACTTGGCCTCTTTAGTGTATGTTGTAAAGTATATTACATGCACCTTAATAGTTCTCCAAACAATAACACATGTAATGGGTACACAGTTGCACTGAGCGGTAATGCTCTGGATTGGAAAGGATCCTTCACGTGTAAGAACAGGGAGAGGATGGGCACCTGCTTTAAAAGGATTAAGAGCATCAGAGCAGCTTAATATACCAGAGCTGATATATTAAACCTTTTAAACAAGAAAAATCCATGCCTTCCTGCCTCAGCTTCTTACACCCAATTCCGACACCTATTAAAAACCTAGAGAAGGGGGTCAAATTATTGCTCTGCACAGGTTGTCTCAAAGACAACACACACCTCTGGGAAGGGGGATTTTATTACAACTTACCTTTTGGATACTTAATGTCATTTATTCAGAGAGGCAACGCTGCAGCCCGCCCAGGGCTAGGCGTGCAGGAGGTGTCAGGTGCTTTCAGGGCCCGCCAGCAGGATTGGGGCAGCCCCAAATGTCCCAAGCGCCCCAAACCCATCACATGAATCCTTGCCACAGCCCTCTCTGAATGGAAGAGCTGCCAACTCATCTTGTAACTGAAGGACTGAGAGGCAAAGGTTTGGTGTCCTGATGAAATCCAAGGTATCTATCTTTGAGCACAAAGGCTAAAATGATTTATTCTGAGAAGGAAAATGAGACATGAACCCTGCTCTCACAAGAACGAGCACCATGAAGAGTTGGGCAGCTTTGCTCACCAGAGCAGGGATGGCAAAAATGGCCTGGTGAAGGAAGCGATACACAAGCTCCTTCTGACATACGCACCTATCTCTGCACTGCCAGCTCTCAAAATGCCACAACAGTGGCATTTTCTTAATGCTGCTGGAATCAAGTGACTCTTGGATATCACACCTTTCTTTTATTTCTGAGAAGACAATAAAGCAGATCTTGAGTGGCTCAAAAGCAAGGAATCAAATTCTTTTTAAGTCTGTGACTTTAAAGACAATCTCAGTGTCTTGGGACCCAGGCACACAATTTTTCAACTCAAAGCGGCAATGCTGGGAAGAAGACACAGCCAAAAGAGCACCAAACTCAGACACTCAAAACACATGTAGTGCTAATCATGACTGAAGCTAAATGAAGAAAACTGGTAGGGACTCAAATATAACAGCATCAAGCTGGGGAATGTACATGTGTAACATCCAAATGTTACACATGTACATCCAAATGTGTCCTCTACTCAGGAAAATTTGGGAGGAGAGACTCGCTGGTAGGTTTGCTACAGAATCAGCTGAACCCTATAGTTCAAGTGAATCCACATTAATTTGGACCAAGGCAGAAGCACCCAAAAAAAGAGGATCTGTGTGGAGAAGACATTCAACAATTCGGGTGGGTGATCCCTGCAACTTGAGCCTGAAAGACACCACAACAATGGCACTCCCAGCTCCTGAGTGTTCCTGGGAGTTTGGAAGCGGTGGGGCACTGCAGATCAATACATAAGGGAATGGGCAGGAGGCACCTGAGAGCCCGTGGAAACAGAATATAAAGTAAGAGGGACTCAGCACCATTCTTGAAAATACCTTTATTAACTCTCCAGAATTCAGGTTTACCATCAAAAAAGAAAACTGCCACCTATTACAATACCTGTGAATAACTTTTTATGAGGTTTTGAGCATGGTAATCAAAAGCCTACTATTTTTCTCTCTCTCTGCAGATGGTGACAAACTTGATAGGAGCTGAGGTATACTATTACCCCATTGCTTAATGTACTGAACACCAACGCTGTTCAGCCAGCGAGCAAAATTCTTTTGATTTATAAGGATAATTGCAATCAAGGTTGTTCATATGCAGCTAGAGTCAAACAGAAGCAGCTTCCTTCTCACCTCCCCATAACATGTTTCCCAATGCAGGATGGAGAAGCAATATGCAACATGTTTCTCAGTGGAGAGGAAATACAACGATACAACAATATCCAGAAGATACCATTTGCCTCCACCCTGGAGAACTTAAGTGTGAAGCTACTGCGTGGAACTGAAGACCTTCTGCCATTTCCACATAGAAGTATCACATTGCAGACTAGCTATATATCATGATTTTTATGTAGCCTACTCTAATCTATGCATTGCCTATTCAATACAACATACAGAAACATGTGGACTTGGGGGAGCAGGGGTTAAAGCATCCCAGATAACTAAGAGAAAATATTTTCTAGCTGAGTACCCACGTTATGATTGTGCATTGCTTAAAGGTATCTACTCCATTTCAAAATCACTTGACACGAGTCACACACATAATCAGCTACTTAAGACCTGTAACATGGATTGCGGGGCTCTATACTTTCATAACGCCAAGAAATAATCACTTATAACAACAGATTCTGTAATTAAGGAATCATGAAACAACAGAGACAGTGGTTTCAAGTTAATTTTTCCTCTCTTTCTCCATCTCTTTCTGTAAGGGGATAGGAGCATGCTTTCAGCACATGGAGCAAGCAGAGAGCCTGCAGGTACAAATGCACCAGCACACTGAGTCTGAAATACACTGCATCACACATGTGGCTGTTCTTGGAAGTCAACCATTCCTGCAAGTTATTCTCAAGAGGCATGATGTGCTATAAGCACTTAAGAAATGTGTTACACTGTGACTGGAACCAAGATGAAATAGCAATATTAAAAGAGATGGTTTAGTTTATGTAGTGGCCAACTATGCCATTAAACTAGAACAATGGAGACGATGGGGAGGCAGGAATGTTCTCCAGTGTGATTTATTCCTTTCCAGTAGCAGTGGAAATTTTTCCTATAGGCCTGAAAATGACCCTGTCTGCCAAACAGAAGTCAGCATTAAGATGTAAGAGTTCTGCTAGATTAGTCACCTTGGGATACTCTGCTCTCATACAGCACAGGGATCTCAAAGCACTTTGCCAGGGCAGGTCAGAACTCAGCCACCCAGCCCCTCAAAGACCATTCCTTAGCTTCATTGTTATCAGTCTCTTCAGAAACAGGGAAACTGAGGCCTGAAGACCTGATTAAAAATATGCAAAGAAAGCTCTGCGACAGAGTTAAGAGCAAAACAAAGGCTTCCTTGATCCTGTGCTTTACAGGAAACGTGCATTTCTCCTGGAAGGATCATTGTTTGCTGCAGCTGAGAGCAGCCGGGTCAGCCAAGGCAAGAGGAAATGTTATCGGGCAATGGTTATCAGACAAAAGATACAATGTTATTTCCACTTTAGCCAGCCAATTAGACCTGTTCTACCCGATGACACATGTGGGAAACACTGGCTTTTTTAGAATAAACCCTGGTTTGGCACCTAAGCCCCTCTGATTTTGTACACCTGCATCAGCTACACACAGTGACCCTGTGCATCTGCGTGCTCTTTGTGCTCCGACATGACGGGAATTGTCATGCGAGAGTCTGCCCTTTGACCCCCACAGAATACAAAATGAGGCCCAAAATGTCTCCTGATCAGTCCCCTTCTCCACACAAGGATGGTGAGTCCACAGCCCTCCAAGGGGCCTATGGAGAAGGATAATAGGGGTGGGAATAGGGTTTGAAATATTACCCCTAGAAGGTGACATATCTGACTACAAAAGATGCCTTCTGCACACCGATCTTTTAATGATCCCCCCAATGACACTGTGAAGTCTCAGCAGGAAGAACAGGCTGAAGGCCCACGTCCAGCCTTCCCCAATCCTCAGCCCTGCTTTCCCTGTCTTAACAGTGTGGCACACGGGGAGCAGGACCACGTGCAGCTGCACGGTCTGCGCTCCTCGCAGTCACCTCCCTCAAAAACAGCCTCCTACCCACTTCCTTCCTCTGTAGGGTAACGAGGAGCTCTTCAGCCTCACGCTGTCTCTCGCAGCAGTCTGGTTCCAATCTCGGGGATGCCACATCAGACGGCTACCCCTGAGCGATGGTGTGTGCGGCCAGAGGTCCTCCCGCTGCACCCCAGGTGCTGAAATCTCCCCCCCACCCCGTTCCTGAACTGCAGAGGCAGCTCGCAGGCACAGACAGCAACCAGGACAGGTCAGTCAGAGACAGGATGAAAACACCAGGCAGAAACACATAGATGCTGAGATACCAGCCAGCTGACACACAGCAGACACCTTATTTTCCAATGCACAGAGCCCACCTCTTGCTTTCATCTCTTTCAGTGCTGTAGTAGCTCAACACTGCTGGAAAAGCTAAATAAAGACTAAATAAAGTTCCCTCTCTCCTGATGAAGTTGTGCTATGGATTGCTCATTGGATCCTGACCTCCTCACTCCAAGAAAAAAAACCTTCCTGACCTCAAAAGTGTTTTGCCTGAAGGAGTACACCCAAAGCTGACATAGGGAAGCTAAGATTTTGCTGCCTAAAAACCTAGCCCTCCCTTCCCAACATGTTTTAAACTAACATGAAACACATCATGGATTCAATTCCAGCTTCCACTTCAGGTATTTCCACTTTTACAATGTAAACTATGTCCAGGGTGGAGTGCAGGGGGTTTTTTGTTTGTATTTTTTTCCTCCTGAAAAAGAAACCTACACAAGAGATGACAATCTCTTCCTACGCAAAATCTGCTTGTGTTGTACATATTGCTGAGTCCCTCTCATTCAACTCCAATGCTAATTGTCAAAAGTATAGATACCAAACCTGCTCACATTTCTCTTGCAGTGGGAAGGAAAAAGGGGAGAGAAAATCAGCTGACTGCACGCAAGCATTTAGCAACCTGCCTGTGCTGTCAGTGCCTCCATGAGTGATGGGTGTTTCACAATCGGAAATATGAGCAACTGCTTCGTCTGTGTATCCTTCAGCCAGCAGCTACAAAAGTGTGGTCCAGACTCAGGAGAAAAGGAAGACAGGACTGTGTCAACACTTTCAGACCAAGGCAGGCTCTGATTTTCAGTGGGGCAAGCACATCTTTTATGGCATCACAGCAGACACCATTTCTGCGAGCAGAAACGGGCACAGACTAACCTCTCCCCACCAAGCGCTAGGACCTGGTGATAACAAAACAAATGAAGCTCACAACGTGATAAGGAAACATGCTCTTGACCAACACAACTACTTCCCCCCTTTTAAGAGGCTGAAGCAATCTCCCAGGGCACCGCTTTGCTGCTGGGGGAAGCTCTGGAGCCTCTGTGGAGCTCGAGTATGGCACCAAAGCTCTTCATGAGAGCAGAACCAAGACCCATTCAAGTGTTCTAACCCAAAATTAAAGCTGCTGCTTCCCACAGGGATCAGTCACTGCCCTGGCAGCTCTCCTCCCTGGGGTCTCGACTGCAGTCTGACAGCTTTAAGGGATACCTTTAAAAACACACACCCACACACAAACATCCTTTGTCCCAAAGCGCCTACGGTTTGCCTAAAATAAATAAATGCCCAAGTCCTGGCTACATCTCCAAGTGATTCAGAAGAATGAAATTGGGGTCTCTGTGTCAGTGGGTCTGCCAAGCCTGCATGACTGTGTGCTCTGAACAGGCTGCTCCCACCACTGATACACCAGTTTTGCTCCCCGTTGTTTGCAAGGAGAGTCCAGAGAGCAACAGGGGAATAAAAACAAACTGTACATACAGGATGTTATTAAGAAACATCAGGCACTGGTTGGAGGAATTGAGGGAAAATAAGGGAAAATGGAATAAATTATTTTCAACTTCTCTTTTCAAACATATGTGGGGAATCAGTGGGGTTTAACCAGGCATGTGTGTATTTAAATTTTGCAATAGTAACAGTGGGCTTGGGTAAGTACATTGTGCTGTGTAAAGCTGCTGCTCTTCCACGCATAAAAGAAGGCAGCAGGAGACGGAGTATCACACACAGTACTGCCTAAACCATGCTGGCTATGTCAACAGATTATCTCGCTTTGGACTGTCTGGACTGTTACTAATATGCAACTGAATATGCAACCAATCCAACAATACCGATGCTACGAAATTAATTCTTTTAATGCAATTATATTAACATCTTCAGTTTAATTAGCATGTTAAAAATATAAAAGGAAAGCAGATGTGACCATTGTGGATGTGCGAGCTGAATATTAATAACAAAAAGCATGCCCTCCCCCTCAGAAGATACAGCAAAGTTGGATCGGTCATTCTGCAAATTAAATCCTGAATGTGTTCGCACCATAGCTGTCAATAAACCTCTCCTGTGTGCGCATATACACACATAAAGCTGAAGCCAAAACAATTTTATTAGGGTAAACCTTTAAAGATCCAGCCCCAGTCTAGCTGGATGACAATGCTCTACCATCCACATTTCTCCCCACACACACTTCTAAGGAAAAATTAAATGAACATCCCAAACTGTCACTTACTGGAGACCTAACACATGCTACCCTTATGCCAGCCAAGACTAAGGTGAATACTGGCAAGATGAAACCCACTGGCTCGTTATTCTTACGCCGATAGTACCGCGGGTCCGTGCGCTGCATTAGCAGCACATGTCAGCCCAGCCACACTCCACTATTCCTACCCACCAGCAGATTCTTTTTTTTTCTCTTTTAAAGAGACATCAGTTTCCAGAATTTCGCCTGGCATATTGCCTCTGCCAGAAAAGCACATTAAGAAACAGGATTTTCTCACAATGTCCTGCCATAATGAGGAATCCTGTCTTTCCTTTTCCCTCAGTTATCCCAGCTGATAACTATTTATAGATCTACGCATTTGGGCTCATAGTTCATTTTATACAACTCTTTTCTCTGTAACCTACTCTTCTCCTTGGTCTTATTTATTCACACCACCAGCCATCATTTTAATGCATTCGTGATACTTGATTTCCATCTTCAACGTATCCTAATTCTGTCTGCATATTAACTCTATGGTGCCTCAAAACATGCTGGTTCACTGGAACCAGCCTAAGGCATCATTGTTTTAAGATACAGCAAGAAGTGTGTGTTTCTCCCCACCTTCTAAAAAATGAAAAAAGTAAAAAAAAAAAAGAGTCACCTCCTTAGTTACAGAATTTAGCCTAAAACCTTTTGCTAGTGCTTCCACACACCTGCCCACCCCCCATCTCCAATTTAAGCTGCAATTTTTATTGACATATACTAATTACTTGAAAATAAGAATGATCTATTCTGTTTCCAGCATCTGCCAGCTGTCATCACTGGCTAGAAGTGATCAGCCTTGTTTAAGAGAATAACAACCAAAAACCAAATAAAAAAAGCTAAGCTCAAAAATAAAATAAAAATAGTAGTCATCATAAAAACAAAACCCTAAAGAATGCCATCGGATCTCAGGTGCTGCCGGGTGTGCTCAGAAAGGACTGAAGGCAGACATTTGAATGGACTGCTCAGTTTGTCATGGCAAAAAATACAGAGATTTAAAGGTCTACCCACGCGGTGGAAAAAAAAAATTAATACAACACCAAACCGAAACAAAACACAAAAAGCCCTAAATTAAAGAACAAAAATAAAATCAGAAATGCAGCCCCAATGCATCGACTGTCTGTGCTTAAGAGATTTACAGGAGTAATTTAAATGATTCACCTGCTGCCAGTTTTCCTCCAAGGATGGCAAAGCTGAGAAGTAGCCGGTGTCGTGGACAAGCTGGAGTTCCTGGAATATACTATAACTAGCCAAGACATCCATGCTGCTGCTGAGCAAGACCCTTTCTTTCTGCTTTTGTGTGTGTTTGTTTGCTCGGGTGGGGGGTTGTTTTTGATCATAAAAAAAAAAAGGAGGAAAATCAACCAATGATAGATCCAGGGTCCCTTTGGCTTTGTTTTGTTTCAGTCACACTTTAAAAAAAAAAAAAAAAAGAGAGAGAGAGAGAATGAGCGTGGAGGGACGGCGAGGGCCGGGGGCCGGGCCGAGGAGGACGAGCGGCACCGGCGCGTACCGAGCAGCCCGCGCCCGCCGCACCGGGGCACGTCCCCGCCGCGCACCGCGCAGCCCCGCGGCCATGCGCGCTCGCGCTCCCCGCCCCCTCCCCTCTTTATTTTCGGGAGATCACATCCCCCCCCACCCGCCCCGTCCCCTCCTCCCGTTTTCCTCTCACCCTCCCTCGGCAAACCCGGCCCGGCCCCCCCGCGGCCGCCGCCGCCTCACGGCCGCCTCACGGCAGCCCCGCCCCCCGCGCGCAGCCGCGCGGCCCACTCAGGCAGCGCGTGGCCATGTAGGGTAAACGGCGGGGCGGGAGGGGCGGGGCCGTGGCGCGCCTGAAGTCACTGTGGCCCAATGGCGACGCCGCTCATGGTGGAGGGGGCGGGGCCAGGCCGCCGGTGGCGGCTCCGATTGGCAGGCCGCGCGGCTCCCGCACCCTCCCCGCGGCCCGCGAGGCGGTGCGCAGCGAGCTATTTTTAGGGCGCTATATATTGGGGCGGCGGCGCGCGCGGCAGCGGCAGAGCGCGGCGCGCGGGGGGCTGTGAGGGCGGCAGCGTTCCGGCCCGGTTACCGGAGTCGGCGGGAAAACGCTGCTCTGGGGCGCTGAGCCCTCACCCCGAGGCGCGGGCAGGGGATGGGGAAAGTGAAAGAGCCGCGCACTTGGTGGCTGCCGAGCAGCCCGCGCTTCCCCTGCTGCGCACAGCCATCTGCGGCCATGTGCTGCTCTCCAGCCACTAGCTCCGGCGTCCCTGGGGGCTGAGGGTGGCCAGAGTGAGCAAAGTGCTTTTTTCTCTCAGTCGCAGATGGCTGGGAAAGATGCACAGCTGAGAGTGGTGGAAGGAGAGAGAGTTGGGAATATACCCCGAGCTGGAGCAGCCAGTGTAAGCACCAGTGCTTGGTGCCTGTGCATGGAGTCGGCAGCAGCCCAACTCTAAGGCAGGGGTAGTGCTGAGTGCTAACCTAGCCAGGCTACCTGCAGAAATGCTCCCATGCTTGTTAAGGCATCTATTGTGGCATTGAACCAGGCTTAGCTGTGATCTGAGCCCTCTTTGAATACTAGTTTGGCTTGGCTAATGAGTTATTTGACCTTAAATGGTTAGTGTGGTGCAGAGCTTCCCCAAAATTGTTCTGGCTCTGTGCACAGTTGCATTTCTGCTTTCGGAAGAATTGCAGAAATGAGTGTGCTCATTTCAGGATAATGGGGGGAGTTCCAGTAATAGAAGAAATATGTTCTCTTTGTTGCCCTGAAATTTGGACGGCCCTGTAGTCCCATCAGCTACATTGCTAGGGTTATATCTAGCCACTGAGCTGCTGGATGAATATCCCCCCAGTGCCCTTTTATGGTGGGTTGTCAGCTGTGTGAGTTGGATGGGGTATCAGGGCAGGCAGATGCTGCCAGGGATTGTTAAGCTATCTGGTTTTAGAGCAGTCGCGTCACACTTTTTTTTCCTCTAAGTGACTAAAATGTCTCTACTATTGTCTTTCTTCTGCAACCAGATGAGGGTGCCTGGGCCAGGCCTCAGCTGGTGTGAATTGGTGCAGTGCCACTAGTACACACATCTCATGCCAGGTGTCCCACTCGGAATGATGTGAAAGTATGAGGCAGCAAAACTCATCAGTGCTAATTAGTTCATGGTATGTTTTGTTCCTGGGTGATGAAGACAAACTGCCTTTTCCAAGACTGGGTCTGTGATGACAATTTTGGAAGCCATGTTTGAAGAAAGCTTCTTAGAATAAACCTCTAAAGAAAGCTCAGATAATGGCTGCACCAACCCCAAATATTTGTATAATAGGTGCTGGCAAGCAACACTGCTGCAACTAGAATAAAGCAGAGTAAGCATCACACTATCACTTGAGGAGTCAAAGTCTAGAGGATAAGGGGGAAATGAAGCTGTTGCTGAAGGAACTGCAGTAATTTGGAGGGACTGGACAGAGGCAGTTTCTTCAAATAAGTAGTCTCACCTCTGCAAAAACTCCTTTTGTTTGGGTGTGCAGCAGGATCGCTCGTGGGAGCTGCTGCTCAGGCTTTGACCCTGAGGCTGCAGGTCTGGGTGGTCCTGGGGAAGCCCACTTGAAGATGGTTTATCTCCTGTGAGCTGCTTGTGAAACAGTGTACTTTCCAGCCTTCACCTAGGGAGCCATAGGTTGTCTCAAACACGACCATCTCCGGCACCTTTAACTTTGCAAAAAATCTGGATGCGATGCTGGATGTGAATAATAAACTGCCCTTTGTCATAAATATAGCCATAAATGTGTAAATGTATGTGTCAGTGGGAAGAGGAGAGGGAAGGTTAGTGCCGTGAGCACTGCTGGAGAGGTCTCACAGACCATCGTTACCGATTCCAAGCATGCGTCAATCTGGCAAAGCAACACCTTTCCTGGGCACCTTGGGAAGAGAAAACTTAAATACGGGAGAGGGGAGAGCTGGACTAAGGTGATAAGATCTGGAAAGAAGCAGCACTTGGGTATCATAACACAGCTCAGGTACCAAGAGGGCTATGCAAGAAATACACGTTTCAGAAAAAGCTTTCGATTAGCATTTATTCTTAAGAGCTTGTCAGAATGAGGCCATATGCAGAGGCTCTTCCTGACCTAGGCAAGGAAGCAGAGGACAAAAGCAGCAAAGGTTTATGGTATGAGCTACTTAAACATACATTTTTGTCTTCAAATTGTGTCCTCACGGTGGCTGAAAAACATTTTGGTGCTCTACTTCTAGCCTTGTTTAGCATAACTACCATTTTAATATGTAGAAAATCTCGTGCTTTGATGTCCAAGCTCCCCTCTAACACTGACATGAGGCCTGTGTAAGCTGTGAGTTGCTCACACTTTGGTTCATTGGAAAGCCTGGTGTATACAGGCAGCCCAAGAGTTCCCTCTGCTGTGATGATCACCTCTGCTTGCTACTGAGTAGCTCTCATTTGGATAAATTTAAATCTTTCTACTTGTCTATCTTATCTTGAGCTTTCTGCTGAATGCACATCCCGCAGGATCAGCCACTTTTCCACCCTCAGGGTGAAGGTTTTTCTCAGATGCAGAGCTCAGCGGCTTTACACCAGCGAAGAACCAGCCTGTGCCCAGGTTGCAGTGTAAGTGATGGCTGGGGCCGGTGAGCAGATGCTGGTCCGCTGCTCTGGCTGGCTTCGGGAGGAATTGTGTCTGAGGGCAAGATTTTGGCTGTGAGCCTCGAGGTGAAGAGCTGGGCTATGGCTCTGGCCGCTTGCCTGAGTGGTTTCCAGGCAGACATTGCATTTTTATTGTCTTGGATATTCAGCTTTGGAGGTCAGTTGAGAAAGCAGAATGGGGTTGTCACTTGGCAGAAGTAGAAATTCTAGACAAAAAATGAATGTGGTGATACACTGGGTATAATGCTGTTGGTCCAGCACCTGAGGTAGCATCTACCTGTGCTAACCCAGAGGTAACAGAAGGCAATTTCTGCCAGGCTCTCTTTTGTTTCCCAGGCTGTACTGACCTTACTGTTGGCAGATGGCCACTTTCCCTGCTCCGGCCCAATCACACCACCCATTGCGGAGAGCAACGCAATCAGACGTGGAGAAGGAGCAATCCCTCCCCACTGCTACACAGCTGGGCTCAAGGGCACAGAGGACAACACAAAAATTCAGGCAAAGTGTTCAGGCTGGATCTGCAGGGAGTAAGGACGGGCATTTTAGCCATAGCACAGACTTGTCCCGTAATGGGTAAAGAGAATAGCCTGGATGGAGAGAGGATTTTTTAGGTCAGCCCCAAAAATCGTCATTCCCATGACTTGCTGAAATGTCAGGAACATTCAGTGAGGTGGTGAGTCTGGCTGTGCAATAGTGCCAATGGGTCTTGACACCTGGGAAAAGGGAAGAGGCTATATTTTTGGAATCAAGGGGCAATGGGAGTGGTTAATCCTAGTGAAAGAAAATATTCCCTGTTCCTTCTGCTCTTCTAGAGAAAGAGATGACTTCTCTGTTTTCTGGGAAGAGCTTGAATTTCTCATTGCCCATCCCAGGACCTCTGGTAACAACCTATTCTGCCCTTCCAAGTTGGGAATGCTGTGTCACCCTCTGTGCTTGACTTGGTCTCTGCAGGCCAGTGGTGTGCACAGAATCAGTTTTAGTCACTCTAATTTCTTCCCTTATGGTATTTTCAGCCCTGCTGTCCCCAGGAGCAATGGCAAGGGGTGCATAGTGGGGACCTGAGAAGGAAGGCTGGTTTGCAGGGGATTTTGGGGTGTTGGGTTTGTGTTTCGTTGCTTTGGTTTGGACGGTGACAAGATGCCATCAATTTATAGTTTAAACTTTTCACTGGATACACTCCCTCTGGTACCAATGAAACAACTGCACTGAGATCCCTTGTATGCAGCTCATGATGCCGTTTTAAAGCCCGTAGTCTTCTTTGTACTCAACAGAAGTGCTAAAGCGCTTTCTCCAGGTGTCTAGGTTATCAGTTTCTTCTACCATCACATCTGCATTTTAGGCTGCCAGCTGCATCTCTTCCTTTCCCCATCTCAAATGGTGAGCTAACACAACTTTCATGTGCTGAAAACCTGTGACAAGGATGCTCAAAGGTGTTGTTTCTTCAGTCAGTGTCCCTCCTGGAGAGGAAGAGGTTGTGCCTGCGGGTTGGTAGAGTTGAGGTTGCTGCCTGGTTGTAAAGCCTTGCAAAGAGGAAAGGGGAAGAGAGCACTGAGAAGCTCGCTGGACCGTGCTTGGATTTGCAGCTGCGCCCTCTCCAGGAGTGGATGCAGAAAGCTATTGCCAGGGGATTGGAGGACTCGTGGTGCTTCATGGCCAGGTGACATGGCTGGAAGAGGCTGCCAAAGGCACAGCAGGAAAGCTCAAAAGGCACCCTGCTGTTCAGAGTTGCCAATACCCAAATGTGTCCGGGCATCTGTATCCATGTCCGTGTCTGTCGAGAACCAAAATCCCAACAAATGTCAAGCATGGAGGGGACATGCTTTGAAACAGTGTGGTAGCATCTCTGTGCTGAGCTTTGCGTGGGTGAAGGTGCCTCCTGGCTTCCAGTGAGCCACAAGCTGCTCCTCAGATCTGCAGCGATGGAAAGGGACGCCAGAGTGTGGCACAGCAGGTTCCCGTGCCTCCCCTCCTTCCTAAAAACAGGCACCATTTGGCCCCTCTTCCCTTTCAAATCAGTGCCTTGCGGACATTGCAATGGGTTTAATTGCAGGGCAGCTAATGAGTACCCTCCAGGATTAGAAATGAATGGGTTTAACCCATAATCATAGCTTAGGGCATCCAAAAGTCTCAGTGGACTTTGCAAGTTGATCACTGGCCAGATGCAGAAGATGTTTGGTGGGAAAGCAAGATGTGCCATCCTGAAGCACAAACATTATCCAGCTGAGTTCTGTGAGCTGAAACAAAAACAAAGCTTCAGGGGAAGGTTAGAAATCATAGCTGAATGGGCCTGATACATATCTGGCCTGGAGGCTTTTGACACCCCGTCCTGAAAAGGCACCGCGCGCACTCAGCATGTAACAGGATTGGGTTTTTGCTCTGGGGAAGGAGTCTTCATCTGCTGTAGTTTGCTTACATGCTCTAAGGCTTTTGTAGTTTTGGTAACCATTTTTACCTTATGGCTGTGGCTGTTTGCATTAGCATCGGTCTCTGTCTCCCAGTTTTCAAAGCCAGAACACAGAGAAGTGCTGCCCAGGAGAGCACCGCAGTTATGGCCAGAGCAGGACGGTGAAAACTTCCAGAGGCAGAGAGGTACAACGTCGGTGCTACTGGTGGAAATGTGATTTCCTTTGGGTCCCATCAAGAGCTCCGAACCCATCTGGATCCAACCACTCCCTCTGCTGTCTTTCAAGTCCTCCCTTCTGCCCAAAGTGATCTGTATGTTTCTGAACCTCTTGGTAAGGACGGTTAACATTGCTATTCTGTTGGTGTTCAGCATCTGACAGAAACAGCCTCTGATCATATTAGTAGGCTCTCAGGTACTTCTACAGTACAAATAATAAATACTAATGAGCTGCAAGGAAGACCTCTGAGTCTTGGACTCAGGCTGGACTCTTACGGCTTCCACACAGGGTGTCTGCTTTGCAGACCTTTCTGGGCGGCTGTTGCTAACAGTGCAACAATGCTGCTGGACCCTGGGAACGGGGACCCAGCACCCCGGGGCGATGCTGTGTGGCTGTCAGCAGACAGGAGAAATACACATTTGTGTGCTGCGTCTCTGGGTTGGTGGCCTTTTAATGTCAGAGTTGGATCATACTTGGGTGTATTAGAAGGGGGGTGGTTAGTAGGTCGAGAGAGGTTCACCTTCCCCTCTACTCTGCCCTGGTGAGACCACACCTGGAATGTTGTGGCCCCTCAGTTCCAGAAGGACAGGGAACTGCTGGAGAGAGTCCAGCGCAGGGCAACAAAGATGCTGAAGGGAGTGGAGCATCTCCCATGTGAGGAAAGGCTGAGGGAGCTGGGGCTCTGGAGCTGGACAAGAGGAGACTGAGGGGTGACCTCATTAATGTTTATAAATATGTAAAGGGTGAGTGTCAGGAGGATGGAGCCAGGCTCTTCTCGGTGACAACCAACAGTAGGACAACGGGTAATGGGTTCAAACTGGAACACAGGAGGTTCCACTTAAATTTGAGAAGAAACTTCTTCCCAGTGACGGTGCCAGAGCCTGGCCCAGGCTGCCCAGTGGGGTTGTGGAGTCTCCTTCTCTGCAGACATTCCAACCCGCCTGGACACCTTCCTGTGTAACCTCATCTGGGTGTTCCTGCTCCATGGGGGGATTGCACTGGATGAGCTTTTGAGGTCCCTTCCAATCCCTGACATTCTGTGATTCTGTGAATTTATAGGAAACCTTCCAATGAAACAGAAGAATGTTGGCATGGTTCAGCAGATGGTAACTGTGGACTGGCTTGTGTTATTACATACAATACCCTGGGCGAAGCGTTGGTTCGCCTTGGCTTTAGCCAGCAAGAGCCATTTTAAGAAGAGCTGTCATGGCAGCACAGGTAGCACACACAGCAAGGGGGGGCTTGCTGTGCGCGGCTCTTCTGCAGCACCGCAACAAACACCTGCAGCACTTGGTGCCTGCGGGAAGGAGAGGTTAGAGCAATGTCGCTGGGTTTTTCTCCCGAGACTTTTTGCAGATGAAGGAAATGAAAAAAGCAAAGCCTGTCTTCAGCTGGAAGCTGCACGACTCTTACTATGCTGTTTTCCCATCCTCTTGAGGTTTCTCTCTTAGTCCTGTTCCTAACAAGAAGCTGCTGAAGATGTTGCTCTCACAGTCAAGAACAGATGTGTGAATTAATAAGGAAACGCTGGAGTGCAGGGAAGCAACCGAGGCTCTGAGCTCACCTGCCAGAGCAAGTCATGCTGGGCTACAGGGGTGTCCAGGCTGTGCTGCTCGCCCACTGGCCAGCTTTTCATGTTCCCCAACAGAAGTGCATTAAGAATGAAATACCTGGCTTGGCACAAGCACGCACATACCCCACAGGAATGGTCAGGCTTCCTACAAAGAGACTGGAGCCAAACAGCTCCAGGCCAGAGTCCTTGCTCTGGTTTATTATTCAGGCTCTGCTGGCACGACACAGTGGCATTACCAGGATATTGCAGCATCCATATGTATTTTATTAATCATTTTTATGAGCCCATTAGCTGAATTCTGCACTAATTAGGGTGTGTTTTTCATAAGTTGCCATGATGAAGGTTAGCAGAGCACTCCTGCAATAACTTTCACCCAGCACTTGCAGTGTTAAGTGTGACTATGACTTTATAAGCCGGCAGGATTGCCTGTGCCCTGCCAGAACTCAGGGTGCACAGTCCTTCTTCTTAAGGAGAGCGACTGCTGCAGGGGCTCGTGCCGGGTCCCTTTGAAGTCAATGGCAAATTTCCCTTTGGCCTAAGTAGGAACATGTGTTTCAGTAGATGAATAATATGAAACTTGAAAAGCGAGGAGCAGTACGGTCAGGACATGGCCTGGTTTGACCTGGGGACTCAACTTGTGTTTTACTACCACGTCTGCCTCCGTCTCTCAGCCATGCACTAAGCCATAAAAGTTTGATTTGCATTGAAGACAGCCACGTACTAGTATTAGTAACCTACATTAATAACATTAATTGGATTAGGACTGATAAACCATGGAGGTTTCTTTGTATTCTACTGGTAATTTCCACTTCAAATTTGGCTTGGACAGGGCGTGTGTCAGGGTGCACAGCCCCTGTATTTGTCATGTGTGTTTTGTTCCTGCTTTGGACAAGCTGGTAGAAAAGTCCAGGCATGCAAAGTCAAGCAGATTTTGGGAAGAAAACCTTAAATACAGGCTGGCTGAAGAAGCTGGTGTTTTCTTATTCAGAGCAGAGTAGACAATTAATACAACTGATGTTATTGCGGTGGGTTTCCACATTCTGCAATCCCCACACCAGGTATGTTAAAGCCAACCTGTGAAGAAAAGTGTTTTATTTTCTCTCTCCCCCCCGCCCTTTTTTTTTTAAAGAAAGTCCCTGGAGAGTTTTATGGAATATCACTGTTATTGGGCATTGCTCATTGTTTCTTAGTGGCAGCACCAAAGGGCAACCCTTGCTCTTTGTGGAGTGGGAAGACAAACTTGCTTATATTTTACCTTAGAAACAGAGGGACTATTAAGGCGAACCTCCAGTGAGCAGAGGGACTGCAGCTTTTTATTGAAATTGAGGCATTTCATGAGAAGGTACCAATCTGGACATGATTTTCAACGAGAAATTCAAAGTGAATCATTTGGGCTTTTCTGTTTTGTTTTGGTAACGGTGAGGTGTCTCATTTTGACAGAGACAGAATTGTCATTTCTATGATGCAAGAATGTTTTACTTCCACCTTCTCATTTTACTACATTTTCTGCCAGCTGTAAATACAGTTGTTCATAACAGTTATTAATGATCATTATATTTTTCTAAATTATGTTTAATACTGTATCTACTTGTTGGTATATGCTGCTGTGTTTTGACATCTAAGCGAAGTGTCTTTTTATTTTAGTCAAATGAAACAAGATTAAATTAAGATGCCAAGACAAAACAATTCACTGTTTATTGCAATCAAATATTTTATTGAGTTTTAATTTTTTTTTCAGGTTTCTACTTCCTGATGGGGAATGGAACTGTATTCTAGGTGTGATGCTGTGGAAAGCAGCTGTTCCCAGTCAGTATGCTCTTGAGCACTCGAGATAAATCAGTGCTAGCAATTAAAAACCAAGCAAGCAAGTGAAAACAGTATGAGCAAAAATCATTTCCCTTTTCAGTTAATGAGATTTCAGGTGGAGGAAGAAAGAGAGGATGAAAGGCTTTGGTGTGACCTGTTGTGCAGCTCTTCTCAGCTGTGGTGCCTGGGAAATGACTGTAGGTGCTCACGATCCCCATCTCATCCACTCCCCGGCTGGAGTTTGTGAAGTTGGACCTAGAAGCAATAGGGAACCTGGTTTGGCTTCCCAAGCTAGAGGACAATACCTCTCCCTCACGCAAAAAATCTGCCTTCGGGTGCTGGGTTTTCTGTTATCAGTGTTGCTAACTTGTTGTATGATGCTTTCACGTTAGGCTGTGATAATGACACTTATACATCACACTTTGAAGATGCTTTTTATTGACTTAATGTGAATATTATTGCCATCGTTTATTATAGGGAAGTATCTCATAGTAATTGAAATACAATATGGTGCCATTAATCACTCTGAATACAAAATGCTAACTTTAAACTGTTCATAGTATATTAAATGCTCCTCTAACCATAAAACGATTTGACTCGCAGTCAGATAGTTTACAAATGGCCGATGTTTAGGATTCGTGGTGATTGACATTTATGTGGCGGTGTTCATGTGCTCATGTTCCCGAACAACGTATTTTCCTTGGGGTTTATGTGGTGGTGTTGGGACTTGCAGCTTTCTGCTTTCCTGATAGAGGGTGTAAAGAGATGCAAAGTGCTGGCGCGACCATCATCTGTTTAACAGCATCTCCCCTGCAAACCCAACATACACATGGGATTCAGAATCGCCCAGTGGGCTGCGTACAGTAAACCACCCTCCTAAAATGTCACTGACCTTCTTTCCTGGAGATACCTGGCAAAGGAAAGCAGTGAAAAAGAAACAGAAACTCAAATAGTGACATTTTAGGCAGGGACTGTTGAAATAAAGCTCATTTGCTTTCATGGGATGCTTTTCCAAATTCTCTCCCCTGTATTACTTAGAAAGGAAAAGGATTGCGGCTTTTAAAAATAATTTTCAATTAAAAATTAATCCACCCGCCTGGCCGGGAACGGGCTGGTTTGGACAAAATGCAGTGTTTTATAACAGAAAGCTCAAACATTTGCTGGTGGGGTGGCTGTGAGAAGCGCTGCTATTAAACCGCTTACCGGAGCCTCACTTTTTCCTGCCTGATTTAAAAGTGTACTTCAATGGCATCCGCAGGAGGGGAGAAGATGTCTAAGGTCATTTCACAGGGCACATGTTTAAAGATTTTCTCAGAAGAGCAGAGCAAGGTCTTTCTTCTGGGGAGGGAGGGGCTTTTATTTTTCTTTTCTTTTTTTAGCTCGAGCTTTTATTGTCAATATGTATTTTTAATAAAAGGGAAGCGATAGAAGTGGTAGCAGGTGACGGAGCCCGCTGCTGTTCAGCTGCTGACATTTATAAGACAATGCCAACGTCTCTTCAAAACAGACGCTTGCTTGCCGCTACTGTATCGATGTACACATTTATTTTATAACCGACAGCAGCGAGATGAAAATGATAATGCATGAAGAAATCCCAGAGGCACAGCCCGGCGGTTTTGCAATGCAGCTTCTTTGCCTTTGGCTTCATCTGGAGGCAAACGGCCCTGGATGAGTCAGTATGAAACAGCACGGGCTGCTCCCTCGTACATACCCTGCTCTTGGTCCTTTTCCTCCATTTCTGGTGCCACCAGCTGTGTGTATCTTAATCATCTTGGTGCGTTTACATTTCTTTCTCAATTATCTACAAGCATACTGCAGCAATTACGTGGCAGGTGATGTCTAGAGAGCTCTGGTCAACTGAAAAATAAGTATACTACAGGCTGTAAAAGAGGAGACGTAACCTTCTGAATAGCATATTAGAGCAGAACAAATGAGGTGCGCGGGATCAATACAGACTGGGGGCAGATGAATGGTGGGTGCCGATCCACAGGCTTCAGCCCACCGTGTCACCAGGACCTGCACTGAAAGCCCCTTAGCTGGCACTTGGGTGCCTCCTGGGTGGAGGAGGAGGAGGAGGACGGGTTGCGCTAGGTTAGAGCCCAGCCCTGCAAATCAGCTCTCCGTCAAGCGTTTTTGGTTGTGTAAGAACGGTCCCCGTGGCAGCGGGATGACCTTCACTCCGGGAGGAAAGCTCATTGCTGGGGCACGGCTTGTAGGATGCTCCTTACCGCAAGGAAATCAATAAGGCAATATTATGATAATGTCACGCGTGACCTTTTATTTCCAGATGAAAAATGAAAATAAAGAATACACCGTATCTGTTGGTTCTTTGAATCTACATATTTGGGTATATATGTTTGATGTCTGCCTTCTTTGTGCAGCTGTTTGCCAAATGTGACAGGATTTGTTTTTTAAACCTGGGGGCAAGTTCTGCCCTGTGCATTTAAAATAAGATTTCTCTGAATTATTGAATATGTCAATAAAGAAAGCAGAGGAAGCAGGCAGGGAAAAACCCAGATCCTTGGTGAAAGGAAGTTGTAGACACTGGTAATAGGCTGTTAGAGCAGTAAAAAGAGGAAAAAAAAGGGGGCAACTTAAAAAAAAATGGAAGGGACAAAGAGTCAAATTGAGTATCTCTGCTTTGTTTTTTTCTGGGTTTGATGGTGATTACTAGTTTGGCCCTGGACTGCATTTGTTCTTTTTCTGTGAATTTAATTCCACCTCGTGGTGGAGGGTGAAGGATAAGAGAAACGTTTAAATAAGTGCCGCAGCAAAGGGAGGAGAGACATCTGAGACGTGTGGGAGTCGCAGATATCCATGAGATGGAGACTGGCTCCGGGCTGGGGGAGCCCCAAAAGAGCTGCCAGCACCCGGGAACAGGGAGGGACGGTGCTGGGGACACCCAAGGGACTGGTGAGGAGGAGGAGGCACCTCAGCCCAACTGCCCCGGCAGCTCTTGGGGGAGCTGATGAATAAAACATCGCGTTTTACAGAACATGTGTCATCCCAGCCCCAAAACTATAAAGTCCCTTACTATCCTCTCTAGAGATCTTGCATAAGCAACCATTTAAATGAGTGTTACATTATTTACAAGTTTCACTATTATTAAATTAATGTTACATTCATCGGGGCTTTTGTTTTGTTTTGTTTTCAAGTCAGAGCTGTAATTTGAGCAACATATTCATCGAGTCTGAAATGGTAGCTCCAATTATTTTAACATTCATTTGCCCATTCAGCTTCCTCTACATCTGCTGGTTTCCTCCCCGCGACAGCACGTCGAAGCCGGGGATGCATTTGTGCTGCTCAGCAGCAAAACCGCTACAAGGGAGATGATGGGACACATTCGATCCCAGCGCAACCAAGGCCAGTGGGGGCAATAAGATGCCGGTTGCAAAGACATCACGTCCCCGTGCGTGGATTTCCTTTCTCTGCTGGTGAGAATCCCTCCTGGCATCAGACCACGTGAAGACGGGGCTAGCGACTTCTTAAATTCAGGCAGGGTAATGAAAAAAGGCTCCATCGATTTACTGGCATGGGAGGCTCGGTATGGCAGTTGTGTGCGTGTGTTGTAGCAGCGCTTGTCGAGGTGAGCGTGGGCTAATTGGTTCAAATCTGAAAGGATGCTCTTGAGTGCTGGGTAAGCAACCATAACAAAGCATCAGCTGTTCAGCAAGTGCTGAAAATAAGCCAGAATAGCTAAAAAAAAAAAAAAAATTAAAAAAAAAGTGTTTTGTTCTTTATTTTAAGGCTGGAAGCGTAAGCTTTCCTGATGTGATCGTAAAATCTTATCATTTATTAATGCCCCTTGCTTTGAGGCTGCATCCCGTACTATCCCCAGCCTTCTGCCATTCCTGCCATCCTCAGCCTGGTCCCACAGCTGTGCCCCAAGAGCTGACAGGTGCCCCGACCCCCCTCTGCCCAGCCATGGGCTCTCATAAGCTGGGGGTGGAGGGGGGAAGGGTTTTTAAATAAAAAAATCAATAATTGTGGGCTCTTTTTCCTTTGTTTGCCTTCTCAGCCTTTGAGATTCACTTGAGCTTTTCCCTGCAACCACAAGAACTAACAACATGCCTTATTTATTTTTTTTCTTTCATGAATCCGACAGGAGGATCTTATTTGATCATCTTTGTGCCACTGGGGTAGGCACAACCCAAACATCATGGGGATCCCCATAACACCCCCTGAGCATCCTTGTAGGACCACAGTGAACATCCATGGCACAAGCTCCAGGAGCCGTCGGGGACCCTGATTTCGTGCCTTCCCCAGTGCACCCCCTGGGGTTTGTGGGGCCACATTTCTCAGGGACCTGCTGGAGCTCATGGATGGGGGGTTCGGGGGGGAAACAGGATGGCAATGCTTAGAAAAATAATGAAATGTGGCCCCAGAAAGACCCTCAGCGACAGCTCCTTGTATGTGCCTGCGCTCTGTTCATTAATCTGTGATAATTAGACTTATTTGCAGAGGTTAACAGTGGTGGCACATAGTAATTAACCACTCATTCCCTGCTGAACGACTCATAAAGCTTCTCACGTGCAGTGTGTCCGGCTGCAGATAGTTTTGGTGCTGGAAGCTCAGGGACTCCCTCCCAGGGGGGGACATCCCTTGAAACCCCCCATCTGTCGTGGACCTGCTGCAGGAGGGAGCAGAAGAAATACAAATTAGAGCTGTTTGCTCCTCTCCTCCCTCCCTCCCTGCCTCGCCAGCCAGCCGGGAGCTGTAATTGCAGGGGCAATATTGCCCCAAAGTCTGCAGGGCTGCTGCTGAGGGCAGGTATTTTGGCAGGGCAGGTGGGAAGGGGCCAACTCGCCCCCCAGTTTTGCAAGGCATCGGATATAGCATTACAGCCACTGAGCACCAGCTCTGCGCTGAGTCCTGCTGGCCAACATCAGCAGGGCTGTGCTCATCTCAACCAGGCTGGGCTTAGGAAAGAAGGAGCAAAAGGGTGGATTTCGGACAACATCTCCCCCTCCCCTTTCATCCCCTCTTCCTCTCTCTACACACCCCCCGCCCCCCCAGCAAAACTGAGCTAATTAGTCGAATAGATGAGGATAGGCCAGGCAGGGAGAAGCCCCGTTGCGTGTCCTATATTAGTAACTCACGTGGGAGTAGCCAGATTGGAAGGAGATTGAAAGGGAAAATTGTAGGTGTACGTCGGAAGATAAGTGGGCTAAGCCTTTCCCCCCGGCCCCAGCGCCAAAATGATGTCATCCTTCTCCATGGCCGGCCAGCCGCCCCGCATCAGCCCCCCGCAGCGTGACGGCCAGTGGGATGCTGCTCGGGGGGTTTCAGCCCTGTGAATAAATGATGAGCCGCTGGTGGGAGGGAGGCAGGGCGGGTGCCTCGGGATGCATTAAAGCAATTAGCCAGGAGCGAGGAGGGAGCAGCACTGGTTTTAGCCCCCAAAAAGTTGCATGGGGGGAGCTGCGGGCAGGGGGGCAGCTGGGGAAAGGAGTTTCAATAGGGACTGACCGCGTCTATGTTTCTCGGACTGCCTGCCCCAGCTGCTATGGGGAACAGGGTCTTTGTCCTTCCCCTGCCTGCCCAGCCCCAGCGGCTGCCACCCCCACCTTGCCAAAATACATCCATGGTCTCTGTGGGTTGAGTTGCTTTGGGGGTCACAAAGCCTAAATTTTCTCTCCCTTACATGCAGTTCATCACAGGTGACTTCCCAGAAAATTGCCACATGTCGACACCAGCCCTTCTGCCTGCAGACCCCAGGCGAAAATCCTCGGCAGTTAGAAATCCTCTCTGCTGCCCTGACCTGCAAAGTGTAGTCCCGTCCCGGAGCCCAGTGTTCTGGGCTCCACAAATACTCAGAGGGCTTTTGGAGTGGGCATCACAGAAAGGCACGTGTGGTGGCTCTGCAGCACATCCGGTAGAAAGGATCTTAAACAAAGGAGCACTCCTTCTGCTTCAGGAGGCAGCAGCCTGATGGGTGATTTTCCAGCGCACTAACAGGGCAAAGTCGCGTATTTGGGGTCCCCATGCGGTGATTTCTGTTCCCCTGTCTGAGCGCCACACCAGCTGGCAGAGCACTGCCCTGTGCTCCTGCAGAGGCAGCGGGCATTTGCAATTAGTGCTTTCGCCCTGAGCTCGGGAGTTTGCTTCAGTTATCAATCAGGTGAGTGGAGCAGGTTGCTGGGGAACCTGCAAGATCCCAAGCATCCCCACAGAGATCTCCAGCCTTTGCCAGAGGTGCGTGCAACAGCAGAGCGACATGCAGTGCCGTGGCTTCAAAAGGGCAATGGCTGTACCTTTACAAAGAAGTGTTTCCTTCCACCTAGGAAAAATCACATGGGGAAAACATCTTTACTGATGACTCCAGGGCTGGTTTTACTGGTGCATGGTCCCAAACCTCTCCCTGTTTTCTATTTTCCTCAGCTGCCTTCAGCCACTTGCTCTCGCACTTCCCCGCTGCTCTCCCAGCCATCTCATGGCCGTAACCCAGTGCCTTTGCTGCACCAGCTCCTGTTGAATCTCTTGGACGCGTAGATGTTCACGCTGCCTTGTGTGTCTGCGGTTTGCATGTTCTGTTTGCTGTTTCAACGCTGGGGTATCAAAGGAGTTCCTCAACTTCTTCATCCCAAGGGAAAGGACACAAGAACCTCCATGGGTATAATGCACAGCTTTGCTAGTTAGTGCACAAGCCTTCCAGGTCACAAGATATGTTGTTATATCCAGAAATTAAAAGCAAAAAATCCTTCTGAATTAGACTGAAACACAAATACTAGCTAGATTTTCCCTCAACTGGAAGAATGTCACAAGTAAGTCTGGGAGGCTCCTCAAATCCTGGCCCTGGGCAGACCCACCAGGAGCCCAGGGATGTCCTTGCAGATCTTTTTTTTTTGGTTCAGTGACAGTTCACTGAATGGGAGATGAAACATTTCAGGCTGGCATTTGTCAGTGAATTCCTGACTAGCTGCACAAATGAATGCTCACATTTGAAGGAAAACACAGGTAGGCACATCTATGGTGACAGGAATAAGCATTTGGTCAGGAGGACAATTCTCTCCCAGTTTCGTGGCAGAGCTTGGGGTTCCTGTGGTCCAGGATCTCCTCTTACCACCTGTCTCAGCAAAAAAAGATGATGCACATCCCAGCACATGCAGCCCAAATGCAAGACCAAAGATTGTAGAAGCACTCTGGAAATGATGCCGAATTATAAAAGCAATTTGAGGGTTAACTGGAGACCTTCCCCTGAGCCATTCTTCACCGCTTCCTGGAGCCCATCTCTGTGTCCACCCAGGTGTGCTCAGCATGCACAGAGGGCAATTGTGTTTCTGAAAATGTTACTGGTGACCTCTGTTTTCTGAAGTCTGAACACATAACAGAATATTTGCATTTTTTTCTTCCATCTCTTGCTCTCTATATTTTTTTCAGAAGCAAGTGGACCATGAGATCAATAGTAACTACACTGGGACAGCTAAGGAAACATTTAGCAGCACAAGTACTGACAATACAAACCCATCTTCTGAGCTACAGTCCTAAAGAGTGATTTTCTGCACAAAGACAGAAATAATGCCAAACAAAACCTGTTCCTTTGTGAGGCTTGCAGAATGAAAATGAGTCCAGTGTTTCAATTTTTATTTCATAAAAAGTTTCTGCATTTTCCAACCGGCTATTGCAAAAAGATTTGCTATTAGTAACAGAAGAAGCTTCACATCTGGTCAGGGTTTCACCATCAGACAAAGAGGAGGACGTCAGCGAGGCATTAAATGTAGATAATGGATTATCAACAGGGAGAACAGACCTTCGGGCGGTGGATGTGGGGAGAGACAAGGGGATGGGGCATCAGGAGGCACAAAGGCGGCGAATGGAGACATCTGGGAGGGCTGCAAGCAGCTCTAGGGGGGCTCCTGCTCCCTCCTTGGGCGGCTGTGGCTGATCCCCTGGTGCGTCCCAGACATGGCAGTCAGGGGGGAAATCAAATATTAACTGGTTCCTGCTCCCACCCTGCATGAGGGAGAAGTCGAGTGAAGCAGAAGGGAGAATGATGGAGCCAGAAAAACAGTAGGAAGCCATGCAAAAGCCAAACACTAAATTATTAGTGAGCATGAGTAGCAAAGCTTTCAAGTGCAGCTTTGACAGAGACACTAGCAAAATCCCCAGGGTAGGGAAGAGCCTTTGTTAAAATTGGTGTAAGACCCAAGAAGCAGCTTTGGTGGATTCAGAGAGCAGCCTTGGGAGGTCAGAGGGTGAGCAAGAAGGAGCCAGGAGACAATGAAATGCCTGGAAGCAGTGGCAGGGAGACCTAGCGGAGCTGAACAAATCCAGGGAGGAGGAAGATTAGCAGTTAATTACACTGCTGTCCTGCCTGGGAACCTCCAGCCTGGAGCAGGACCTGGAGCATGTGCCAGTCCCAAAACCTGGCACACTGTGGTTGGCGTGCTCTCTGCCCAGGCAGCGGGGGACCAGGGTGCTCTGAGCACCAGCACCTCCAGAACTTGGGTGACAGGCAGTCCTGCTGCTGGGGGACAGTGAAAGTGAGCACCAAGCATATGGACACACACCTCCTTTGGGACACTGCCTTGCTGGGAGAGGAGCGCTCCCTTCCCATGGAAAACCAATGCTGGGCTCCCTGCTGTGGGACAGGGCCCTTCACAGATACCCACTGCCCCTCTGGCAGCCCTGGGGATGGGCTGGTGGCCCAGCAGCCCCAGGAGCCTCTGGGTGAGGGAGAGCCTAGAAAGGCCCCCATGCAAACCAAAAACCAAAAAAAGAGCAGGAGCCAGAGCCAGGAGCAGGTCAGCCCTGGGGCATGGGGAGGACAAGCTGGGAAGGAGATGTGATGGCCAATGTAGGAATTTCTTTCTGTGCACAGACCTTCACCTTGTCTCTGACACTATAGTAAGGACTTCTCAGTGAGGATGACAGACACTGGACCAGGCTGCCCAGTGGGGTTGTGGAGTCTCCTTCTCTGCAGACATTCAAACCCGCCTGGACACCTTCCTGTGTAACCTCATCTGGGTGTTCCTGCTCCGGCAGGGGGATTGCACTGGATGAGCTTTCGAGGTCCCTTCCAATCCCTGACATTCTGGGATTCTGTGACCCAGGCTGGGAGGGACACACTTAGATGCCCAACAGTAAGGGGAGACTCCCTGGGACAGCCTGAACTGCTGGTTATTTGGCATTTGCAGTATTGAGATGTCTTTGGGATCACAGGGTCTGGTGGTTCGTCTCACTGGTGTTTTCCACAGTGCAAATGCCAGCTGGAGCTGGTCCTGTGGCCTCTCAGTCACCCTGAGTCCCCAGGTGTCAGCAGATCCTGGTGGCAGGAACCTTGTCCCTTCAGAAAACTTTGCTGGAAAGGAAGATGTGGAGGGATGATGGGTGATGCCTAAGGAGCTGGGCAGAGGTAGCCCCATCTTCCCAAGCAACCACTGAGGCTCTTGGACCAGGGAACATGCAGGGTCTGCTGCCCCATGCCAGGAGTCCTGGGGGAAAGGTGGTGGTCACAGCAGTTAATCACTGCTGGATGGGGCTGGTCAGCTAAAGCAAGGGGGTTCAGTTGAGCTCCATCCTTCGAGGACCTGACCAGGGATGCTGTGGACCTGCACCCCACTCACCGCCGTCAGCAGAAACAGCGTGGTTTAAAAGTAGCTTTGGTTTTGCCTCCTCTGAAAGATGGGCTCCAGTCCAAATCCTATTGACGTCAAGAGGAGCCTGGCCCAGGCAGAGCCTGCTCAAGATGATTTTGGTCTGGTGAGAGCTCATCACTCACACCAGAGCTCCAGAAACCCCAAACAAAGGGTGGCTCAGTATTAAGTATTTGTATGGCCCTGTTGCCATAGTGTTCATGAACCTCAGGCTTTAAACACAGCCATAGTCACAGCAGCCTGGAGGGGGGATGGATATGCATTCGGGTCCCAGGCAAGGGAATGAAGACACGGGGGCCATAAATCACTTGCCTGTGGTTGAAGAGAAGGGGAGATCGTGGATTATGAGCTGCACGGGGCACAGGGCAGGCCAGTCCCTTTGCCTCCCCTCTGCTTGCAAGTGTCAACAAAAGGCCAGCATCTGGGTCTCTGGTGTTGCTGAAGGACCCTTTAGCATCTGTCTGGTCCTTGCATGGACATAGCGTTGTCTGTGGCTGGACAGTGCCATGGGAGTGGGACAAATAGGCAGGAACCATCAGTACTTGCCAGAGGACAGGAGCACAGGAGGAGGAAGAACAGGCTGTAAACAAGCTATGGCAGCAGCTTACCAGGCCCGGAGGATTTTTTTGGAGAAGACCCAAGGGTATTTCTTTGAACATCAGGCACGCAGCACACACCGAAGGGAGGCTGCCTGACCCAGGCGAGATGGGTTGTTGGAGGACACAGGGAAGGGAGCCATGGGCTGTAACAGGAGCTACTGCAAGTATCAGCCGGTCTTATTTTGCAGAGATTGGGCTCGTGATGCTAATGCTCTTGGTACCTTTCCAGCGGCGTAGGAAACAGAGGGATTTGCAGGAGCATCCAGCGGGTGTGAGTCAGCAGAGGCAGAGCCGCAGCAGCGTCCCCAGCCCTGCACTGCTGACGCTCACACCTGCCAGCCGCCCAGGCCAGCACGGAGGGGCTGGAAGTAGCCATGGCCAAGCAGCAAGGGCTGGAAACGGTGAGGTCATCACAAGGAAAACCTTAATGCATGGAAGAGGGAAAAATGCGTGGGCGGGGAAAAATTTAATGAAATATAACAAGTGTAGAGTATTGCATCTGGGCAGGAACAGCCCCAGGTTCCAGTATAAGTTGGGGAATGACCTATTAGAAAGCAGCGTAGAGGAAAGTGACCTGGGGGTCCTGGTGGACAGCAGGATGACCATGAGCCAGCACTGGGCTCTTGTGGCCAGGAAGGCCAATGGTACCTGGGGTGGATTAGAAGGGGGTGGTCAGTAGGTCAGAGAGGTTCTCCTGCCCCTCTACTCTGCCCTGGGGAGACCACACCTGGAATATTGTGTCCAGTTGTGGCCCCTCAGTTCCAGCAGGACAGGGAACTGCTGGAGAGAGTCCAGCGCAGGGCAACAAAGATGATGAAGGGAGTGGAGCATCTCCTGTGTGAGGAAAGGCTGAGGGAGCTGGGGCTCTGGAGCTGGAGAAGAGGAGACTGAGGGGTGACCTCATTAATGTTTACAAATATTAAAGGGTAAGTGTCATGAGGATGGAGCCAGGCTCTTCTCGGTGACAGCCAATGGTAGGACAAGGGGTAATGGGTTCAAACTGGAACACAAAAGGTTCCACTTAAATTTGAGAAGAGGTCCCTTCCAATCCCTGACATTCTGTGATTCTGTGAAGAGTGGTGTCAGCCCCACTGGCAGTGGATTTCTGCAGCTTCTGGAAGAGCAGAGTGCCCTGTGCAACCCGGGCGGCTCTGGTGGCTCCTGAGGCCTGGGGCTGGGTTTTTCTTATTTGGGTTGCTGTCTCGTACGTATCTTTTCTGTATGATGAAAGTCCTGGAGGGAAAAAGCTATTAAAGATTTTTCCTGTTTGCTCTTTTAGCTGATGGAAGTGATAGTCGATATGTTTTGCTGAAGCAGATAGAGGATGAGGCCATGGAAAGTGTACCAGGAGGTGAAGGCTGTGCAGGGGAAGGATGCTGAGGCTTTAACAAGGGCCTTTTATCCAAACTGTCAGCTGGCCATTGAAACTAAGTGATGTTAATAACAAAAACAAACAGAAACACCAGACAGCAAACAGCCTGCTCTGGTCACCTCTCAGCAGCTCAGCTCACATTGTTATCATTTTTGTAACAGAACTGTTTGTGAGTCCTTTTGTCTCCCCAGAGTCTTCAGGTAAAACAAGGATCCACCATTCTAGTGCTAAAAAGTAGCTTTATAAAAATACCTACTTCCAGGTCTTTTTAATCAGCACAGGGAAGGCAACATTGGGCATGAGCCCAAATTGTACTTTCCTTTGTGGGTCACCTGTAAGAACTGAACAAATGGAGGATCTCAACATTAAAATAGAATATGACTGGAAACTTCATCAGCGGCTGAACTCCCCTTGGCATGCCTCCGACCGTCCCTGCCGGCTCTGCTCCCTGGGACACAGAAAACCTGGAGCTTCACGACTCAGTATTGTCCCGGAATCTGCACCGGCTGCTGGGAGAGCGGTCCAGGCATCCGCTCGTCGTGCCGGATGCGTTGTGCTGATGAGATATACCCTGACCTTTACAATGCCTTTGGGGGTTAGGAAAATCCTGGCTTGGCTGAGGGAAAATCCTTGCACAGAAATAAGCTTTGCAAAGTTCCCCTCTCGCTGTGGGGCTCCTGCGCCGTCTGGTGCCCCCACAGCAGACACAGCCACCAGGAGAAAGCAGGGATGGGGAGAGGGTTCTGTGGAAGGAGTGCGCAGCCAGAGAACAGCCTTCCCACCCCTTTTCCTATCAGTGATGGGGGAAATCTGCTGATCACCCTCTGGGGCTGCTGTGTACCTGCTGGGCACTCTGCAGCAGACAGCAGGCAGCTTCCTCTGCGTGCCGTCGTCTCTCTGATAGCTGAAAATCTGCTGAAGCAGCTCTTTGCCGGTGTCTCTCCATGTGCTGGAGGTTGTGCTCAGGCTGAGCAGCTGCTCAGAAGCCAGGGGGAACCCAAACCACCCCTGCTGTGCAGTTGGGACCAGAGGGGCTGCCTGGGCATCCTCCAGCTGGTGCCAGTGAATGCAGTCCCACTCTGGTGCCATGTCTCATTTCTTCATGTCAAGGACATGGCTTTTCCCCTGCAATATTTCAAGCCATACCACTGCAAACCAGAACAGCAGGGCCATTTCTCACAGCAGGAGTTGGAGGGAGAGACACTTTGCCTGACAGTGGTAGGAAACAGTCCTTGGGCAATGGCCCTTTGGGCACCTGTAGGAAAGAGCTCAGTGAGTTGAGCCCACCTCTCAGCTTTTGCTGCCTTCTTCATCTTGTGATGCAGTAGCAACCAGAGCCTCACCATAAATCCTAGCAGGTAGGACTATAGTGTCCTGCAGGTTGGATGAAGCTGGGCAGCAAGAGGGGAGAGACCTGCCTGGCACCCCGGCTTGCTGGGCATCAGCCCTGCTGCCACCCCTTGCTGCCATGCACCCCCATATTCCTTCGCAGCCTGTGTAGTGAGGCCTTTCCTTGATTTCCTCTCTGACTTCTGCCCGTACCCCCAGGACTGGGCTCCTCTTCTTCTTGTGTTGCTGCCCCTCCCTGACTCCTGTCCCAGGGCTGTACAAACCACACACCTCCTCCTCTCGCTTGCAGCTGAGGCTTCCCCCAGCAACTGCAGCGTGCTTACATCCAGAAAACACGTAAAATAAATCCTGAATGTCTCCAGATTTATAACTTAATTGGCTGGTTGTAAAATGTTATTTCCCTTTTCAGCCCTTGTGCAATAGGCTTGCCCCTCCTCTCCTCGTTTATCTGTTACTATGAATATTTGATGGCTGACTGTAACGAGGAGTTTAAATACCTAAATTTATTCTCCAGTACAGGCATACTGCCTGCCCTGCTGCGTGGCCCAGCCGTGATGCCAGGGAGCTGTGTGGTGGCCTGGGGGGGCTGTACAGGGCTGTGGGGGGCCAGGGAGCCCCCACATGCCAGCATGGGCTGTGGGGTGAGAACCTGCAAAGGGGCTGGGCTTTGGGAAGGCTTTGTGAGGACAAGGGGTGGCACTGCTCCCAGGGCCACCCCCGCTGCTGCCTCTGCACCTTGATGGCTCTTCCTTTCCTTCCTCTGCTCTCCTGTGTCCCCATGTCCTGTGTCCCCATGTGTCCTGTGTCCCCTCCATGTGTCCCCATCCCTGTGGGGAGCACGCTTCTCGCCTGTCACGCTGCAGGGGAATGGGGGGCTCATGGCACCCTCCCCATATGGCAAGTCAGCCAGCAGAAAGGCAACACATTCTGATGGTGTTTGCACGGAGGACATCAGTCTGTAGGAGAAAGGGAAGAGTTGTCTTATTTCTCGCTCAGACTGGCTGCCAGCTCTGGAAATAGATGGCCACTGCGGTCAGGGCGATGCTCTGGTGTGGGAGCTGGCTGGCTCTGAAACCCAGCTTGAGCCACGAGAACAAAAGACCTGCAGCCCCTGCTCCTTGCTGCTTGGCGGCTTGTGCACCCAGCATTGCATGGATGTTTTCTCCTGGCAGGTCCAGCCTGCTCAGGCATTGCCCATGTAACACATCTCTCAGCAGTGCCACCACGTTTTCTCCACCTTTTCACAAGGTGTATGCCAAGCCCAGAAAGCCCCTGCAGAGTGACACAAGCCCAGTCCCGAATTTAGCACCTCATGTCGCGTATGCTGGACGTGGGGACAGGTTTTGCTGAGATCAAGGAGCATCCAGCTGACTCCATCCAGATTCATTATTGGAAAAAAATATTGCATTGAACTGGTGGGAATTCAGCGTGTATTTTTTTCCCATTCCTGGTTCCCTGCCCACCCCAGCTCACACAAACCTGCCCTTGCTCTTGCACCAGTCAGTGAAGACTCAGTGGAGGGCATTAAAAATACAGCAGCGCTTCACTTCCATTCGTCATGCTGTTATTGGGATAACAGAGCTCATAGCCAAAATCACAGGAGCAAAATGCCCTGTGCATCTTGCACACCCTGTACCACCCTGTGTTGCTGTGATTTGTCAGGGGACAGGAGGTCCTGCTTGTCCCCATGCACGGGGACTTGCAGCTTGTGTCACTGCCGCCTGCCCCAAGCATGGTGTGAAGGCTTCCAGGGCATAAATAATTCAAGAGCCGTGAAGAGGATTTCTCTCCCCCTTCCTCTCTTCCCTGGCTTATAACAAATGTTAATTTAATCAATCGGCAGTAAATCTGGCTGGTTGCTGACTCACGGCAGACGGTGCCCCTGAGGGCTGTAGCAGCAGCTTCCTTCCCTCCTTCGGAGATGAACAATGCAGGAGCCTGCTTCCTTGCTTTTCACCTTTTCCCTCTTTTCCTTCAGCTGGTACCGAATGGAGACAACTGGAAAACACATCCGAGGCTGGAGGCAGAGACACCGAGCTGGCAGTTGGAAGCTCTGGCTGTTGGAGGCTGGCTCACTCATGGAGCTGGCTGTACAGAATTTCGGGCTAATGAGGCCACAAGGCACACAGGGCTAAAAGGTGTGGTGCTGGTATATCTACCGACACCAAGGGGTCATTGCAATACCCAAAAGCCTGGAGGGTGATGTTATCCAAGCTCGAATCACCCATGGTGGTGGTGCTGGTGCCTGCTTACCTGAGTACAGGTCTTACTCCATATGGCTGAAGAGGCTGTTTAGAAATGGGAAGAAGGAGAGGGACAAATCTCCCCGTGATGGGCTTGGCACCAGCATGCATCTACCTGAGGGCATTAGTCTCTTGGGCTGATGTAAAAAGAGTAAAGCAGCAAGACAAAACTGGAAACAAACAATCAAAAATTCCTATTACTGCTAAAACGATCTCACATTTTTGCACTTTTATCAATCTCCAGTAACGTTTTGACCCATGTAACAGCAGGACAAGGAGGATGTGACAAGACCAAATTGGAAATTCTATGTTGAAATGTTTTCCTGGATGAAAATTGGTTTACAATGAAATGGATTTTTTTTTTTTTTTTCCTACTTGAACATGTCAATTTTTGCTCACAAAAAAATCAATGACAGCTTAAAAAAATTAAAACATTTCTTCGAAAGTTTAATGGGAGAGAAAAAAAGAAAAGCCCTTCCCTGATGAATGGACCATTTTCATCAGATAAAACCTATTAATATTAGCTAGAAAGCTTTTACTTAGTGAGTTTTAAAAAAAATTACTCCAGAGACCTTTTTTTTTTTGCTGAGATCAAGAGATGTATGTTTAATATCTGTTACAGCCTCTGTCAAGAGACTACCTCCTGCCTTGGCAGGGGATACAGTCAATTATCTAATAGGTCCTTCCCATGGCAGAGTATCGGGCTGCCACGGTGCCATTGGGCCTGGGAGATAAAAACAAGGGTGCTGGTGGTGCCCCCATGGCCACAGCAAAGGCAGGAATGTATGGGGGGCCCTGAGGGGCCCTGCTCGCCCCAGCACCTCCACCTGCTTCCCCTCAAGGAGGACCAAGACCTGCTTTTGAAACACACAGCGGAAACCCAACTGCAAACGGGAGCACCTAACATTGGGATTTCACAGAATCACAGAATGTCAGGGGTTTGAAGGGACCTCAAAGCTCATCCAGTCCAATCCCCCTGCTGGAGCAGGAACACCCAGATGAGGTTACACAGGAAGGTGTCCAGGCGGGTTGGAATGTCTGCACAGAAGGAGACTCCACAACCCCCTGGGCAGCCTGGGCCAGGCTCTGGCACCCTCACTGAGAAGAAGTTTCTTCTCAAATTTAAGTGGAACCTCCTGTGTTCCAGTTTGAACCCATTACCCGTTGTCCTACTGTTGGTTGTCACCGAGAAGAGCCTGGCTCCATCCTCCTGACACTCACCCTTTACATATTTATAAACATTAATGAGGTCACCCCTCAGTCTCCTCTTCTCCAGCTCCAGAGCCCCAGCTCCCTCAGCCTTTCCTCACACGGGAGATGCTCCACTCCCTTCTGTATCTTTGTTGCCCTGCGCTGGACTCTCTCCAGCAGTTCCCTGTTCTGCTGGAACTGAGGGGCCACAACTGGACACAATATTCCAGGTGTGGTCTTCCCAGGGCAGAGCAGAGGGGAAGGAGAACTTTTCTCAACCTACTACTATTTTCTGCGAAACTAAGGGGTGTATCCCATGTTCCCACCGAGGGCTTTGGCTTGGCCTGGTTTTAGACTGAGATTCCAGATATGGCTTTTGGGTAAAGATCTTTATTCTCCATTCCTTGTTCTGTGTTTCTTCTCCCCTTCATGCCAGGCACCCCCTCACCATTTTTCGCAGGCTTGTTCCAAAATGTATTCGTGGCTTCAGTCCAGGATTGGTGTCTTGCACAGATGATGCAGCAGAAACTTTTTCTCCTGGCCTTAGTTTTCACCCTGTGCATTGGTCCTCATCTCCCTGGGGAAAGGATGGTGTTTTTTGTGTCTCGAGTGCCATCCAGCCCAGGACCAGCAGTTAATTAGCAATGGCAAACAACGCCATGACATTTCTTTGGATGTTGCTTACCTTGAAATGCGGAGAAGAGGGTGTTGTGAATCAGCAGTGCTCGCTGTTGAGAGTGCTCTTTCAATACATTGATTTCATATCGCACAGCTCCCTCAATAGTCGGCAATTTTTGCTCACAAAGCTTTGATTTGGCTAATCAGCAGGATTATCTGCTGTGGCATGTCTTGGGGCTCTCAGAGATGAAAGGAACTATGAAACTGTATTAATATATTACAAGATATATTTGCCAGGAGCCCCTGCCCAATGCAAGCCCTGGCACCCACCACAGGGGACATCGGCACCAGTCCCAGTGCCTCCAGCATCTCCCTCCTTCCCCACAGGGTCCACGTCACGCAGTGCTATAGTTACTCTGTGCTGGGCTGAGACTGTTGCTGTAATCCCATTTATTATCATTCTAAGTGTTAGCTGCAGCGTTTCTTTTCCCAGCTGTAGGAGGAATGAACATCTCCTTGAAGAGCTCTGTGTCAGCACCACCAAACCAAACCCCAGGTAATGGGAAGGAACATCCCGACCTCCAGTTCTCTCTGTTTCTTTGATGCAACTTGATCTTCTGCAGCACCTCCGTAAGGCGCATCAGAACACCAGCATCCCAGTTTACACAACACTCGTTTTCCCTGTCCCTGTCCAGCTGCTAATTGTTAGCAGCCAAAGGTTTGTTTTAAGGAGGCTCAACTCTAATGCATTTTAAACTGCCCAGTGCTTGCAGAATCTCATTTCCCTCTCCTCCAACACTACAGTTTCCAGGGCAATTGTCACCCATTGAAGCACCGTGGATTTTCTACCTCCATGTGTGACGTTTGCGTTGTGGAGTAACTAATCCCTTCCCCTCTGATGCAAACTGCTCTGGAGGCAAAGAACACGTGTGACATGGTTTCTGTGTGATTTTAAAAACCTGCTTGTAGAAACCTCAGATTTCTGCTTGATCATGATGCTCTGGAGGGGAGCTGCATGGCAATTAAAATGCTACCCTTGTTCTGTTTCAATTAGAGGTCTCCTTAATTGCCAGGTCTTTAAGGTTTTTAAACTAGCCTCTGGTGAAAGACTGCAGCAACATGCGAAGATAGCTTGTATTCACATGTCATCTCACACGCCAGCAACCGTCGCAACAGCTACTCCACTGCAACCACATCAGGCTGCCACATCTTGCTTCTTGATTTCTTTTTGTCACTGTTGTTCATTACCGAAGAGCTCGGCTACTGTTCAACAAAGCACTTAAGGCCCCGCTTCAATTGCAGTTAAGTCAATTCCCTTTTGCGGTGCTGCAGCATGTCTACATTAAGGATTCGCGTGGAAAGCACACCAGATCGCCGCTTCTGTTGCTCCTCCTCGTCTAGGCAAGCTGGAAGTGATGCTTTACATCCCAAAGCACTGCAGAAAGCAGGGCTGCTTTTATAAAAGTGTGTGTATTTAACACGAGTTCTTCAAAACACACCTATTTAATTGAATTTGTTCTAATTCAAAATTAGGATGAGCGCTTCCATACACATTATTTAACTGGCTAAGGAACAGTATGATACTGTTATCCCAAAACTTGGTTAACTGTTGACCTTCCTTTTTTGGGGGTTATTCTCGCTTTAAAAGGAAAGAGGTGCCACGTTTCCACACCTGCGCATCCTCGGCACATCTGCTGCTGCTTTTTTGCAGGGTCCTGCCTGGGGAGAGCCAGGTGCCAGGGGCTAGCAGGTTTCTGCATTGCCAGAGGATGAATCTCCTGACAGATGGCAGCCCAGGGGAAACACCGTTCGGTGCAAAGCTGAATGGGAGGCAAAAGGGAGAAGAGCGGTGGATAAAATACAATGAGGCACAGCAGTGACAGGGAGCACCACCAAAACCAAACACCTCTGCTAAAAATAAATAACCTCTGATTTCTTCATCTTGATTGTGAAAGGAGATGGAGGAAAGCACCATCCTCTGGTGCTTTTGGTGGCCAGCACCCATCAGTACATCATTTCTAAAGGGGCACGCGTCTCTGGGGGGGACATGCTTCGAGGAGAAAAAGAGGTGGGCTGGTCTGGGTGACTGGAGGGAAATTACTGCCATGAGCACAGAGGTTACTGCCTGCCTGGGAAGGGGATATGGAAAGGAATCAGTGCAGAGACCCTTGCAGCTTATGGCATGCAGGGAGAACTGGTGCGCGAGGAAGAGGAAGGAAGTTTGCAGAGGTGAATTTGGGGAGGCTGATTTAAGGAAATCCCACAGAAGGGTTTTCTCACAGGAAATATACTTATTGGATCAAGAAGGCAATAAGCTGAGCAGATGATCCTTTTTGAGGCTTCTGTGCTCGGGAGGAGCAGGGCCCAAGGCAGCTGTGGTGATAACATGGACGACCTCAGTGATGATTTGCTGTGAGTGCAGCACCGAAGTTTTACACACTTCTCAGACGCCCTGTCATTCAGCCGTTCTCCTTGCTACAAAAAAGGCCAACCGATGCAAACCACATTTTTTCCACCAGCGTGTGCCAAAGCAGCCAGCGTATTGTACACACACAAAACAACAACCATGCTTTCGCATGGCTTGAATTAGATGGATGACAAGAGCTACCAGGGGGAGTCAATTAAACTCCAACCTTGGAGTCAAACTTGCAGATTTTATAACAGCACCTAGTAAATAATGGGTACTTGCACATCTCCTTTCACTGAGAGGCACTAGCATATGTCTTTGAATATGTTCTCCTGGTAATTGCACAGGGAGCATACACATTGGGTCCTGTTCTCTACTATGAATAATGCATAGTGAGGAGGGGGGAAACAAAAGCGCCGAGCTGCTCGTTTTTAGATGGATGTTTTTATCATTGTTATTTAGATGTCACAGACGTTCTGCTAAATAATTGTTTGTCTCCTTTGTCACTGCAAAAGTGCACTTATTCAGGAGGGGGGGAAACAAACAAACAAACAAAAGCCATGGACTAAAGCTAATCTGAGATTATCCACGCAAACTGGCAGCTGACATTCAAATGTGAAAATCTACGCCTGATAAAAATGACTAAGAGGATTTCTGCTGATTTCAGTGTTTCTCCTGACTCACTAATCCGTGCCAGGGGAGAATCCTCCCATCCAGTTTTGTTTATGTTAAGTAACATTAATAATCTTAAACTGAGGGCGGCAGGTACCAGGATTCATTTTAAGCACATGCTGCTGCTGGCTGCCGATGTGCTGCTCACAAAGCGGAGGCTTTGCTTCTCTGCTTGGTATTTCCCACATTCACCTTAAATCAAAATGGTTAGTCAGCACAGCCAGCTCCTTCGCTTTCAACCTGCTGGGGTTTTTTTCTTAAAACTCCCACTCAAAAGGCAGAGTCAATAGAAAACCCAGGAAGCCTAAAGGCTAAGCAGGCTGCCCGAGAAAAATACAAAGAGCGTGTGTTTGCAGACTGTGATTTGAATATCTCATAGGAGCCAGAGCTCCAGCTGTGCCTGGATTGTACCTTGGCAGTATTAATGTGGAACAGGAGCATCTTCTGGAGACATCGCGGTGCCCAGCGCCAGCAGCTGTGGCAGTGGGGATGCAGTGATGCCGCCCAGCCACGCGAGTAGTTCGGGTTGTTGTTTCCAAGGAAAATTTATTGCCAGTTTAAAATCCAGCTTGCTAATTAGCTATTTACTGTACACCAGTTTGCATTGTGCATAATACAATACCAGCATTACCTCCAGCAGCGATGTTTAAACTTGTGCAAATGCATTTAAAGCAGCTAAGGTAGATGTGGCACATGTCAATGCCTATGTGTCCAGTACACAGTCATTTGTCCCTTGTAACCACCTTTAACTGCCCCTTTATAGCACATGCAATACAGATTGCTCGCTTTGGTTCCGTTAAGCTATAGTAGATTGTTACTTATTAATACAAAGACCTTTATTTTCCTGCGACAAGCCTGCTTGAAGCCCTTTGGGGATCCTGAACAGCATGCGATGAGGTGCAGCTCCCAGTGGGGTTTCGCTTGGGGTTTCAGATAAGTACACACCAGCAGCTGTGGCTCTCGAATTATTGCTTAAGACAGCTCAGCACACAGGGGTGCTGGACCAAAACCACTAGTACCCTCACTTGTAAAAGCACTGAGGATGCCAGGCGGTTCTTGGTGTGGGCAGTGGACAGTCATATCAATATCCCTTATCATGGGACATGGTGGCAAGCAGTGGAGAGAGGGGTGGAGGGAGGGAAAGATGCTCACACCAGAGGCCACCCAAGCACCCCAGCAGGGTGGGTTTGTGGTGCTATAGGGCTGGAAGTGCTGCCCCAATGTGGGGCCAGGAGTAAGGGCCTGAGCAGCACCCCAGCATCACCACCAGACCCCCTTGGACACCCCCCCAGCCACACAGCACGGGGGCTGGAGAGCAGGGAGACAGCCACTTGTGGCTCTTCTTGTGTTTTTCAAGGGGGTTTTGGGTCTGCCTGCTTTTAATTTCATTAAAATCCCAGAGATTTGGCCGCATTCCATGGCTGAAAAATGAGGGGGCTGGAAAGGATTATGTGAAAAAGTTGTCAACATATTCCACTTCCCACACTCTGTTCTTTTCCCCCAAAGTGCCCTAAAAACTCCAAAAATGTCAATCAATAAAAATTAGCCCATCAGACACAAGCGAGCAAATTCAAGCCCGGGTGCTGCCATGAGTCCTGCCGGTGCGAGTATCGCTTCGGCACGCTGCGATGCCGGCGGGTATTGCTGCCGCCACGGAGCCTCGCTGGGGACGGGGGAGGATTTGGACGTGTCCGCGTCCTCGGCGCCAGCTCTGGGCACCGGCAGCCCTGGCAGCAGTGGCCATTTCTCCAGATGCTCATGTCCCGCAGGGATGCAGAGGCTGTAGGGTGGCACAGATGTGGCCCCGGGGACCCCAGCTCCCATGAGGGACACCCTCAAGGGTGGGCTTGTGGCCAGGCAGCTGGACGATGCGGGGAATGTGGTCCTGCTGTCAAAATTAGCATCCACTCAAAGCAATGGTCAGGAACTGTCTGGCTCAGACAACCTAGAAACATCACATTTCACCTGCACCCATAAGCACAGTGGTTGATGCCGCAGCATTTTTTAATCCCGCAAGACAGCTAGTTTTCAGGAACAGCTTAGAAAGAGCTGCCAAGTTTTGTGCCAAAGATATTTGGGAGTGAAAGAGCATTTCTGCCTCTCACCCCGTTGGCGAGTGCAGACCCCACCGCTTGCTATTAATCACACACTGGTGGCGCCTGGCTCCAGTACAGAGGGGTTTTTTCCTCTAAAGAAATTCCCCTGAACTAATGCTGTTTAGCTGGAGCATTTCAAAGGCCTGGGAAAGGGTCCTTGGGCAGAGAGGCTCAGCCCTGCCAGGGGCAGCGGGGGTGCTCTGGGTACAAAAGGCTGCTTGATGTGCTTTAACATTTAGATGCCCAGAAAAAGTCTGTGTTTCTGTAGGAAAACTGCAAATATATTGTCATCACTAGATTCATGAACACGTAAAAAAGAACCCAGCTTACAGGTTCCACTTGTACAATGGTTACCTTCTACCTGGCAGCAAACAGGTAAAATTCCTTTAGTCTTCCTGCACCGTGTTGGGATTTCACTGGACTTCGGACCCTCACAGTGACTCTTGCTCTGGCAGGTGCATTTGCCCAACTGTGAGGGGACCCAAGGCTTCCAGTTTCTCGTGGCTGTAACTATTAATAGCTAAAACTGCCCTGTTTTCCAAACAAAAGCTGGCAAGCATGTGCCCACACCCCTGCACGCACCCGCACCACAAATGATGCAACCGATGCTGGAAATGCATCAGTGTCCCTAGGGGAGCCACCAGCGACTGGTGTTCCCGGAGGCTGTTGTCTCCAGATCTCTGCAGCAGCGAGACACTGTGGTCGGATCTCTGTGCTTGAGGGACGTCACAAAATCGGGACCAGCGATGTAGCTAGTGGAGTCACTGATACCTTTCACTTTGAGGACTTAGAGAAGGTTTTAATGAGATTTTAATTATCCTGTGTTTTAATTATTGATCGATTGGTTCCCCCAGTGAAGCAAGATTGTCAAAAAGAGGGTTTCAGGACAGAGCAAAGCCCATCTGCATCTCTCTTGGAGTGAGCTGCTCGAGGCACATTTGGTAGGGCTGTTCCTTGTACACTAAAATACAGGCAACATGGAAAGGAGCTCGGTTCACTACTAAACACACTGCAGGCATCAGTCCATCAGGAGGGATGCCTTTAGCCCTCAGTGTATTTCCCATCTCCTAGGACCATTGGTCATCAATATTCAGAGGCAAAGATTGCTGCTTCTGACCCACGGCTGGCAGCAACCTCCCCTACACAGAGCTCGGGCTACCTGGGCCCCAGCGCTGGCACAGACCTTCCTCACCTCTCTTCTCTTTTCCTGCCACCTCCCACCCGTCTCCTAGTTTTGCAGGGGGATCAGCCCAGGTTGTATGCACTGCGGGGAGAAAAGACACCCATCACCCTTTGAGGTGCCCTTGGTACCCGCCCTGCCGCAGAGCCCCATCCCCAGAGACATTGCTGTCCTGGGTCTGCTGGAGGGTTCAGGCACCATGTACCTGCACCCGCGACCCTGCCCAGGGCAGATAGGAGCAGTCGCACATCTGTGCTGGGCATACAGTGCTCAGGACAGAGAGACAGACAGATGGACAGGTACAGCATCCCAAAACCTCCTTGTCCCACAGGCAGTAGAGGCAGGGGGAGGGCTCACGCTCTGGCAAGGGCAGAATGGCAAAATTGCCATCTAACAGCCCATTTCAGCCATCACGTGCAAAGGTGGGAAAGAGGGGACAGGGTGAAGCGCTGTCTCATTTATTCCCAAATCCCCCAAAACGTCTCTGTCCTTCCCTCCTCTGGGGCAGGTGCCGCCCAGCAGGGTCTGCACCACTGGGTCACATCCTGCGCCCTGGGGGTGCTGGGCCACCAGCCCCCCTGCAAAGAGGGAGGCACATATTTCGGTTTAGCCGCAGGAGAAGTCCCACCAGGGCTAATTATAACTCCTAGGATTTCATCAACAATTAGCTCAGCACGGATGGTCACATTTCTGCACAGCGCAAGCTGTTATTACAGGCTGGACTGGTGATAATGCTGCCTACTAATTTTCCCTGGTATTTGCCGTTTTAATACCTTGCTTTTGGTCACACACAGCATTGCCGAACTTTCAGCTGTTTAGATAGAAATTCTCCATCCTAAGAATCTGCCTTCAAGGGAGTTTTTTGTGTCTGGAAAGATTCAATTCAGGCTAAGAGAAAGAAATTGCTTTGCTCATGGAAAGCGCACTCTGGTTGCAGGCAGCTCTGGGCTTTCCCTACTTTGGCTTTGGCAACTGGATACCTTGCAAATGTGGTTTTTACCATACATAGCCCATATAACTCCCTGCTGAGCAACCTCAGGGGTCGGAGGGACTTTGTGTTTTCCTCTGACAGGGCAGGAGGTTTTCACAGCACCTTGTCACTGTGGCTTCTGGCTCATTGCTCCAGAGCCACCAGCACTTGAGGTTTGCTGCCATTAGCTGCTATAATGCCCAGCTGCTTTTTTCCAGCGTCCCTGGGGGGAATTGCCTCCCCTGAAAGTTGTCAGGGAGGAGGAGGAGGCTTTGGGCTGAGCAGAGGTGAAGGGCAGCGCATTTCTCAGCACCACATTGCTGCGAGCACCTCTGGGGAGAAAAGGGCTGAAGACGTGGAGAAAACCGGGAAAGAAAGGGGGAGAGCTTGAAGGAATAAAAGGACAAGGTAGAGACATAGGGCTGGCAGGATGATTAACACCAGATGGCAGGTATCAATTATTTACCATTTATGTACAATAAAAAAATACACTTTAACGACGGGAAGAGCACAAAACAAGCTCAATAGCAATTCAAAAGCATATGGAAATAAAATGCAGCAATTTAAGGGGTTGTAATAAATGTGCATCGTTGGTTGTAATGCCCCTGCAAGAATTACAAATGTTAAGCCTTAGTGAATTACACTTAAAAATAAATGTAACATTAAAAAAGAAATTAGGTACACAAATAACTTTACATTTAGGCATTTATAAAAGAAAATCTGTTTTCAGCAGCTAATTAGAAAAAGTGCTCTAATGAGCCTCACTTTTCTTTACCTTAGAGACAAGGCTGAAACGTTAAACGTGGATATAGGTATGGTGGGTGCCATTAAAAACTCAACTTCCCTAACTTTCCAGTGATTTCAGAAATGAGACATCTCTTTTCCAGAGATGGGAGCTGAAATTGCGGTGCCGTTAAAGCTCCGCTGTGTCTGGAGACGCCATCTGTACCTCTCTGCAGACACCAGGATGCTGGCACCGCCTTCCTTTAGCATTACCGCTATTAATCGCTGTATCGATAAATTAATGTTGACTGGTGGGCAAAGAGGTGACTACCTTAAACTCGAAACGTGCAACTCCCAGTGAAGATCCTGCATCGCTGTTACTGCTGGTTTTTCGTTTACCGTAGGATGGGAACCGTTTAGGTTTGAAGAACGATCTTTGGGTAAAGCAGTATGTCTGGAAAAAAAAAACAAACCCTACCAATTTCCAGCAGATTAGAAAATTTACATCAAAATATCATACAACAAATCCCTTCCCACAGAGCATTTGCTTTTCCTAAACAGCGCTTTCCAACGGCAATGCTGTAAAAGCGAAGGCAAGCCTTTGGTCAGCTCTCCCCACCTCAAATTGTCGGGAGTGACTTCGAAGTTCTCCACACTTGATGTTTCACTGGGCAGAGGCGTTTTCCCCACTCCTTTGCTAAGGAGTGCTGGCAGCAGCAGGACTGATGGCCAAAAAGGGGTTGGCCTCATGCCCTGCACTTTCTCCTGTGGAAAATCACATGGAGAAGGGGGAGATGCCCCACGGAGACTGATGGGCAGGGTGATGAGTGGAGCGATGGACAGGGTGGCTTCTCTAGCCAGGGGAAGCCTTGCAGGGGGGATGACAGTGGCAGGGCCATGGGACACCGGTGTGGACCATGACCAAGCCACACTTGGAAAGACGCCATAAGCGCCTGGCTTGCTGTAGGAGCGTATGCTCCTCCCTTGGGATGGAGCGGGGAGATACTGCTTGCCCCAAAGTTCTTGCATTCACTGGCATCACTTCCATATTTTTAAATATTTAATCTTCGCAGCCTGGTTGCTATGGGAACCCTCACACAGAAATCTGGACTTTGGGTTAAACAGAAGAATCCTTCCCACAGCCGGGAATGCCATCACGATGCCATCACGGTGCCATCCCTCACCAAGGGGGTCAGCTCTGCCCCGCTCATGCCGAGGGGTATTTTAGTATCAGCTCCTTGACAGGCTGCCACCGAAGTCTTGGGAAGTCCCCTCCCTAGAACTCATTTAATTCCTACTGGAAATCGTGGGCTGCCTCAGATTACTTATTGTGGAAAAAAAGCTCTGTTTTTTTCAGTCTAGCACACAGCTGTGACACCCAGTCAGACGCCGGGGCTGGTCCAGGCTCCCCCCACAGACATCGCTGGGCCTTTAGCCATGAGCTGCATCTCGCCCATCAGGGAAAAGGGCTCCGAATTATCATTGCTGGTTGAAAACGATCATTCCCTGCTTGTTTCAACATCCCTGCCAGCAGCAGGGAACTCAGGCTGGGAACACAGAACAAGCAGCACGGGGGTTATCAGCAGGACTCAGCCTCTCAGATTTGGCCAAAATCCGCCAACGTGTATGAAAAGAACAGCCTACTTAGGAATTCCATAGTCCTTTAGCAGACCACCTTTCAGCTTTTCTCTCTTTATTGTCTGGTTCGTGGTGGAAAGCGCTCAGCGTGCCATGGAGCACAGGCAGCCCCACCTCGTGCACACTGGCAATGAGATGCCTCCCTGGATCTGAACCCCCTCCAGCAGACACCCACCCCCAAATGCATCCCCCAGCTGAGCTTCTGGAAACCGCAGCCTGACCAAAGTACAGACTTCTCATCCCATACAGCTGTCCCAGTTACTCCCCAAAAGGTTCATCAACCACTGGAGGTGCCTGAGAGTGTGAGATGCTGGCAGCAACACAGCAGTGGCCGTGGCCGTACTCCCGGTGGCACAGGGGGTCACGGAGCAGAAACCGGCATTACACAGAGATTTACTGCCTGTAATGACTGGGACACACGTTAGCCAGATCGTTTTTACAGCCTCACCCCCAGCTTTTTGTTTGGCATGGAGGATTTTACATCACTAAACCATAACTGGGAGCAAATCAGTGGCTTTCATTCTGCTTTCCCGGCAACTTTCCCCTTGTGTCACCCAGGGAAGGTAAAGTGTGAGTGGTACCCCCCGCCAGCTCCCTTTGCACGGCCAGCACCATTTCTTCCCTCCCTTCTATTTTTAGGCTTCTCTTTCCATTCCTGTTTAAACGTATTACCTAGATCCATAACATTTGCCAGCTGGGGGTAGTAATGCTGACTCCCAAGGTGCCTGCGGCATTTACACAAAATTAGGCAATGGAAGGAAACCGTCTCAGCAATTATGTGAGAGATGATGGTGAGCCAAAAAGAAAAAATGTATGCAAAAGGTGCACTCTCCTGCCAACAAATTAGGGCTAAATTACGGAGTCCGGGAGTCTTCAAATAAGTTAAACGGTGTATTACAAATTTAGTTTCAATTAACAAATTAAATAGGAAAACAAGCGCACTGCCGAGCAGCTACTGTAGAAGGGGAGGCGTTTTGCAGCAACCACGTTTTCTCCTGTTACCAAGTGACAGAGTTAAAAAAAACAATTAGATTTCCTTGGTACCCACAGTCACAGCCTTTCTCTGCTCCAAGCTGGCCCGGGTGCTGGGGCTGGCCGACCATGGGTGGAAACCACACAAGCCTCTCCCAGGTCCTCTCCAGCAAGTTGGGTGTCGTGGCCATCGGAAGCACGTCCACCCCACTGCGTCCCCCCTGACAGTGTTTCAGCAAACAACCCACTGCTGACTGCCCTTTTTTATTGCTTTACAGCACAGTTTTTCCTCAAATTTTATGGCATTTCATTAAAGCCGCCAGAAGGTGATACTGCCCCCTTTCCAGAAGTGAAATAAATTCAAGTTTTATCGCTTCTGGAAATGCTGGAACAGCTGTCAGGACATTTGATGGATTTTCTCAATTACAGGACTTGTGGAGCATTTTATACTTACATCCACACTGAAGCCTAATATACTGTACGAGATGTTTGTTCCCCCCCTTATCTCTTTTATCTCTTTGCATCTCCCTCCCTAATAACGGTCAACTTGTTATTTTTCTCTTAATTCCCTTTTTTACTGTAACCTTTTTTTCCTCCCTGATAATAATCTAGTGTTTTCCTTCTTTATTTCCCAATAAAGCTTAACTTTTCTATAGAAGCAGTCAGTGACCCCAGAGCTGGTGTGTGCCCCCATAGTGACTTAATCAAAAGAGCAGCCCGCCTCATCCTGCCAGCTTTTGGACTGGGGAGCCTGGGGAGAGGGGCTGGGTGAGGAGGATTGCATCTCCGGGCTGACCTGTGCCTTCTAGACACAATTTCCTTGGAAATAAAACCTCTTTTTACCATCTCCTTGAATTTGGAGCTTCTTGGTGCAGGCAGCATCACAAACGCAGGGAGAGCCCCATCAGAGCTGGGTAGTGCAGCCATCTCCACCTTCTTCAAAGATGCCTCTGACAGATGAACACTCATTTCCCAGCACTCCCAAGATGGCCCTTCTCATCCGGGCTGCTCCGGGGACTGTTTTCCAAGTGGGTTGTGTGAAATTGTTTCTCAGGCTCTTCTCTGCCCCACCGTGTACCTGACAGGCTGTATGAGCTCATGCACCATCATGAACACAGAACCACTGAACCACAGCATGTCAGGGATTGGAAGGGACCTCAAAAGTTCATCCAGTGCAATCCCCCCGCCGGAGCAGGAACACCCAGATGAGGTTACACAGAAAGGTGTCCAGGCGGGTTTGAATGTCTGCAGAGGAGGAGACTTCACAGCCTCCCTGGGCAGCCTGGTCCAGTGTTCTGAGATGAAGTTTCTTCTGAAATTTAAGTGGAACCTCCTGTGTTCCAGTTTGAACCCATTACCCCTTGTCCTATCACTGGTTCTCACCGAGAAGAGCCTGGCTCCATCCTCCTGACACTCACCCTTTAGATATCTGTAACCATGAATGAGGTCACCCCTCAGTCTCCTCTTCTCCAGCTCCAGAGCCCCAGCTCCCTCAGCCTTTCCTCACACGGGAGATGCTCCACTCCCTTCAGCATCTTTGTTGCCCTGCGCTGGACTCTCTCCAGCAGTTCCCTGTCCTTCTGGAACTGAGGGGCCACAACTGGACACAATATTCCAGATGTGGTCTCACCAGGGCGGAATACATCCCTATACTGATGGAGGCATTTCTCCACGTTGCATCTTTCGGCAAGGATGCCCCACTGAGGCCCAGGGACTGATGGAGGGACATATTTTACCAGACTGAAATTATCTCGGATCACCAATAAAATGCATGAGGATGCCAAATTGCCCCTTTCGTTTCTTTCTGGCTGTAATCCAATGTGGAGCAACAGCTCAGGGTCTGTTCTCTGAGGCAGTGAGCAGCACAGGAGTTCGGATGGGAATGTCCCATTATGGGCAGATGTGTCCTCCCCATAAAGTGAGGAGAGGGCTGAGGGTGACAGAACGAAGCAAAAGTTGCAATAGTAAACAAACAAACAAACAAAACACATGTGAATTCTGAGAGCCTCTGTTCAACCCAAAACTTCATCTCTTTGAGAAGACAGGGCAGGCAGGGTGAAGAACGTGTCCACTCCCTGTATGAGCAGGGGTGAAATGGAGTTGGGATGAAGTGTAACCCATCCTAGAGGAGGTCCGCCCCTCGCTCCATCGTGTCCCCACACCCCACTTTTGTGAGCTGATAAAGAGGTCTGGAGAAGCAGCTCCATGCTGAACATCACAGACCCTCAGCAAATTTCCACAAGCCAAGGTGTGATCCCAGGTTTATTGGAATTAGAACAATTAAAGCAATTAAAGACAAAGAAGTGCCTGGGGAAGGGGGGAAACTACCACCAAACAGAATTGCTATTGCAGTCTATCAAATTGGCACAAAAAGATTAAAAAGCTGATTTACATTAAAAAAAAAAAAAAAAATCTAGCGTTCCCTGAAACAGATAACACATCCTGCTGAGAAAATCACTCCACACATAAAAGAAAAGCAAAGGTGATTATATATAACAAAACTAATCTTCTCTACTGCTTTAATCACCTCAGACCGTTTCACCTGCTTATTTGAAAGCTGTTAACCCGAAGAAAAAATTATTGTGAGAATGTCCTCATTTCCAGCTCTGTGCTCAAATGGGCTTGTTTTCCTAAAAGTCTTTAACAATGGGCATTGCTCTGCAAGATGAATGTTTCCTTAAGACTATTCTATAGTTGATACATATATTCATGACTCGAGTGTGATGCAGAGAGGGAAGAGGGTGCTGGGAAAGCCATGAGAGACCTGCCAGGGTCATGGCAGGAGTCTGTCTGTCCTGCCACTGCCGATAGCCAGCAGTAAATTTTGCCCATATGTGCATGGTTATCTCAATATTAATCATATTTGATACTGAGATGCAACACCTCTTTTGCTAAATCAGGCACAGTACATTAAGCGCCGATTCTTTCTTTGCCTGAGTAGTAGCTTGTGAGATTTTATAGACTGTTTATTTTTATATGTCACGGCTTTGATCTGAACCCCACTGAAACCCAGGGAAACCCACAGATGCGGGAAGTTTTGTGTCAGAGCTACGGCAAGCAAATAAACAAGCCAAGAAGAGGATTTCAAGCAGCAGCAGAAGCCTGGGATGACACGGGCACTGCCGCTGTCACCGGCAGCTCCACGGTGCGGTGGTAAATTCCTGTGGGTGTCCATAACTCACCCCAAACGCCTCGCTCGTTTTTCTTACAAATGCAGTTTCACCATGATCTCCAAATTCAGGGCTGGCATGAGTGATACTTGCTATCCTGGGCTGTCAGCAAGGACAGGTAAAAAAATGCCCCTTCCAGTTACTGGTGTACAAATTGGCATAGGCAGGAGATACGTGCACTGCCCTTTCAGAAATGAATTACCTCCAAAACCTGGGATATTCAGAAGAGGGGAAGACATAGAGCCCAGGCGCACAGAGGGAGTGGGAGGACGGTGAGCATCCTCCTCCCAGCCGTAAATCACAGAAATCGAATTAGATCATCTCAAATTGAGGGACAAAAAGCCAGTTATAGATCCATTTTGCAACGCCAGCCGACATAGCTTCCATTTGTGACTCGCTGAGTGACATTACTTATCCTGAGTGCTCCTCTGACAATGTAAGCACTTAATGTGAAGACATGTGTAAAATTACAGCAAAATGAATGAAACTCAGGAAATTATGTAAGGTTTATAGGGTTGCCTTTTTTTTTTTTTTTGCCTTTTTTTCTCCTTTTTTGAGGCTTCCTCTCAATTTTTGCCTTCTAAATGAAGATCTGGGCAATGCATTGGCTGACAGTACCTTCCCAGAGCAACGAGCTCTTCTGCTCTTGATGCATCTGAGCAACTCGAAACTAATACCAGTGTGCACTGAACAGCAAATAGACCTTCACGTTGATGAGGCAAATCCTGCGGCTCTTAAAAGCAAGCTATGCTGAAGTGTCCCATGTATCTCCGTCTTCAAAGTGCAACACACTTATGGAAATTGCAGATGCTATGGTGCTATTTGTCTGGCAGCAGACATTACGGATGACATATGAACCTGATTTCTCAAACAGATGAGGTCTGCGAGAGGATTAAGGAAACATCTATAAATTAAGATGCAGAAAAAAAGTTCTTGCTGTCTTCCTTGGCCTCCCTCTTGTTGGCTTGAGAGTCCAGCACTCAAGATTGCATACTTGGCAGAGCACCAGGCATCCCTGCCTTGCCTACTGCTTTAAAACACACAGACCTCATGCTGTAATCTCCCTTCGGTAGAGCAGCAAAACCCCAGGGCTCTTGGCACCCACGGCCAGCCCCTCAGCAACCAGCCCCTGCGAGCAAGGCGTCTGATGTGCAAAATGCATATTTACCTCGATTTCTCTTTTCTTTTGCTAGCTATGCACTGCAAACTCATGTGGTGCCCATTCCTGAAAGCCATCGGAGGTAGCATGGAGATGTCACTCTGTCTGGACAGCCCGCAGTCCCCGCACCAGATGGGGGATCCCTAGAAAAAGCAATCACCTCAGTTCAGGACCCACGTGGAGATTTCTGGGTTGCTTCAGTGCCTATTGTACATCAAATCAGTTTAAATGCAAGGGGAAGAAAAGCTGATCTTTCTCTGTGGTGACCCCAGGAGCAATGTAATTAAGCCCATTATCACGGCCCCATTTGCACCCCACAGCAGTCCTGCTCGCAGCTGTGCTTCCCAAGGCGACAAAATGCAGTGAAGGAAACCAAATTCCTGCTGCCATCTTCAGCTCTGCCCTGATAATGCAGCTGCACGGGGGCAGCTGTGCTGGGGTAACCCCCACCCCCAAAGCAGCCGGTGGACACCACCCCAAAATCAGCACCCAAGGAATAAGTGTCTGAGGTCCCAAGATGTTTGCATGACTCTTATAGAGCATTCACAGCGACAGAGCAAATGGGAAAGCATCAAAATATTTTGATTTTCCTTCAAAACACTTTTTTTTTATTGTTGCATTTGATATAGATGGATTTTTTTTTTAAAAAAAGGGTAAAATAACTCCAAGCCACAAAGGTCTGTCCCAGCCAAACAATCTGGACTGATCTGAACTACATCTTTTTCCCTAACCTGGTCAGAAAATACACTGTTTGTGTGACTCCACGGACTGTGTAAGAGAAAACGCACAGTAAGAAATTACTCTTTTCTTCATGGGCACAAATCTAGGTGGATAAAGTCAAAGACAGGAAGCTAAATAAAGGGTTAACCTGGTCTGACCGAGGTTACAGCGGTTGCCGTTGCTGGTACCTGTGTTTGGCTGAAGCAGCCTGTCAGCTCCTGTCCCCTCAGGACTGTGCTGCCCGCACAAGGTGTTAGGAAGGAGCAAGAGGTGATGGAGCAAAAGGTGAAGGAGCTCGGCTCTGTCTTTAGAGCCTCACCTTTCCTGGCTGCCGTGGAAGCCGGGCAGCAGCCGCCCAGCTGAGACCAACCCCGCAAGCAGTAGGGGGCAATCAGGCTGGGCCAGCAGCACCAGTCACCACACAGAAAGCAGCCAAGAGCCGTTTTCCTTTTTGTCAGCACACTCCGCTCCACAGGAACAAGGAAAATCTCCAAACCTGGAACATAAAAAAGACATCAAGCAAAGACGCAAAAAGTATTTCCATTTGTTTCATTGCAGATAACGGGGCGGCAGCTACCATTTCGAGACCAAGTCTTGCTCAGCTGAAGACCTCCAGCTGACACATCAACAGTCATTTACAATCTGCCATTAAACATATACAGTCATTATAGCTCTTTTCTCTGCTCGTTGCAGCCTCAGGACTTTTGGCTTAGGCTGCATGTAAGTTCTTGTTTGGAAGATTTAAAAGGAGAAAGAAAAATAACAGTCTTGCTCTCCCAGAAGCTGCCTCATGGGGCTGGGAAGGGAGTTTGTGCTGGTGCCGGGGCTCTGTCGCTCCTGCCCTCCTAAAAGCAAGGCCTGACCTGATACCCTGCATTGGACCTGCTGCTGCAGGAAAAGCAGACGGGGCAGTTTTGGGACCCCTGGTGTCCTACAGGCCACTCGACAGCCCCACATTGCACGGCAGCATGGAGAGGACCTGTTTTTTCCAACTGCATCCTTTGTTTAAACCAGAAATATCACCTCTCCCTATAAACCTTTCATCACTTGAGATACCTCTCCACAGGGATGACAGGAGAGGAATGATGGGGAAAGAAACAATCAAAGAGCACTATTATCAGGATTTTTGGCAGCTGAGCTATCGTTTCAAATGTAGGCATGGCAGGCACTGCTCTCAAACACTGACGGGCTCACAACTGCATAGCAGCCAGCGTGGGGTGAGATGTCCTTAGCAAGCAGGGAGCCAGCGCAAAGAAATCAGTGCTGGAAAAAGAGACTTACCCCCCAGGGTGTCTGACCTGGAGTAGTCCATGTGAGGCAGTCTAACAAAGCAGACATCACCATCTGAATTTCAACTTGGTTAAGTAACCGGCATCCAGCCCAGCACCCTCTGCAGATGAAGCTAACCCCGGGTTATCTGCATTTCACAGCTGTTTAACCCGAGGTTATTCCTGTTGGACTGGGGTTGGCGTGCTCTAATAGAGCTCTGGCGCTGTGCTTAGAGAAACAGCATGTTGCTGTTAAACAGGAGTTAGTGCTGTAGTATGCTGCTTTCTCTTGTATTTTCGGGTTTCTGTGGCCCTCACACTTCTGCCCTGCTGAGATGCTTGTGTCAGCCAACCCATGAAAATTTGGCACTGAAATGGTACCGCGTTGCATTTTTTTCTCACGGTATATAGCTCATGATCCCTCCTGTTCATCACACATTACAGTAATTGTAAGGGCTGCCAAGCCCCAAAGCCAAAAGCAGCCTTGGGATTATTTATCTCACCTTCCTGTTTGACATGTTGTAGTTGATGTTGTAGCCACAATGGAAGTGGTGGTGAAGGCAAGCCCGGAGAATGAGAGGAGGATGAAATTTGGTGCTCAGGAGCACAAAAACTGCTGTAACTCAGGGTGGGCCTCATGTCAACAATGAGAGACATCAAGAGGGAGGTCAGACCTGGTTATGGCTTTGCAAACTGTAAAGTTCCTACTGCATCTCCATTTTGCAGAAATCAAGATTCATCCAGATGCGATTCACCAGAACCTCCAAATTCAGCAAGAAACCTGGATAGACAGTGCCCAATTCATTCCTTCTCTGCTAAAGGCAACCATGAATGAAACCAAACTGTTGCCATGGATATTTACATTGGTTTTATTTGTTTGCTTATGTTCCCAGAAGAGCTACATGTATTTGGCAGATTGAGACAGGTGTGGTGAGCAGAGGGTTAGAGATCACCCGTGCCCCAGAGCTAAATAAAAATGAGGAAATATCCTCCGCTAAGCAACCTCAGGTCCCCACGTGCTGCTCTTCGGCAGCGTCCTTGCCACTGTCCTCCTTAATCTCTTCCTACAGATAAAAACAGTCAGTGGAGTTCCTATCTCGGAATTACTCTCCATCCAGGGCAGAGTCTTCGCAACATGATGCTATTCAAATTAAACAACAAATCTTCTAGGGATAGCACTCTGCTGTCTTCCCAAAACTGTTCTCGTTTTCTTTTGCCATTTTGACACCATTAGCCTTCTGAAAGCGCTAGCACACACACAGAGATAATACTGTTAATTTGATCGTGCTGGAAAGGCACAGAACAGCCTCAACTCAGCCAAGTGCTTGTCTTTGGCTTTTTCCCTGTTGTATAATATCCTTTCATATATAGCTCTGTGTGGCAACTCATTTATATCAAAACCTACTGGATAAGGGAGGAGGGAAAGGGGAGACAATCAATAGTTATCTTGCCAAGGAGATTTGAAGCCAATAGGCTCCCATGACAACATGCGCTTCCACAGCTGTAAGAACAGGGGCTTTCCAAAAAATCAGCTGACCATGATTTTTTAAATGAGAAGATCCCTTCTCTACACACAGTTTTTATTCAAGCCTGGTGTACGAAAAAAAAAATCGATTTGTTTTTCTCAGTCCAATTCCCTTCTGTCTAATAGGTCTGTTGTAAACACCAATTTTACTGTCATTTACACTGTGCCCATCTGAGCTATTTTATCAATAGTTAAATAAGAATACTTTAAAGTAATGTGATTTTTTATTTGAATTCCAATTTATGCTCAGATGGTTTGACACAAATCTAGTAAGGAAGACTCACTATTTTCATAGAACAAATTAAATTGTATGCTATATAGCCACACAAGTAAATATGTTATATAATTGGATAAATAAATACTCATGATTAGATACAGTATCTCATTCTTACCTATACAGAATAGCAAGGCTAGTGGAAGTATTGTACAAATCAACGTGCTTTAATAGTTAGCAGTCCATGAAAATCGACCTGAAAGACATTAGGCAAGAATAAGCACCAAAAAAAAGGTTAAGCCTAGTTATTTGAACCAAGGCTTCCTGCTTGCCTGTTTACATGCGATTCAAATCAGCTTAGAGTCATTTTCACTTAGGCCGGTGCATCCGGACAGAGGAGTCAAAGCGTAATTAGTTGTACAGAAGATGGCAGTGGTGGGTAAAAGGTGATGACAGATGCTGCCGGTGGGACGGATAATGGGGTGAGGATGGACAATGGGGACAGGGATGGACAACGGGGACAGGAATGGACAACAGGGACAGGAACGGACAATGGGGATGTGCCACCAGTCACAGGGCACAGTCAAAGCCTGCAGAGCCAAAATCAGTACCTGGCCAACCAAATAGTTGAAATTGCCCATTTGCAGGGAGCTTGAGAGAGAGCATTGATCTCAGTTCTTCTTGTCAGACAACTCTCAGTGGAAGAGAAAATCAGTTCTTTTTAAGCTGATAAACACAGCCCAGCTGGGACCCAATTTGTTGTTTGGATATTACAGGCTGAGAGACAGACCGGAGTCCTGGCATGTTTTAAAGAAATTGTGGCTCTCTCACGCAGCTAAATTAGCAATAGATAGCACATGCCTGCGATGGAAACTGAAGAAGGCTAATGGTAACCATTCCTCTCTTCCACCCACCCTCTTTTTTGCCCTCATTTTGCTCCAGATTGACCTGCACTACTTTTTAAGTGTCTCCACGGTTTCTTCTCTTCCAAACAACCTCCGCTTCCCTCCTACAGCTCCTGCAACCTGACTTTACGATAAATGGACATGCTAAAAGCTGGAGTTGTCGAACATACATAGACATTTCTTAAACCGAGACAGTGAGATGGTGATCCTGAAACCAAGCACCACACGCAGGCTTTCCTCTTTCTGCCACCACTGAAATTATACGACAAATTAGCGTTTGCTAGCTTCTTGCATGGAGGAAAAGCAGCTAAGGAGGCATAAGATTTATTTTTTCAAAGTGTGAAAGTCAGTCTATATAGCAGGAAATTATGCAAAACCAGCAGGTTATGATGACAGAAATGGGGTATTTTCCAGCAGAGCAATTTGGAATATACCACCCCCCAGCAGCTGCCTTTAAGCTAAAATGTGGGCACTCGTGGCCAAGCTGAGGGCATTTCCAAGAACTGTTCCCTAACAATTTCCCCTTCTCCTCCCCATTTCACTCTGACAGCAGTTACTGAGTTTGATTTGGTTTTCATTTCAGCTTTGACTTCCACTGTACTTCCAACAGCTCTTTCCTCCGTGTGCAGCAGATGAAATCCCATTCCCATTTGATTGGAAAAGTTCTCCAACTGGCCGGTTACTGGGAAGCCTGAACTCCTTCCTCAAGCATAGGGCTGATGTTGCTTCATCCCAGCAGTTGCTTCGTGTCACGCAGGATCCCGGCTGCTGACCTGTCCCCATCCCAAGTACCTGGTCCCTTGGTGGCAGGGTAGCTCCCTCACCTTGTGATCCATCACATCTCTGTGCAGCTCAGTTTTCCCCATCGTGTTAGCAGTATATGCACACCGGGACAGCAAACACACCTTTTCTTCGGCGCTGCCTTCCACATTTTTGTTTATCACCTTATTATTCTGCAGCAAGGGAGGATGGCAAATACAGAGCTTTGCCACCCTGCTGCTGTTGCCCAAAGCTTTTGCTGTGTGGCTGTTGGAAGAAGTCATTGCTCTTCTTCAGTGTGGGAGCATCCTCATGGCAATCAAAGCAGGGACTGTGGACATAGCTTCAAACAAGGGAGATAAACGTTGGCCCTGGACTGATGGATGCAAGATTTACTTTTTGAGGCGTGTATTGCAGTTTGTAATCGGGCTTCTGCAGCTACAACTATGCTACTGCCTGGGTTAAAGCTGTCTGAAATGCTCCCTGCACCCACAGTGCCCAGGTCAGTGTCCCATTTGTATTACATTTGTCATGTCTGGTACTTTAATGAGTGCTTTAATGAGTGCACTTTTTTTTTCATCCTTTTTCCTAGCTCTTAAAGCAACAGAATAGTTTTTGAGTATGTGGCACCCACAAGCTTTGAAGTATGTGATAAAAGGGCTTAAATAGGCAAGAAAAAGGTCACCATTATTTGGAGCATAAACAGGTGTTTATAGCATGCCTAAGCCATGGTCAGCAATTAATTTTAGTTCTTCCTTCTGTGTGACAGTCTGTCAGGTGAAAACATAAGGTGCTCTTCAGAGCTTATGTGACCTTTAGAGGTTCAGCCCAAAGCAGTTTTGCTGACATCTGGCGCACGAGGGACTTGCCATAAGATGGAAAACGAACAATAACCGAGTTTCTGCAGCGCCGTCATCTGTTGCTCCCAAGGCAGGGACAGCAGCACGGAGGAGGAGAGAGACCAAAAGGCTGTGCCTGAGCTTGCACCATAGTGCCGAGGCAAAGTCACACCTTGCTAAGTCATGGAGGGGACCGAGATAGGGGCAAAGGAGGGACTCTGCAGGAAGGGGGTTTAGCAGGAACACAATTAATCATTTAGCTTTGGGTAAAGAGTGGGGCCCCCAGAAGTCACTGGGACTATGTGAGCCCGGATACCTCTGCAAGGAGAAGTAGCTGTGTGAAGAATCTGGTCTAAATTCACAGCATGTGGCGTAAATTCACAGTTAACTCAGAAGAAAGTAACCAAAACCAGAAATGGTTAAGCAGGGATTAATCAGGGGACAAGCAAAGTGAGAAGAAATTCAGCTTAATGAGGAAGACAAATAAAAGTGAGGCTATAGTGGCAAGAAAGCAACGACTTTCAAGAGGCGTTTTTAATGAAGTGAAGGAAAAGCATAGACCTCTCCCTAGTATGCTCAGACGGTGGGCTCGGCTGGGCTTGCTGCAGTGTGCTCAGGGAGCCAGAAGATGTATTTTACTGGCTGTACTTAGAAAACACAGCACATTGTCAAAGCATCGAAAAGCTGCTCGCACTCCTCTGTTCCTGCCCTCCTGCCCTCGAAACTTCCTCTCTGCCTCTGAGGGGATGATATTTGAGCATTCAGAAATGAATGTATGTTATATATGCTGAATGAATTTAGCAGTGAATGTAACCAAAAGCATTTGGGGCTCAGAAATTGATTCTTATGCCGGCCAAAGAAGTCAAATCCTGCTGCGGCAGTGTGTGAGATGGAGAAAGCTCCTCTGCTCCACACACACGGCAGGGAACGGCTGTGTCCCCGGCTCAGGAGGGAGGATTTCCCCTCCCTGGCTGCTCCATCAGTGGAAGAAACGTGATCCTGCTCCGGCAGGATGGTGCGGTAGCGGGGCTCCATATTTCAAATGGCAGGGGTTAAGCAAAGTGGCCAATTTCCTTGGGCTAATTGAGCATGCAACCTGACTGCTTGTAAAGCCTGTATTTGGCTAGGAAGATTTATTACTTTTAGCAATGATGAATGTCCAAGAGCAGTGAGGGCAGACCTGAGCTGCAGTTCATTAGCTTTAAGTGGGATGATGTTGAAAAACCATCTCTATTTTTGGTTACTTTGTTCTGAGTTAACTGTGAATTTAGACCTGCTTCTCTAATAAAGTGCTCAAGGAGTCCGGTGAATCTTGTTCTCTGTGGCAGATACTGAACCTGTAGGGTTTTGTCCTTATCCTGATGAGTAAGCAGTTTTCACTGGTCCTGAGAGGCTGTGACATGATAGAAAACTGCTCTGTATGGGAGTTTGAAGTTGAGTCTCCATCCATCTCTGAAGCAGACACCGGAATGGAAGACTGACATGCCTTTGTCATGGGGTTTCACAATAACGCCTTTTTATTAGCTTCATCTTCTCCTCAGAAAGTCCTCATCAGTTTGGTGCTTTGTCTCCACTTTTCCCCCTTTCCTTGGGAAAATACCCATTAGTGAATGTAGCTGCGAAGCCCCAGAGCATGCCCTGCTTTCTTTGCTCCCCAGCAATACTTGTTTAATGTCACACTTGTACAAAACACCCTGTCTCTGCCCCTGCGCTTGTAAGACCACACCGGTCCTCTAGAAATTTGTCAGCAAGTATTTGATGCTGAAATATTATTTCGTTATAAATCATTCCCAGAGGTGGCTGTGGCCGGTAAAAAGTACCTTTGTGTCACTCTCTTTACAGTGGTGTGTAGACTGAGTTCTGAAAATGCATGTGTATCTGTGTTCCCACAATAAATATTATCTCACATGCTACCAGTGCCAGCAGTGTCGACGGCTCCAGATTGCAACATATGCACGAAGTGCAAACCTTTCTTGATCTAAATGTCACCCGTTAGCCTCTATGAACCCTGTCAACAGGCAATCAACCTGCAGTGCTGTATGCAAGGAGTTCACCGCCCAGGGTAACCAGCCTGGAAGCTGCAAAGCTAATGAATCAGCCTCTGAAACTTAATTGTAAGAAAAGTAATTAATCTTGCTGTGTTTCACTCATCATCAAGCAACCTTTCGCTGATGAAAGAAAAAACTGCTGAGCATTCCAGTTCACTCCCCAAGTCAACTTCTCCCTGTTGGACTTTGTGGGTAATTGGCACATCATTATTGTCCGATTTTCTACAGATTCCCCAAGAGGCAAGGGTGACAGGAACTCGGGCATAGATATTAGTGAGGGAAGGGGGTTTTGCAGCTCAGACTTTCACTCCCACTCCCAAGAAAGCTTCAGTTTTGCCTAGTGTCCCCGTCTTGCTCAGACCTGGTAAGAGGCAAAAAAAAACCCTAGAAAACCTGTAAGGGAAGGAGAAAAGTTTAAAACGGCCATCAGAAGGTTTCCCAGCAGTTGTGCGTGAGATGTCAGAACTTTGATATCAGAACCGCTCCTTGAAATGCAGGAGTTTTAGCAGACTTGAAAATAACTTCCAAAAATGATGCCAGCTGTACACTGCAGATAGGGCCGGGCATGAGCCAAAGGCACAGGGGAATCGCTCTCTGTACCATCTCTTGTAACTTTTGACGGCACTAAATGAAACTCAGCCTAAGTAAAATCAGTTCAACTTTCTCGAGAAAACAAGACTTGATAAGAGCAAAACTAACTGGAACCACACACCGGTGTAATCCGATGTGGTGCCTGCAGCAGTTCTGGCCTCCCAGCGGTGTCTCACTGGGTGGCTGTACCAGGCTGGCTGCAAAAACGAACCGGATTTGGAGCTTCAAATCTTGTTATGTAGTGCCATCTTGAGGATTTGCAAAATGACGTTATTCAAGGCTATGTGTGGCTTTTATCTGGTTGTAGTTCGAGAAGTTAATTCTTCAAGGTGAACGCTCAGCTGCGTTCGCTGTGTTTGAGAACCGTACAAGATGGGGCTGGACTCACCCAGCTGGAGCACTGCCCGCCCGTTCTCTGCTCCATGGTGGCATCAACTCCTCACAAAACCTTACCTAGAAAAGGTTCACTTGTCCAGTATTTAAAACCCCCAGCGACAGACACCACGCTGCCGCTGCAGATGAGGTTGAGGGCCACAGAACGTGGCTGCTCCTCTTCTCCAATGAGACAAAACCCATATCCCATTGAAACAGAGAAATAAACTTAACAGCAGAGTCAATTATACTGTTAAGCGGCATTCTTTATTCTATCAGCACTGGGGAACACTGGGGATCATCCTCCATAAGCGCTCCAAAGACTGGATGCTCTTGCGTTGCTTATATTCCCGTAATTATTACACATGCATTACAATTTTTTAAAATCTTGACATGCAATACATCAATACTAAGAAATATTTGATATTATAGTTGGTTAGTTTCTTACATCTATTAATTATTAGTTAAATATAAACTAAGCACTCTGCTTCTAAACAATGTATTACTTAGTCTTCTGTCAGAAAGCATTTATCCTGTCATTTGGTTAATGATGGGTACGTCTTTTGTAACTTTATCACAGTATACATTAATTTAGCAGCTTCTCTTCAATTGCCCTGCCCTGTCACGATGTCTCTCCACGCTGAGCTGAAGCACAGGACTGGTGCCATGGGTGCAAACTGCTGCCTTGGCCACCGCTGCTCTGAAAATCACGAATTTACAGCTTGGGTGGAGGCTGGTTGCTCGGGGCTGGGGGATTTCATGGGGATATTCGTGTCAGGATGGAGCAGCCGTCACTGGTGCCTGGTTTTGGGGAATGGGATGGGAGTCACAGCCCGGAATGAAAAACAGGCGGTAGAGGAAGGTTTAGAGCAGCGACCTGGCAGACACAAGTGCTTCGCCACGCAGTAAATGGATGGTGGGGACTCCAGGCAGCCGGCGAGGCACCAAGGAGCGCCAGCATGGCTGCACTGTGGTCGTGCTAGTGAAGACAAGGGGCTGTTGGGTCATGAGCTGACAACCGGGTGCCTGAGGAAAGGGGTCAGCAGAGCACCCCGGGGCGGGCGGTGGAGCTTGCGGGGCCGGGGTCAGCAGCTTCCCCGGGGTGCCGGTGTGTACGTGGGGACCTGCTTGGTGAACTCGGGGGACGCGGCGTCCTCCGCGGACCCGGCGCTCGGGGGCGGCTCGGCCGTTTCCGTGAGCGCTCGGGGCTTTCCGGCCTCCTCGCCCCCCATCCCGCGCTCGGCGGGAACGGGTGTGGGGTGCGCGCCCTCACCCGCCCCCGCAGCCCCGTTCGGAGCTTCCCGGGCGGAAGCGCCGTTCGCGCCTTCCCGCGGCCGCTCGGCTCCTTCCGCCCACCCAGCGGGGCGCTTCGTTCGTTTCCGCGGCCGCTCGGCTCTTTCCGCAAGAGCCGGCGGCGCGCTCGGCCGTTCCCGCCGCCTGCTGGGCGCTCGGTGTTTTCCGTGAGCGCTCGGCGATTTCCGTGCGGGCCGCGGCGCGCTCGGCGCTTGCTCCCTGGCTGGCGCTCCTCAGTCGGCCGCTGCCTGCCTGTCGCCGGGCTGGGAGCGCCTGTGTGTGTGAGTGACGCGGCGGAGGTGTAGTTTGACGCGGTGTGTTACGTGGGGGAGAGAATAAAACTGCGGCGAGATCCTAGGCGCGAACGAAAGCAGTGACGGAGCAGCCTGGTAACCGGTAAGAGGAGGAAGGCGCCCAGCAAACAGGGGCGGGGGGGAGGGAAGGAAATGGAGCCCGGCGGGGACCAGGGGAGCCGCCGGGCGGCAGGACGCGGGGGCCCGGCCTTGCACCGCCCGCGGGAGGGGCGCCCGCTTTAAAGATGGAGCCGAGCCCTGCAACATCCCCGCCGCCGCCGCGCCGCGAACAAAGGATAATGGCGGATGGGAGCCGGCCCCGGCGGCGGCCGCCACGGCCGGGCGGCGGCGACTCTGGCGGCAGCCAGCGGCGGCGCTCACCGCGGCGGGGAAGGGGGATCGCGCCCCCCGGCCCCAGGAGGAGGCGGCGGAGGAAGACGACGAGGGGGGGAGCGGCGGCCGCGCACCCACCCGCGCCCCCTCAGCGGCGGGGCGCCCCCTCCCCGCCCCTCCGGCTGCGCTTCGGGCCGCTTCCCCGCCGCCCCTCCGCCTCACCCCGGCGCTGCCCGCCCCGCTCGGCGGCGGCCCCCGGCTGCGGGGCTCCGGGGAGCGGGGCGGGCGGGCAGCCCTCCTGCGGGGCCGCCGCGGCCCCCGCGCCCGCGGAGTTTCGCTTCCCCGGTGACCCGGGTGCGCTGTATAAATAAATAAACCAACTCTTCGCCGTGATGGAAACGAGTGCTTGGGGTGCTCCTAGGAGCTGTAACGAGGAGTTTTTTAATAAAATCTGTGCACAGAAGCTCGGGCCAGCGCTTGGTCTGGTGGTTTACTTCTATTTGCAGCGCGGGGCACGGCCGTGCGAGGCGGCTGTGACAGGGGCCGTGGTGCTCGGTCACCCAACACCGCGCTCCGGGGACACCGCGCAGGGAACAGCTTAGAGCCCGGTGCGCAGATCACGTAACAGACATACGGTTCCTTTTTGCTGTCTTATTCCTTTCCTATCAGTATTTTTAACCCAAGAGTGAACTTGAGCCTGGCCGCGGCTGGTAAATCTCTGTTCAGGATTTGCTTTAGCCAATTTTTCCACAGACTCTTAGGTGCTGCACGACCAGCAGGATTTGACCTCTCTCCCTGCTTTAATAGCAAATGTCAGCTCAGCTGCCTTTTCCACCCTACACCAGCCTTGCCTTGCAGCAGCTGTGGGGCTTTTTTTCCCATTTTGTTGCCTAGAATAGAAGACGTTATTTGGACTTCATTTCCACTCTCAAAACCTGGATATCTGCATTTTTGTTTACAGTAATAAGTAAAAGTGATGTGGCAATCTTCTTAAAAGAACTTTTAACCAACCATCGTTACACCTCTCAAATGTATACAAGGATTAAAAAAAATTATAGGTCATACGACTTTTCTTTCTGAAAAAAAGGTTAGATCTTTTGTTTGTTTGTTTTCCTCTCCTTCTTAAGTATTGAAATGCCTGCACATAATCTGCTTCTGGAGTAACACCTCTCATTCTTTTTTTTTCCTGGAGTTAGAAACAAGGTTTCTATTTCTTAAATAAGGGGCTGGAGACTTACTTAGGAATATCAGCCAGCTCTGTTTAGTCCCATTGTGACCACCAAACACTTTCAGAATACAGGAATTTTGAGACTCTGCTTGCTTCAGCAAATGTGGATTGTTACAGTAAAATGTGAAGTCGCTGAAGTTTTTAATCAAGATGGGTATTTGTGATTCACATGTATGTAGGCGTGTCCCTCCGTGTATGTGAATTTCTGTTTTGTGTCACTTCCACCACTTCTTTTGAAATCAAGGCCAAAGGTGCTCTCTACATCGCTTCACTCTGAATAATACCAACATGAGAAGAAGGTTTCTAAAGTTGTAATTGATTAATAGACATCTGAGGACTTCAGTAAGCAATGTAGTTGTTGAGAGTGATTAAAGATAATGGCGTAGTTGGTGTATTTCATTCATTCTTGGTTTGATGGAATATTTACTTCATTTTAAATATAAAAATGTGACAGTAAATCCTTGCTTGTTTTTTTTGTAGCTTTAGAAACACAACATTTAATTTTATCTTATTTCATAAAAGAGTAGAAGATTGTCCGATTCGTATTTTCAAACAAAGATCTCTGCATTTCCTCACCAGCTTTGTATCTTCACAGATCAGAGGAAAAGGGAGCAGACAGGTGGTTGTGTATTTGCTAATCGTCACTTACAGGTGACCTAATGTGAAATATTTGCATGTAGGAAATAGGAGTTTAGTAATTTTTAATGCTTTAATATCACTGATAGAACATCAGTATTTAGATTAGTACTCTCAGCTTTGTGTATGGATCTACAATAAATGATCTGAATCCAGTATATACATTTTTTCCTCCCATACTCGTGGTGATAAGGGTGTCTGCTACCCTGACTGAAAAAAAATACATGTGAAAGTAAAGAGGGGTCTGCTGATACAGGAAATTTAGAAACATCTCATTTAGACTGTCAGGTCATCAATCTGTCTGTTTCCTGGAAGCCTGCACCAGCATAGCTATTGCTGGTACTGATGTCAAATATAAAATATTCTGTAGTAGCTGATCTTTTTCTGGAAGGTAGCTGTTCTGCTGCAGTAAGAAGCAAACAGCCTCTTCTTGCCTAAGTGCAGCTGCAGCTCTGTAGGTGCAGATTTTGATAGCAGACAAGGCCCTGACTAGGAATTTCTGTTGACACCCTTTTGAAACAAACGGGATATTCACACTTCACCTCTATTTTCGGATCTCTGGAAGCAAGTGGAGATCAGTTACTCATGCTGCACTTCTCAAGGCTTTTGTGCAGCAAGAAGGCCCTGCTAGTTTTGTGCCTGTAATCTGAAGTTAGCTTCAGGGGACATGAGAGCAATCCTCATCTGCAGAAACAACCCTGCTGAATTCAGTTTAAGCTCTCTGGTGCCCTACCTGCATACAGCTGAAGTTTCATGACAAGGCAATGATTTTTCTCTGAAAAAATTAATGTTCCCTCATCTGCAATCTGTGCAATTGTGTTTCATGGTGATAATCAAAACCTGAGCAATCAGCGGTTAATGATCTTTGTACATCTCCCAGCGTGAAGGCCCTGATACCTATTTTAACTTTTAGATCATTTGGTTGTACTGCAATTAAAAAGGTGAGTGAGAAGAAATGCGACACCTTCCATTTTTCCATGTTTCTAAAAGAGCCTTGTCAGCTCTGTAGGAGATGAAAATATGCCAGGATCTGGTTGGTCTTTTAGGTAAAAAGGCTCTTGAAAATAGACAAGGATTTTCTCATTTCATGCTGCTGCTGCTCTTTTTTTCTTCTGGCAATGCTGGATTTAGAGTATCCTGTGCCAAGTGGAGAGAATAGAAAACTAGGTGGTGGAAGAGCCACTTAAAGGGGAGAGGGTAAAGAATTTGGAGGAAGTGTGTTCCTATTTGGATGTTTATATGTGTTTTATATATACATAAAACATATACATGCACACCACTTTAAAGCAGCACTGATGCTTGTTAGATACTCTCAATGATTTTGAGCAAAGCGCATAGGTACAGGGTTTCTTTTACCAGTTAAGATAATAAGCATATCTGTTTTTCTCCTTAGCGTGTTGTGAGATTTGATGTTTGTCATAAACCAAGCCCATTAGGTGAAAGATGGAAAAATAATTCCAAAGATAGGAGGGTCCTGCCAATGGCTGTTCTGGATTTCATTACTTTTCAATTGCTCTCTGAGACAAGACAACACTACCTAGTTTAGACAAAGCTGCGGGAACCTGGATAATGAACTATTTTGAAGATACTTTCATGCAGGAAACTGAAACAAAAATGTCTATCCTTGATGTTTTCATGCTTTTTGGATGGGAGAGTTCACATTATGTAAAAATCTCTGATCCTTTAAGCGTTGTTCCAGTGATAACTTGTTTGGTCAGTGAGGTTATCACCAAAACTTTTTTCCCAAATTTGGAAGAATTGTAAAGCTAGGTTGTATTTTCTTCTTCCAGCAGAATTTTTTTCAATTAGCTTTCTAAACTTAGAGCAGGTTCTTTTCTTGAGCAGACTGAAACAAAACCCACCAAAACCAGTAGCCTTAGTAATCCAGGAATTGATCAAGTTTATCTACTTCCTGACAGACTGAAACCATAGTTCCATATATGTTTTTGACAGTAATATTGGCTGAAGCAACTTCCATGTCTGGTGACTTGTTCATGTCTTCTCCACACAGTAGCTGTACCAGTATAGACAGGGGAAGCGATGGGGCTGGAATGAGCAGGAAGATAAGGGCAGCTCAAACAGCAGCGCTGCTAAATGAGAAAATGCAGCCTACATGAAAATCTGTAAATTATTGCTGTGTTATAACCAAGCTGGATGGCATGGATCTCATTGTGGTTCTTGCTGCAGCACTGGATCGTTTAGCTTGGTTTAAGTTTTTACATGTGCTAAATAGGAGCATATGAATATGAGCAGCATCTGTTCCCAAACTTTAATATCATGTATACGTACTGTTTGTTGTGCTATTTATTTACTTGGCTTAAACAAAACTTTTGTGTGTGTGTTTTTTAATTACTATTATCTTCACTTCCTCTGTCTTGTTCTAACATGCTATGTTCTGACTTTTAACCTCCTGTCACCATTCTCCGCAGCTCCTTGCTGCAACGTTCTTAATCATCTCTCCAGCAACTCGACGACCTCCTGTGACGTTTTGATTTTAACATTATGTGCATTTTTCTGATAGACTCTACCCTAAGTCGTCTCTCATTTTCTGCTACTATTCACATATCAATTGGATTTTGCTTTCCCTTGCACCTTTCCTGGGGCTTGAATGTAAAATCTCATCTAGCTTAACCTTTAAACCCCGTGGAATAATGGATTGAAAGCATTATTTTCCGATGGCTCTTCCTCTGGCTCTGTGTAGCTGGCCCAGCCTCAAACTCTGCTGGTACCTGTGCCTTCCTCCAAGTGATGTGCAGTATGAGCAGGGTTTGTAGATTCGTGCCTTTGTGGATTGTAGAGAGCTTGAAAAAAAAGCCTAGGTCATTACTATAGAAGTAGGACCTCTGCCCCTTTTCATGAAAGTCATCCAAATTTTTTCTGCTGATAAGAAAATTTTGGGCCATACCAAGGGAGGGAAGATATGAAAAGTGCAGCGTGTACTATTGTCACAGCATAATACCAACAGAAGTCTGTTGCTGTCGTTTCATCTGAGCTGATAGAACTGAACTGTATGTGGCCCTCAAGAGACAGACATCTTACTCCTTCCTTCTCTCCTCCTGGCTGTGTGGTGCTCACCCATCCCTTACATTGGCTGGAGTGTTGATTGTTTGTAGAATCTAATGAGCCAGTTCAAATCACTAACCCGGGAGAAAACCGTGCTTTTTGTGAGGTTAGTTTTCTTCTGCCTGAGTGAGCTGAACTGGTTGGTGGTTGAGGTGCTGTTGGCAGCAGCACTAGTGCACATTCACAGTGGAGGCTGTAGGGGAGGAACAGGACACAACTTTCTCCCTTCGTCTGCAGAGAGCTGGCTCAGCAGACCCATCTCGGGGAAGTGCAGCACGTTTGGAGTGAAAGAAGCAGGAGCAGGGCTCTGTCTGTGGTTATCTGGGACACATCAGTTTGCCTTTGCAGACAGGAGAGCTAGGACACAGTAAGTATCTCAGTTGAAGGGGAAAAGAAAAAAAAAGGAGAGTTTCCCTCTTCCGAATGCCTGGTGACACCTGTGTGGTTGAACTAGGTAGTCCTCATCAGAGGCAGGTTTCAGTCTTCTCATAAGGTTTGATCAGTGTAACTCTTGGGTCACCTCCTTTTTGAGGAGCCCAGTCAGATGGGGAGAATTACGTATAGCATTTCTTTAACGGAGCCCAAGTTGAAAGATGAAGCTTCAGAAGGGGTGCAGGCCCAACACCTGGGTGGCAATCCTGTCAGTTTCCCCAAGGCCTCTGTTTGTACAAAGTGCTAGATGTCTTGTCCTTTCTTCCTGATTTTAAAATAATAATTGTGGCTGAAACTACTAGCATGCAAGTTGTAGCATGAGGTTAATGTGGAGTGTATAACCAGCACACCTGCGCTGGGTCGAGAAAGAAGTATGCTACCTGCTGGAAAACAACTGCTTTCTCAGTGATGTGGCTGTTTGGAAAATACATCTCTCTGCTCCATCCTCAGAAAGCTAATGTTGACTACATAAAAAATAATCGTCCTGTTTCCAGCCTCCCACTCTTAAGCAGAGTCATCGGTAAAGCAATAATAATAAAATTACAGAATATAGATGTTTTCTTTTCTTCAGCGTCTTTGTTGACTTAACCACAGTCTTATGACACTTACACCCATGACTTGGTCCGCATTGCTTTCATTGGCAGGCCTGGCTGCGGCAGAGTAGACTCTGCTCCACCTTCCGTGTTCCTGCCCCTGTGCAAGTAGCACCAATGCAGCTGTTTGTGAGGCGATGACGTGAACTGAATTGGAGAACTGATCCAGGATAAAATTAATTGCATTTTCTGGTCTGTCTGTAGTGCAAATTGGTTGCCCAGTCCCAGACAGCTCAGCTGTAAAGGTGTAAATAAGAAAGAATCAGTAGGGACGCAGAGCCTGAGCTGGCAGTGCTGCCAGCAGAAGGGCTTGTAAGGCAGAAAGCAAAACAGATATTTTCTTTTGCGTGCAACAAACTGATGCAAAACGCAGAGTGTTTCTTTCTCTGGCCCTTTCTGGTTCATCGATGGCTCCCGTTGCTTACTCAGGGTCATCGTTCTGACCTTCAGCATTACCAGCAAGTCACATCTCTGTTCCATCAAGACAGCTGTGTTGCCCGCAGGTAATACAGGTCTTAAACTCCAGTTAAGTATTTGAGAACCAAGGTAAATTATTCTCAGTTCTGGAGATGGTACTTTAACAGAGTAGATCTGTCTGGCAGGCATATGAGAGACACTTCTCATTTAAGAAGCATTCCTGACTTGTCCAGGCAAATTTTTAAAAAGTACATGAGAAATAAACCAGAATCCACTCAGTTGATAACATTACTCAAAATTATTTTACTACAAAATTTGGTTGCTGTTCAGTTTCAGTTGTTTTTTAGGAAGAGGGTGGGTCAGAGATTTAATTTTGGTACATCAAGCAAAAGAATGTGTCTGCTATTGCTTCAAGACTAGTGCTAATTGACCAAGCAACGATGGCTTCAATATAACTACTAAAGCGAGAGCAATTTTAGGATTGAAAGTATTTCCGAGTCTGAGCTGTGGCTTAAGCCCCAAATCTTTTGGTTTTAATGTTGCAATAAATTTTGTGAATAAGATGCATTCAGAAGTTGGACTAGGGCAAGGTTTGTAAGGAAGTGCTGGGTTTTTTATGCATACCTGGGCATATTCAACTGTAGCACTGCAACTGTGGAAGGATTTCAGAAGTTTTCACTTACTTGAGAGCATTGAAGCAAAAAATAGCCTATACTGCCTATTAAGAAAGAAACAAAGCTATTAAATCATAACAAAAAGCATGTTGCTTCTGCAGATAGATTGTTTTGAATTTATTTCAGACATTTGGCTTTATATCTGGTAATTACCAGCTTTGTGTAAATAATTCAGTCTATCTTACTTTCAGATAACCAGTTCTAATGATAAACTATTAATAAAACAGTGAAAGCATTGGTCCGAAACACTCATTTTGTTGTGTTTTCTTTCTGAACTCCTTAAAAGTGTTGTGTATTTTTAAACCAAGACTTTGTAGTGTTTACCGAGTTATATAAACTCTAGAAATACCATGTACGTTCCAAGCATCAAAGGGAATGAACAGGATTTGTTTTAATAATTTATGCCTATAAAGCTTGCAGCGTAAATACGTGAAGTGGCATTTTTTATACGTTAATCCTTTACCCACTGACATTCAGAAGTGGGTTAGAAACATTAGCAGCGCAGCTGTCCCTTCTCGCCAACAGACAAAACCTCAGCACAGGAACAAACTCTGCCTAAAATTGTCTTGTCAGGTTTAACTGTGCTGCTGCTAATACCTAAAACTCCATGCTTACTCTGAATTTCTTAACTGATTTGATAGTTCTCTGAAACAGCAGAATGATGTCAAAACAAGTATGGTCTGTATCACTTTGGGATTTCAACATCTTGCCCTTTCCAATCTGCAGTGTTTTGCAGAGGCGACCTACAGTGTTCAAACCTCAGGCTTTTTTTCTTTTATCTTTTTTTTTGTTGTTACAGGAACAAAACTAATGGATGGTGAAATTCAGATATCTAGTTTAACATTTTAGGTGACCAAATAAAAAAACTTTAAATACTGACAGTTGCCCCCTCTTATTATAGGATGGGAAAGGAAATATTTACTTTATTCATGGGAAAGTCCCCTGAATTTCTGGGGCTTTCCAGAAGATTAAGTTTCAGAATATGCATTTACATTCATTACATTGCATTATATATGCATTTGCATGTATTGCATTAGAATGTCATCTTTAATCGGTGTAATCTCTAAGAACCTTCAGCACAGTGTTACATTACGCTGTTGTGATAAATGTTAAGTGTGTGTTAATATTGTCACACTGTAAAATTGACAGAGACTCTGGAAACATATTACTTTGGAATTGAAAGATTTCAGGTAATAATAAACACATTTATATGGTTGTCTGTCTTTATTACATTCCTGCATATGCTTCCATTAAATCATACTTGGTATGTAGTTTAAATTATTACAATTAAGGAAACACCTATGAGGAGGTGATTCCTTTCTGTGTTGGAGGTGTAAGATTATGTTGCATTCTTGGCCCTTGGGCTTGGAGCACTCAGGTTAACCACACTGGTGGGGGTCTGTGTAATGCTGTGGATTCTGTTTTGTTAATAAGTTGTTCCTGATCTTCTCTGAACACCAAAAGAGATTTCAAAGTAGCTTTTGCTTTGATCAACTTAAGCATTTGTCATGGACCCAGGGAGTGATATTATGTGAATCTCCGTACCACATACATAGAGCAAAGCCTGTACGGGAGGCACCGTTGTTAAATACCCTCTTAACAATGTCATAGTCCTGCTTCGCTCTCTCTAGGAGAGTAGCTGTCTTGAGTGATCAGTCCTTACTCCTGTGTGGTTTGCTTAGAACAAGTTCCAGTAGTTTCCCCACCTCAAAGATAACCATTTATTTAATACAAACATGTGTAGAGTCTCTCCTTATAGAGTTGCGTGCTGCTGCGGGTTTGGGATTGCAGCAGTTCATCCAGCTGATGCCTCTGACCTGCCACATTTAAAGGTTGCTTGGCATGGGGACAGAGTTCCTCACAACATGTCAAAACGTTGTCAAATATTTCATGTAGCATCTAGGTGGTTCTTACTCTGTCAGAATGAATGATGGGGCAGTGAAAGGCGGTAAGACACAGAAATGCGTATGGAAAAGAACAAATGTGATCCATCTGAACAACTCTGGCAGGTCAGGTGGAAATCTCAAGTTCTGACGGGTCTACCCGGTGGAAAAAAGGAACACATGCACCTTCTTAGATGGATCTTAACCTTGCTAACTTGGCATCATTTTCTGCTCTGAATATTTGTTTCATTTTTGGTAGGGACATGGTCCTCTTTTGGAACATCATCTCCCATTTTCTCCCTGTCACTGGGGAAGGAGAAGGCCTCTGTCCGCTTGCAGAATTTGTCCTCCTGTCTGTCACTCTGGCCTGCATTAGCTCTTCTGGAACACCTCTGCATGTCAATGTTTGCTATGAAAGGAGGTGGCCCAAAATGTTCTGCTTGCTGACCAGCACAGCAGAATAAGTTATTTATTTGGCATATCTAGGTAGCTGGGTGGTACCAGAGCGCTTTTTCTCAATCAGTCCCTGTGCCAGCCAGGTACAACCTGCCTCCTAAGGCAGGGATTGCGTAGCTACTGTAGCCTGGCACTGAGCCCAAGCCAGCAACCTGTACAAAGAGGCAAGTAGGGTGCACCAGCTTGGGCACAGGGCCTCCTTTGCAGAACATGTTACTGTACCCATTGCTATATTCGTATTACTTGGGTTCAGGTTGTGTTAATACACCCTGTGGCTTTTAGATGGATACTGGTTCACGTCCAGCGAGTTTTCACCGTGGGCTGAGCAGGTGCCATCCCCACCTCGCCATGTGAGGTACCTGCTGTTTGCATCGAGCAGCTTCACCGGGCTTGCCTTTTGGGCACAGACACACGGACAGAAACAGACACCGGTCCCCTACTCTTAGTAGAGATGTAATTGTATCTTCCCTTTTTTAATGAAAAACTGCCATCTGACTAGTGTGTGGCCACAGTTCAGCACTGCATTAGAAGTGGCAGATGTGAGAAGGGGCTGCCCTCGTGTCGCTGCAGTCAGTCACGCCGAAAGGTCAGCATCAGTTCTCAGGGACTCATTTATTCCTCCGTTCTCCATCCTCTTCTATTTCAGTCAAAGGTTAAGGAAGAATTTGAGTAGGACCGGAAATTAAACGTCGTCATGGGTGGCTATGCTGATTATTAATTTGCAAGGCCTGTACCAGTTACAAAGAGGTTTTCCCTGGAGTTCATGATGTATTCAGTGGGAGCATTAGCTCCCAGATGCTGTTATGAAAATTGTTTGATGCCCATATTTGCTTTGTTGAATATGTCTGTGTACAAATGATACTGTTCAGATACATTGTTATGATAATTTTTATTTAGTAACCAGCAGCCACAGTACTTTTAGTTGACACATGGAGGGAAGAGGCACATATTTTGACAATTTCACATGCTTTCATTTTTGTGAAAGTTTCTTTCTACAGTTAGTAGGAATTACAAGAAATCAGCATAGGTTGAAAAATAGGTGCTTTTTATGTTCTAAAAATGATCTCAGAGAAAATATGTCAGCTGTAGTAAAAGGCAGTCAGTTTGTGTAAATGCACTGCTGCATAAATACGATATTGGTAACGAATGTGTATGAACCACTAAATGTGCTGAATTCTCCGAAACAAGCAAGTTCTCGTGAAGTCTGACAGAGTTGGTTTTAAAAAGCCTGAAGGCAGAAGCACTAGATGGTAGTACAATGCCAGGAGTTTGGAGTCAAATCAGGAAAATGCCACGGTGAAGAGTGTTTAAACAACTTTGACTCACACACTTTACCTGTGCAGGCGAATACACCTTTCCCCAGTAAATGTGGCTTTCTTGTGTTGTACTAACAGAAAACAAAATCTAGAGGTGACGGCTCCTGTGGGTGCCCACCACGGTAGCTGTGAGATTGGACTTCTGGTTTTCCCTTGTTTTATAATCTGCCACTGCTTCTTTCTTCAGTGAAAGGGAGATTGAGCATGCAATGCAAGTAATTAGTTCCAATACTTTCATCAGTTACATATCTAAATCTGTTCAGTATGAGAAATTTTCACCGACTTTGGAAGTGCAACTACAACTGCACTAGAGGCTTTGTTGGAAAATTGAGGAGCCAGAAAAGTTTGTTACGTGTAATCAAGGCCCCTGGTTGCATTTCTTCTGCAATCCGTATGAAAATACTTCATTGTTTGCCTCTCTTGCGCTGGGCATTACAGGATGTATTCAATCAGCAAAGAGTTTTCAGACACTTCTCTGAGTGTCATATGGAGACAGAAGTGGGACTACAGGTATTATGTTCAGCTGATGGTCTGATTCTGCTTTGTGCAGGATCTCTTTACAATGAGGGGCAGCGGCTTGGCCAGTGCCAACTTGGGATGACAGAGAAGCTCTCGTGTAAATTGCAATTAGTGTGCCAACCTACTGTAGTCATTAGTGACAGAGATAATTATGGGCCTGTCTTGTCCTGTTACGCACTTCTTACTGCTTATTTAAAGTCCCATGTGTTAGCTGTAAATAAAATTGTTTTTCTCTGAACATTTTGAGTCTGGCAGCCATTGAATGGAGTTCGTAAAAGAGCTGAAAGGGCTGCTGGGCTGCAAGGTAACAGTGGAGATGTGTACAGATTTCGTGTCAATGTCCTCGGTAATTACACTGAAAAGGTGAAAACAAACAATAGCGTACAAGAGCAGCGTTTGAGGAGTTTTTCAGTCATACTGGCATGGCTGCTATGAATAAATCTGAATACAGGGCTTGAGAAGCAGGCATTACCTCCTTTTGCTTTCCCTCAGCCTTCCCTGGCTGGGTGAATGTCATTCTGACTGGATGTGGCTCCGAATGGGCATAGGTTTGCTGGGTCTCTGCACTGGTTTTGGAAGCTGTCATGTTGTTCTTCCAAATCTGGGTGTGTACTTCAACAAAATAAAGCCAGAAGTCATCATCTAGCTGTGGAAGGGAAAGACTTTAAAGCCTGTCACTTGGTAAAGCTGGGCAGGCTGTGACAGTACGTCTGAGGTGTAAAGCGAACTGTGTGGCTTTGACAGGGGTCGGGGCCATCCCAAGCACAGCTATGGGCTGCGCAGGGAATCAACTGAGAGCAGCGCTGAGGAGAAGGACTTGGGGGTGTTGATGAGAAGCTGAACATGACCTGGCTATGTGCACTTGCAGCCCAGAAAGCCAACCCTGTCCTGGGCTGCATCCAGAGAAGTGTGACCAGCAGGTCAGGGGGTGATTCTGCCCCTCTGCTCCGCTCTGGTGAGACTCACCTGCAGTACTGTGTCCAGCTTGGGGGCTCCCAACATAAGAAGGACATAGACCTGTTGGAGGGGGTCCAGAGCAGGGCCACGGAGATGGTCAGGGGGCTGGAGCAGCTCTCCTGTGGAGACAGGCAGGAAAGACTTGGCATTGTTCAGCTTGGAGAAGGCTCTGGCAGGGAGACCTTCTCGCAGCCTTCCAGTACCTAAAGGAGACCTACAAGAGAGCTGGAGAGGGACTTTTTACAAGGGCATGTGGTGACAGGACAAGGGGTGATAGCTTTAAACTGAAAGGGGTAGATTTAGATTAGATATAAGGAAGGAATTCTTCACCATGAGGGTGATGAGGTACTGGAACAGAGAAGTTGTTGATGCCCCATCCCTGGAAGCATTCAAGGCCAGGCTGGATGGGACTTTGAGCAACCTGGTCTAGTGGAAGGTGACCCTGCTCATGACGGGGTGGTTGGAACTAGATGATCTTTAAAGCTCCCTTCCAACCCAAACCATTCTATGATTCTATGCTAAGGTATAGTTATATTGTGTGGCCGATAACTGTCGGCATAAGTGTTAACTGGTAGCAGCGAATTGTCTCCACGATGTTACTAAAGACAAAGAAATGAAAAGCTCATGGGGAAAGGTAGTATGTTTTACTGTGCCAACTGGTACAACTGAAAAGCACAGAAAGCTTTGGGGCATTTGGGACCTTCATGCACAAAAGTGGATGGAAAGTTATATGTGCTGTAACCACCAGAGTGAGGTATTTTGGTTCTCGGCTTTAGTGGTGTTTGGGAAAGGACTGCCACCAGCTTGTTTCTCCAGTATAATACTAGCTCTTTTGAACTAATAAAGAAAATTGTGTATTATATAAAAGTCACGAGTTAAACCGTCTCTAACCAGGTAATCTCATCAGCTTTCTTAACCTGTGTTCAGAGTTCATAGCCAGGGTGTTTTAGGCAAGCAGATTCTGGTTTTCCAACTCTGGTTTTTAATAGCTAACTGTTTTGTGGTGTGTTTTTTTTTTCAGTTAGTTTCGTTTAGAATACATGGTTCAAGATGAACTACAGCAATTACTCATTTTTTTCTCGAAGCGGGGGGTGTGTGCTCTCCTGATGAGATGGAAAAGTAGCCCAGAAGCAGGGAGGAATGAGGAGAAAATGGGCTCCCCCTGCTCCCTTATGTCTTCCCTGCCCCAGACACTTGTTCCCCACCAGGACCCTCTCAGATCCTCGTCTCCGTTCCAGGGGTCCTGCTGTGGTGGCTGCCGGGGAGATCACAGCCAGGGAGCAGAGGGCAGGAACAGCAAAAAGAATGGGGTGGCGGGGGGGCCTGAGCACCCGGAAGAACAAAATGACACTGGGGTACTGGACAGCAAAGCCCATCTAGACTATGAGTATAGGAGAGCTTAGACATGAGGTGTAAAGGTTGGCATTCATTTGTATGTGCGAGGACCTTAAAGTTTCAAACCAACATAATTTCAGCTGTTGCACAGTAAATTTCAAGAACTAATTGCAATTAATAACCTTAATTTCAGCTGTCGTGGTCTTATATGTATACACGACTTAATAAATATTTATGTTCTAGGTGCCTGGTCTTGTATATCTTGACAATCATACTGTACTGTTAAAGCAAATATGAAGTAATCAGTGTATCTGGAATATGATGTTGTGATGCTCAAAAATCTCATTCCTTCTTTTTCTCACAAGTTACTGTAAACAGTGGTAGTGAAGTTATTAGAATACAAATCCTGTGATGTGTAAGTGCAAGGTAAATGGAACCGAATTCAAGAGGACTTAGAACCTGCAAGTAACATGAGACTAAGAACTTGTCCAAAACCTGCAAATTGTGTTGGAAACTCACTTCAAGTGCATGTGTCGAGATGTAAATCTTGCAGGAAGCTCCCTGCGTTGCTTGGTGCTTATTATGTCTATGTTAGGAGGAGGTTTCTTTTAGGTGTTTGCAATCATGTTAAGAATTTGATTTCCAAAATGTTGGTGCTGTAGAGGAGGGCGCACCTCAAACAGTTGATGCTTTTGCTGGTTACATATGCAAAAGAGGATACAAGTGTGTAAACTAAGCTCGTAAAACCAGAGGTCCTTTGCTGAATAGCGTGTGAGAGGATTGGAAATTCTTCCTAGGAAAACATTGCATTTATCAGCAAGAATTTGGCAATATATTCCTTTGCAAACATTGCTAAATACCTGATTCAAGAGACCCCTCACTCGCACTTTTTGTCTATTTCTAATCCCATTTGTATAGCAATTGACTCCATATTGGAGTCACAGTTTCCATCCGCAAACAAAAGCATTATTAGTTTTGCAACTTCCTTGAATTTGTAGCGGGCAGATTGCTTTTTAAAATTCTTTTCAGATACTTGCTGGGAGATGTTGCTGGTACAAAAGATGTGCTCCCCAAATGGTTCCAATGAGGTAGTTCTTTTGGCTGGAGTCATCATGATACATCCACAGGAATGGGGAGAAAATTGTTGATTGCCTTACTTTGGACAGAATGGCTGATACTTGCAAAAAAGTGATAAAGATACCTCTTTAAAAATGATAAAAATCAAAGGGAAACCTGTGGTAGTCTGGTTTGCAGCTTGTACTTCTGGACATGCAGGATACTAAAAAAAATTTGGCGTGCAACATGGAGGACTAAGACTTAAAATATAACTTGTGTGTTAAAGTTGGGTTAGAAAACCACTTGAACTGTTGTCATTAATGAAGTCTTTCAGAACTGTTTAGTAATGTATATTACAAATAGTAAGAGCGCATGCATTTTGTTTTGTATTTTCTGGAAGATAAAATGCGACATGGAGAAGACTTGGCACTATAGGAAAAAACGGGGTTATATTTGCATGGACAGAGGCAATTCTTGGAATTTTTATAAAAATTGTAATGTCTGCACTACTTAACATGCAGTGAGCTTACAATTAATTTCTTTTGTGGTCAGTTTACCAGTATAGACATATAGGTATTGTTTATTTGTGAGCATTTGTCGGGCTATTACCTGGTTCATGTGGGACAAAAATTGTGGCAACAGGGAGAGGCACAACAAATTTCCAGGTGCTTAGAAGAATTTAATTTGCTTTTTCAAAAAATTTGTAAGTTTTCTTTCATTGTTTGTTTTTAAGGAATACCAGGCTTAATTATTTTCCTTCTTTTCATTTCCTAAGAGTTTGTTTCTAAACTGATGTTGGAACTAAACATTTGGTACTTAAACATCTCACTGTTCAAACACACACACAAAAGCTCATTCGAACAGTCACTTTCAATACTGAATATACAGATTTTGATTTACATGCATTGACTTCCTTTTAATGTGAGATGCAGCTGCTACTTTGAAATGCTGTTCTATCTCTGTTGATTAGCAGTGGCTTATTGCAAGACAGATATTTCATGTTACACTCAGGGCTGAAGTGTGACTCTGCTGGTTTAGGCAACACATCTCCAGAGAGTATTATCTCTCCTGTGATACTGACGTATAGTTTGCATGGAAATGGAAGTTTCTCTGACTTCATGTTTAAAATGAAATGTCCCTCCAGCTCTGAAGAGAGGTGTGTGCTGCCCTAGGGCAGCCAGAGGACCCAGGAGGTTGGGCAGCACAGAATTAGTATTGCGGATATGGAGGCAATATCCATTCTTAATCTTCGGTATTTGGAGTCTGTATAATGCAGTGGTATTGCTGTATCACTGGTGGGAGCATTTCTTTGTATTTTTAATGTATTAAATATTTTCATATGAGTATTTAAAGAAGAACTGCAAAGTAATTCTCACAGATCAGTGCCAAACTTAACATTGATTGCACTCAGCCTGCATGCACGGGTTTGGAAGTTATGCAACCTCTTTTTATAGAGTTGTGTGTTGTGGTGATCGAGGCTTGCTAGTTATTGCTTAGAAATGTAAGTGTGTTAGGAGCTATATATGATATAAAACTTAGGTCTTGCCAAACTACTATATACCTCTAAATATAACAATATTTATTTCCAGTAAGGTTCAAGTAGGAATGGCTTCCACCATTATGTATAATGACTTCAAAACTTCCTAGTAGGAAAGACTGAAGTTGCTGTGACGTAGGGCCATATACAGCCTGGCCGTGGAAAGAATTTGCATGGAGATGGTGCGTTTTTAGTTCAGATAGAAAGCGGTTGAAAACTAAGTGCCCAGCACAGAAGCAATTGCAATTGTTTATCTGCAAAGCGCACTTGCGGGAGAAGGGGGGCGGCAGCCGCGCACATTGTCACCGGGCACCGAGGGAGCCCCGTCCCGATCCCACACTGCAGGGGTACGGGATCATCCTAGTGCAACTGCTCAAGCCATTTTTTTTTGAGATGAGCATGACGCTTTTTTTTCTGATCTCATTGTTGGAGGAGACCGGACCTGTTTTTCAGAAACATTACACGCAGAAAAATCCACCTGAGGCAGACACCTGGCATGAAAAAAATTTGCCTGAATGCTAGTAGTTTGGCAACATTATAATAAGCGAATGAAAATAGTATGTAGTAGTGGGAATTGAGCTGCAGTGATTGCTGCCAGATCCACCAAGAATAATGGACTTGCATACCAACCCAGACTTATGACAAATATTGTGATTGTAGGTAACTAAATGACCATGGAATCTGGAGCAGAGAACCAGCAGAGTGGAGATGCAGCCGTTACAGAGGCAGAAACCCAACAGATGACAGTACAGGCACAACCACAGATTGCAACGTTAGCCCAGGTATAAAATCATACGGTGTAATAGTTTTACCTATTGGATAATTTTTTAAAGAGGGATAATGTCTGCTCATGGGCCTGAGAGAAGGTTCCATTGATACGATTTGAAACAGGTGCTATGTTATAGTTCCTTTGATATTTGTCTTCACATTTTTAAACCAGTAGAGATTTTTAACTTCCCGTCACACTAGGCTGTGTTAGTTCTGAAGTGTGTATGTGTGTAAACTATAATGTTAACAGAATAATGAATGAAAATATTTATAGCATTCATTACCACAACCATACCACTGAAAGGTATTTTTTTCAAAACATGTAATTTACTGTCTTTTTTTATATTGACTGGATTGTTGTGCTGTTATGTTTTCTGTTAGAAACTTGTTTGTAGCAGTCAGTAATTCTGAAGAAAACAAATTGAAAATATAGATAAATAATGTGGCAAATACAACATCTTATCAGATGGGATTAATATTATAAACATTATAATCAAGTGGAAAAAACAGGCATTTGACAGCTCATGTTATCCTCATCTCCATAATATGACAGATTTTGTGGCTGTTTAGAGGGACAGTAGTATATAATTTACTAGCCCTAAATTATTTTGGAGACACAAGAAGTGCTATTCCAGCTACATCTCTAATTTGGAATGTAGTTTAATTCTTGGATACACTGATGGTTGGCAGAAGCAACCAGATGAGTACAGAATCTGTCCAGCTCTCTTCTGCAACCATTTTGTGTTAAAACTATTTGTCATCTACAAAGAACGAACATGTCTTTTAGAACTCGTAGTTTGGGGAATTGAGTGTCTTTAAGTGGCATGAGTGCTAAATCACTTCCCATTTTATAAATGATTAACGTCTTTTTGAAGTCATTATATCTTTTGGAAAACCAGGGGTAGTACACTTCCATTCAAGTGATAGTATAGGGCTTGTAGCTGTTGGAATGCACAAGGTGATTTTGTTGAGTGTGAATTTCGAGGCCACCGGCTGCCCCGCACCAGCTGCCTCTTTGGGCAGTTTTCTCACTGTCTAACTTAGGCACAGGATGTAGGTGGTGTGAATAACACTTTGGTGTGAACTGAGTGCAAGTAGTTTATTTCTCTTGCAAAACCAGTAAACCGCTTCTCACTTGGGATACATTAAGGTTTAGTCCGGAGAAGCAAGGATGTTTTCAATTCATGTGCTAACATACTAACCTCCAGGTAGCTGAACTTAGAGGTATGTAGTGGGTTGAATGTACTTTACTTGATCAAAATTACCCCAGTACTCAAAAGAGAATTTTTTCCAAGTAAGAAAAAGCTATGGTTAAAATCCATGTGAACCACAAAGTAGTATGTTATATTTTTCCTAATTTCCTCTGTTGTCATTTACCGTATTATTTGAATGTTAACTTTTCCCCAGGCTTTATATTCCTTGTGGAGGTGATATAACAGACTAAACATAATTTCTGGTCTTGTTCACATCAGTGTTGCATTATTGTATTTTTAAAATATGAAGTGGTGGTGTTTGGCATTAGGGAGTGCCCTCAGAGGCTTAGCAAATCTCAATACCTAATTATGTCAATTTAATTCTTTCATTATCTTTTGTAAGGTCACCCCTCTTGTAAGCTTTAGTTTAATTGCTGCGTTTTTACTGAGTTCAGGGTAGTTTTCAGAGTCAAAAGAAAACTCGTTCCAGTTCCACAAGGTATGAGTCAGAGACATCTGCGGAAGTTGCACTCTGCTGTTGGCTTAATCCAACCGCAGAGTGGCCTCCAGTTGATCAGCTCTGCTGTCTTTGCCAAGGACTGTTTAGTCAGACATGCATTATTAAAAAGGTCGCTTGGTAAAGGAATATAATTTGCCAGAGGAAATGGTGCTCATGTTAATCTCAGCCCCGGTTTCTCTCAGATGGGAGTTAAGTACTGCCGTGTAACGCTGCAGCCATTTTCATGAAAAAGGAAGGTAAAGGCAAACACAAATTTGGGGATTAGTGACAGACAGCTGTGGAGGAGAAAGGTCTACATGTAATTCCTCTCGATTTTGTTGTTAAGCAAGATTTCCTTGTAAGTGGCGGATGTTTATGGAAATTCAGAGATCAGCTGCTGCAGCTTTTTGAGAACCACGTGTTCACGGGGACAGCAGAGGATTTACTTGTGCATCTGGTACAGAGCAGCGCTTTGAAATTAGGTAGGACAGCACTGCAGCTCCTTCTCACATCGCAGCTGCGTGGATCGGATTTATTGAAAATGCCATTGAACACTGGAGGATTGTTAAATTTTCCAGAGTTGGGTGTGTAGGAGAAGGCCGGCTAGTCAGCGCCCCATGACCAGGCTGTGGTCTCCAAGAGCTCACGTTTGCCCACAGTCCTTCCCCAAGGGCTGCAATGCTGCGATTCAGGTGCAGACCGAAGGCTGCGTGCGCAGGTACGGCAGCCCCAGCACCCTCCTGCCTTTCAGAAGCCCCCAGGAATGAACACGTGCATCGTGTCGCTGGCCTTCCCCGCCTGACGTGACCAGCTTTGTGGGGCTGTTGTTCTCCTCGGAGCCTGAGCCCCTGCACAGGACACGTGCAGTGGTGCACGCAGTGCTGATGTGCTGTGCTGAAGGCACTAGCGTGTCTCTGTTGGCATAGACATTATGCCTACAGGTCTGGGCTGGAGAAACAAAGTTGTGGTTAGGAACTGGGGGTTTAAAACACGGGCCATTTTTCCTCACGGAAATAACTCTAAGACTAGAGTTTGTGTCCACCTGTTACACCGAATCACAGTAACTGCCTACAAGCCATTTGTTTCCACTGCAAACCCATGGGTTTTCTGTCTGAACACGCGGTCAGTTCTCTTCATTTAAATGGACTTTGCCAGCAACTCAATATGATTTAGTCTCTAGAAAGTCTGAAAGGTATGACTCCCTAAAAATTTCAACTTCTTACATCTAGCAAACACTTTGCATTCTCTTGAGTGAGAACAAAAATAGCTCCACTCCCATATGTTTCTGCCTTTGACTCAGCAGTGTCTGTAGGAGTACACCCAAGTCCTAGCAATGTCTAACCTAAGTAAGCAAAAGGTAATAAGATGTTTTATTAAGTTACCTCAAAATAGAGGCAGTTGTGTTTTTCTCATTCTGCTCAGTGGTTTTACAAGTGATGTTTTGAGCCTGCAGAAATTGTGCATTAGATTAATTTGTAAAGTAGGTCAGATGTTGGGCTTAGGCAGTTCAGGGGGGTTTATATTACGTTGAAACATTTGGGTCATCTAACTGAGGTCTAGAAGAGCCATAATGCTTCACCAGAAAGTGTTCTTGATAGCGAAATAAGATTTTGAAATAACCTAATTTGTGCTCACTGTCTCTTCTTTGCAGGTATCTATGCCAGCAGCTCACGCAACGTCTTCTGCGCCCACGGTGACCTTAGTTCAGCTGCCCAATGGGCAGACGGTTCAAGTGCATGGAGTAATTCAGGCAGCCCAGCCATCAGTTATTCAGTCTCCACAGGTCCAGACAGTTCAGGTACTGACTGAAGAAATTCTTAATACATCGACTGGGCCTTCACTGATTTCTAATGTGTTTGTGTCCTGGATTGTGTTTTTGCTTGTATGAACTTCAAGACCATGTTGGAGGCAAAATCTGTACAGTATTTGGTACACTCTGACTTTTTTTTCTGTTCTGGTTTAACCACCGTTCACTTTCAAACGTTTCTGAGTTTCATTTCCCTCTAGAATTTGGTCGGTAAGTTTAACAGCTTCCCTTTTTTTCTTTCAGTATTTATCTACTTTTTCTCTCTACTGTGTAAGAGTTCATACTATTCTGAAGTGAACAAAAGGGATTTTTTAAAATGTAATCTTTAATAATTAATGAGGCTGATATTCTGGGATGAGAGCCTTTGTTACTTAGAAAACATTTGCATTGGTTTACAAAACAGATGTCTGTTTGTTAATGGTCCTTAAAATAAACCCATCAGTCCTCATAAAAATGGTTTTAAAATTTGCCTGTTGAGTGTTGTTTGCTTTGTAAAGCCGTAGGTTTTTTTATCTTCCTTAAAGCAAGACAGATAATGCAATATTATGATATACCTTGAAGAAATAGGAGACAGTCAGAAATCTTGAAAACCTGTAACTTTGGTTTTTTCAGCCGTTTCAAGCCCAGCGTTACTGAACACAGAAAGACAAATTGCTTGGTGTACAGCAGCAACGTACAGCAAGGACTGTACATCATTCCTTTGCCATTAGTACACTGAGCTCAAGAAAAGGTTTAATTTTGAAAAGTAGAAACTGTGCCTATTGGAAATAGATGTTTAGCTAGGTACTATTTTAAAAAACAATAAGGCATGCATAATTCAAAACTAGGCCATTCTGATAATAATCTTTCTTTGCTCCTTGTCATCTCCTACCATCCTCAGCCATTGGAGTCAAAAGTTTAGAGTTTTAATCAATCAGAGGTGAGCAGTTTTTAGATAAGTGCACGAGTTCTTAGCCCAGGGGTGGAAGATAAGAGCCTGACAGTGAAACCACGCTTGGAATTCACCTGGCTCAGCGCAAAGCCAGAAGTGTTTGGAATGCTGCGATAGTCAAAGCCAGGTAGTTCAGAGTCAGCCTTGGACCTGTTCAGGCCCCCTGCCTGATAACTGGGAGGTTTGGGTGCCAGCAAGATTTGGAGCCTGGAGGAACCCTCCCTACAGCGCATAAAATACCGTGCTGTGAGCTCTGTTTGTCACACAGGCATTTCTCTCTTCACCAACTATCATTAGCTTTTGTATATTTGTCACATGAGTACAGCCTTTTGGAAAACAGTCTCTGTTTTTATGGATTGGAGATGTTTTTACATTCTTGGCACACTTAAAATTGTTGAAATGTGATTGATATAGAAAGATTTTAGATTTATTTCATAAATCTTTGTCTTTTTTGAGCACAGATGTTCAGAATTGCAGCACTGCATTATCTTTTAGCATCTTTATGCATGACATTTTCCTGACAAGTTCCACCCAGAAAGGCAGTCTCTCTATAACATATCTACCCAATTATTTATAAAACACTGTTTTTCAACCTAGGTATTGTGTTCTTTGTTTCCAAACGTTTCTGCTATCTTAATTTGGTTTTAGTTATTCTCTCCATAAAATTCACTAAAAAAATCTTTCCTTGTTTCCTTAAATTTGATGGAAACAAGGAATCATGGAAATCAAAAAGTGTATGGAATTAATGTTTATATTTTCTTATTTAAATTACAAAGGACACTCTCATGGGCAGTGGTCATTCTTCACTGGATCTGTTAACTAAACGGCACGCCATTTCTGTTCATTGCCTAGGTAGAAGCACTATAAAATACTAGCATCGTACTGTTTTTTGCAGGGTGACAACATTTCCTTAAAGTAAAGACACTGGAAATGTCTTTATTGTTAAGTTTGATTGTTGTTCTTACTTACAGATCTCCACTATAGCAGAAAGCGAAGATTCACAGGAATCAGTAGACAGTGTCACAGACTCACAGAAACGACGAGAAATTCTTTCCAGACGACCCTCCTACAGGTACGAAGGTTAAACCAGAACCATTTCGCTGGATGGATGCATAGAGAAACAGTGTGATTGTATAGTTAATTTTAGATTTACCATTTAACTGAAATCTCTTTCTGCAACGTCTTTCCGTGGAATAGGATGTAGAGATAACAAACAGGAGGAAGAAACCTCAGCTGTTACACTCAGTTAAGACAGAAATGAGCTGAGAATAAACTAATTGGCAAAATTTGTGAAACATTGAGGTATCATTGAGCTGGGTTCCTTAGAGATGGCTTTAGTGGATACTTAATGCATGAAATACACTGAAGCTTTGCAAGAAAGTGGCTTCTGTATAATCTGTAGTCTGCAAAAAATCAGCTCTATTGTTTTTCATTATTGTTGAAATGCTAGCAGCAATCAAACTTAATTCCTTTCTCCCATGAGACTTTTGATGAGCATGTGGTGTTCTGTGGCTCAGAGACAACTTCTGCTTGAGCAAAACTGCTTGTTTTTAAGAAGCCAGGCTGTGAGTTGAATGTAGTGATAGGCATCTAGTATCTTGTCACGGCAAATGTTTCTGTGGTAACATGGGGTAAGGTGCTCCTTCACATGCTGTTAGTCTTGTGTTGCTTTATGTATTAAGCCCTTGCAAAGCTTTTTCTGGCTGTACTAAATCTCGCTTTTCGTTCTTAAAACGTGCTGAATAGCATTAAAGAACAGCTCTGGCTTTCAGCGGGTTTTAAGTGACCTGTGGGTTCCTGCAGCTTCAGAAAATTCAGGTGCTCCTTTTTTCTTTATGAGCATAGCCTTAGAAATATAAACTAGACTCTAGGCCTGAGCGTATCTCACCTGTCTTTGTTTTTTTAGCACTCGCAAATAATTTTCTACCTTTTCCAGCAGCCTTGAAGGCTGTTCTGCTGAAGGGAGTGAAAATCATTGCTGACGATCCCTAGCTATAATAGATCTGGGAAAATATTTTTGTTTGTGAGGAGCAGTGTTGCTGATGTCAAGGCTGCCACAGGCTTCCTTGCAGTCTGCTTCTGCAGCGAGACTCTTGCTTTTACTGTATATGGAAGAATGGCTGAATATTGTGAGACAACAGAGCTAAACAAACAAGCGGCGGAACTGAGAAGAGGGGACTTGTGCATGCTAACTGGTTGAGGGGGACGCCTTTGCCCGCACTGGCGGCACAGCACAGCCTCTGCCCTCAAGCCAGATCCTGGTGACTTTGTAAAACTTGTAAACGCAGCTCAGACTCTGGGCCAGGGAAGGAGTCACATCAGAACGGCCGAGCCAGACTACAGCTGTGTTTAGTGAGCTCCCGGCTGGCATTATTGAAGCTGTAACTGACCCCAGGGGTAGGTTAGGTACAGATAGGTTCACAGAATCGAAGAGCTAGAGCTGTACCTCAGCAACTCTACTTTGTTCCTGCCACTGAAGTGTATCCTGTGATGCCCATGTCAGAACGTAGCTCCTGCATTTGTAAAGCTGCCACCTTACCTTCTATCTTAAATCCATCTTTATGATGGTAAAGGTTGGTTTTAACCACCAGATCCCGTCTGACATGAGCTTAAAAAGCGGTGAGCTGTAGTTTCTTCTTTTCTATTTCGAGCTCCTCGCATTTTGTTCCTCATCCTCTCTGCTCTTTCTGTATTTTTTCATCTGTTTTGTCCGCTGGTTTTTCTGGTCTAACACCTAGATTGCAGACTCCCTGGACAGGAATTGTTTTCTTTGTCCAAGCGGTGCTTGGCACAGTGGAGCGCTTGTGCAATGCTGGGGTTCCTGCACGCACACGGAGTCAAAACAGCAACAGCAGAGCTCTGTTTGTCGAGTTGCTTAGCAGAGAGACTGCTCGTCCCAAATAGCTCCATACAGATGTGCTGGCTCCCAAACCCTTAGGACCCTTATTTAAGAAATGAGTGTTGTCTTGGAGCTTGGGGTCGGCAGCTGCGTTTGCTTCTTCACACTTTGAGTTCTAGTGATAGTCCGCAGGAGGACATGAGGAGAATTACAGAAATTTTGCCCTTTACCTAAGCAGTGTTTTGCCATGCCACAATATGCCAGCAATGAAAAGGGCTTGACAGTGCTCTGAGGGATGGCAGTTGGTCTAAACGATACAAATTGCAGTCATGTTCAGGGGGACCTGTAGCAGTGGTGTTTTAGCAGTTTTGGCTCTGGATAATTAACTTACAGAAGTAATTAAACAAACTGTGCTGATCTCACAGCTTTCCCAGTCAGGGCACCTGTAAATGTAACTGTGTGATTTCACTCAAACACTCGGCATTGTCTCCCAGGCAGGTGTTAGATTATAAAATGGTTGCTCTTTATAAGCATTTCTGCCAACTTCCTTTATACTGAGCCCTCTGGCTCAGGCCTTTACGGTTTCTGAAAATAAACGGTTCCCCTGACATAGTGAGGAGATAGGTTGCTACGTACGTTTGCTTTCTTCAAAGCTTCATGTGGCTAAAAGCAGGAAACAAGTGAAAACGGATGAGAGAAAACCATGTTTCTAAGAAAAAGGGAAGGTGGTGATAGCTGCATCTTGAGGTTGAGAAGAACGTGTGGAGAAGCACCTGGATCTTGTGTTGATAAGCACGGCTGTCTGTGCTGGCTCCTTTGCCCATCTGTGCGCGGCACTTTGTACAATCCTCTCCAATAAGAGTTTGAATATAGTGTGGGTTTTCCATTCTGCACCTGTATTTTCCTTGCTGCGCTTTTCACTTTTCTCCAGCGTTAAATAGACTTTTCCTCCCCCCCGCCCCCAATTTTTATTAAAATCTCTACAACACACTGTCTTTGCCAGAAAAATTTTGAATGACTTGTCCTCAGACGCCCCAGGAGTGCCAAGGATCGAAGAAGAAAAGTCTGAAGAGGAAACAGCAGCACCTGCCATCGCCACTGTTACGGTGCCAACTCCCATTTACCAAACCAGCAGTGGGCAGTACAGTATGTAGTCTGAATTTCTCAGTGGTGCTAGTAAGTGGGGATGAGAAGATGCAGAACTATTATTTCTATATAACTGTTTGGACTAGGACAAAACAGGAGGTGAAAATGAGGTTAATTTAGTGTGACTGATGACCGTTCCTTTTAAACACGTTCCTATTGTAAGTATTTGAAATGTTCAGTTAACTGCTTGCCAGTTAGTGCAGCTAATGCATCTTGAGGCAAAATATGAATTAACCGTAATGCTCTTATGAACTTCTTAATTTCAGGAACCAGATGAGATAATTCAGAAGTTTATTTTTTTCCTGGCAGATTATTAATCCTGGTTCACAAAATTGTAACCTCATTAATAGAAAAAACATTACAGTCTGCAATTTTATTTTTAGACAGTACTGGAAAAATAAGAGCTTCAGCAACTTTATTTAAACTATGTAATAACTATACATTTCTGTGTTTTCTATATTCATTAGAATTTATAGAGTGCTTTAACTTGGAGGAGTGGGGATACAGCAGTAAAGCTAGAATTCACACACGCTCTCATAGAAACACAGTATTAAATATGCAAAAGGAAGAAGGAACTACTTGTTTACACCTTTCTCTCAAAATCTCTTTAAAATTTTGTATCTCTGTTTACTCCTTAGCACTTTGCCAAATACCCCGCTTAATTTTGTTGAAACTGATGTGGTTAACTCTGCTTTCTTACCATCACTGTAAAATAATTGCTTGTGCAGATACTTGAGATTCTTGTGTGTCTGTGTGTAGGAACACAGTGAAATTCTGTAAAATCACAAATGATGCTGATGGCGCAGTACACACGCAAAAAAGTAAGACTGCTTGAAGAAAAAATTGCGTGAAACTGGACTTCTATGAATGAAAACAGCGCTAGGAAGGTGCTGAGGAAGCTGTAGAGAAGGGAGGATACAGTCAGAAGAAAAAAAATGCCAAAGCAAGAAGAAAGTGAAACACAAAATGGATAGAAACAGCAGCAGAGGAGACTGAAGGGCATAAAGCATGGAAGAGGAGAGGAAATTCAGATGGGAAGAAAGAAAGGACTGAGGAAAAGGTGTAAACCAACCAAGAAGAAAATCTTAACTAAGAAATTCAAAAGTATTCCCTGTGGGAGGGTTGTAGCTCCTCTGTGTGATTCTCTTTTGTCAGAGAAACTAATTTGTGTTTTAGGCTGTGGGGTTTGGCCCCCCCAGAAATATGGGTCTCACAAAAAATGGAAGACTTACTTCAAAAGCATTTCTTGAATGTACATTAAAGCCATGCATCTGATTTGAGGGGGTGTAAGGGTTCAAGGGATTGAACTTAGAACAGTAGTCTTCCATATGTAGGTTTAATATTGGAAGTTAATGAGTAATTAGTGTCTTAAATTCCGTGTCCTTTTCTTTTTTAATTTCAGTTGCTATTACCCAAGGAGGAGCAATACAGTTGTCTAACAATGGCACAGATGGAGTACAAGGTCTCCAGACGCTGACTATGACCAACGCAGCTGCAACCCAACCTGGCACCACCATTTTACAATATGCACAGACCACAGACGGGCAACAGATACTCGTACCCAGCAACCAAGTTGTTGTACAAGGTACAAGCTTCACAGCCAGTCATTCTGTATAGTGTTTTCTCCATGGCAGATCGAAGTTGACAACCTAACTCCTTCAAATGCGTCAGGAAACAAAATTAAGACCTTTGGCATAGATAAGTCTCCAAAATGAGTCAAGGAAATTCCAGGCAAAGCTCTTTGTTACATTATCTTGGAGCCATTCCCTTCAGATTGATAAAATTATGGATGTTTTGGGTTTACTCCTTAAACAATATATTTATTTTTGGCTTTCCACGCTCTATTTCCTGCATTTTGTCCACATGATTTTTTTAATATGTTCTGGAAAAACTCATACCATCTTAGAGTTCTGAGCTCTCCCAGTTATCTACAAGAATAATAAATATAAAGCAAAGCATTAAAGTTAGGAAAGAAGGCTGTTTGATATATTCTTTCTACAAGGACACTTTAATTTATTAGTAATTTTTCCCCTTTTCAGTTACGAGTCATAATTTCTTCTTCTTGTGGCTTTTGTAACTCGTCACCAAGTACTTAATCATTGAGTCTTAGAATCGTAGAATAATTTAGGAAAGTGCATTAGAAGAGATCATTTAGTCTAGCCCTCCACTTCGAGCAAGCAAGGCTAGTTCAACTTAGAATAAGTTGGTGTTTATAATTGTATTAAAATACATGTTTGGGTTTATTAAAAATTGGGAGGCCATTAAAAATATGTTTATTAAAAATAACAGAAAAATGTACCTCTGCTTTTATGGTTGTAAAGCAGGTGATTTGAAAGTTTTCCAGTGAAGAGGTCTCCAGCCATCAGTGAAAATAAATAGCTGAGAAAAACAGTATTGATGCATTGATCCCCTGTTTTTTGTGCTCTTAAGGACGTGTGATTTCTTTAGGTGGTGTCATATTTTTTAATGAGCTCAGGCAAATACAACACACTCCTACATTACAGTAAACACACAAACCCAAGACCTAGTTCATTCTAGAGAAGCGGTGAAGGTGAGTGCCTGGCTTGCGCTGTCTCTCTCTTTGTGGAGTAAATGCTACATTTCTACACCCTTTTTTCTGTGCCAAATACTTACACGTGCAGTTTCTCCTTTTGCAGACGGACATTTGGAGCATAGCTAGAAATACCATTTGCCATCCTTCATCTTCTTAAAACTGCTAAAACTGCCCAAAAACCAGAGAACTAAAAATAAATGTACTAAGGGAGGAAGAAAGAAGACAAATCAAGTTGCGAAGCACAAGTGAAGGCTTCTTCAACGGGAATGCCCAAAACCTTGCACACATTAATAAACTAAGGCTGAGGTAGCGATGATGACCCAGAGGATGGTCATTCCTCCCGTCCTGCAGCCCAGAGCATGTGGTTAGAGGGATGACTTCTGCCCTTTGCCGTCACCAAACTGACACGATGTTCCCTTGTGTCTTTCAGCTGCCTCAGGAGACGTGCAGACCTACCAGATCCGCACCGCCCCGACCAGCACCATCGCACCCGGCGTCGTCATGGCCTCCTCGCCAGCACTTCCCACCCAGCCGGCAGAAGAGGCCGCGCGGAAGAGAGAAGTGCGTCTAATGAAGAACAGGCACGTACTTTTAGATCGCTTTTTTTCCTAGCTAGCTCTGCATAGAACTAGAGTGTTAAGCGCTAAGAATCCTGATCTTTTTTAGTCATTTTATTAAATGCTTTCTGGAGAATTTGCCTTTAAATAAAGGTGCAAAGCAAAGAAGCGCATCTGCTAATGCCATGAATTGTGACTATGAAACCTTAAGTAAAGGTGTCAGACTCATTCTGTGAGTTACATGTGTTGGTTTGTTGCCATAAGGAAAAAAGTCATTGGCGGGGGTCTTGTACGACTGCAGGTATGTTCTTAAAAACCCCAAGGTGAGTTGAGTTTTTAGTGTTAATATATTAACGTGGTTTCCTTGCCTTGCCTTTTGGGTTTTCTCCTCTAGAGGCAGAAAGACTCAAGGAGAGGCTAAAGGACCTAAATGACCCAATGCTTGTCGAGGGACTTCAATGAAGTAAATAATGCTGAACAGCAGAGTTCACTTTTTAAAAAATTTTTTCTACAGGATGTCACCATCTCCCTTTTTAATATATTTTTCTGATATCAGTGAATAGTAGATTCACCCTTTCAAGCTTTGCATTTGAGAAAAAAATTAATTAGTATTCCAAATCCCCTCATTTAGTCAGCAGTCTTTCTCCAATAAAAGAAAGCTTTTGTGTTTTGGAAATCCAAGAGAAACAATGGGGAATTACCCCCACTTGAGTTAAATTGACAGCTTTTGCAACAGTATCATGTCTGTCGGGCTTTTAGCCTGCCTGCTTAATAGATATTTGCAAATCTAAGCTCCGTAGCAAAGCAGGGGAGAGGGGTATAAAGAGGCAGATGGTGAGGTGGTACTTGTTGGAGGATTATAGCATAAATATTCATCGATATTATTGTGCAAATTCTCTGTGTAAATTTTACATTTTAAAAGCTCTTTTGTAATTCAGTATAACTCTAGCTGTTCATAAGGAACAACTAATGCACGCAAACTTGAGGTTGCTCAATATACAGCCCAAGCTGGCACAAAAATCACAAAAAGAAAGAAAAAGTTGTCACCCAAGAAGACAGGTTGGTAGTTTGCACTGGGAGGCACTTCCTGATCCAGTTCTACTTAAATCTTATGCTGACACAAGTTAACAGCCCCAAATGGCTTAATTTCTAAATGTCTCCTATAGCCCACTGAAGTGCTGTATACATGTGAGATTGTATTTGTAGGAGTGACAAATCAATACCCGAGTCCTTTCAGGGCTTACAAACTAGGCTTTCTTCATCCTGTCTCATTTGTGGAGCTGAATTTAAAAAATTACTTTTAGAGTCTTCTTACCAGGCAGGTCTTGGAACAGACTGTTGGTTTTTTTTAACCTAGTACTACAACTATTATTTATCTAATAAGAGAAAGAACTGGGTTCAATTTTGGCCTCTCATTTCCCAGAACATCCGCTGCATTACCAATCTATGCAGTATTAGCAGTGAAGGGGCACTCAGACTCTCCTTTTGAAGCTGCTCTGCTTTGCACCTAAAGGTTCAGGGCAAGCAAGCGTGTGTGTTTACACAGATGTGCAGTGTGCTGCTCTGACAAGCTGCCTTCCAGGTATTTTTCAGTGGTCTCCTTGGTATGTTACCAACTGAGCTACAGCAAATCAGTCTTTACAAAGCAAGCTTTAAAAGTTTGTCTCAAGATCTGCCTCAGCACATTAACACTGCCATGTTCTTGGCATAGCAGACAAGGACTAAAGGGTTATATGGTTGCTAGTGTCTGTTTATTTTGTGATTTTTTTTAATTTGAGTAATTTATATTATCATTGCAGTGATGCAGACATTATTAGAAAAATGAAAGTATTGCTTGAGAGTGAATACATGAGTTCTCTAAATGTAGCTTTTTTTGCACCACTTGAACATCATGACCATTAGTATTTGGTTGGACTGCAGCAACGGGAAGAGTTAAGACTATAAAGAGATGAACAGATAAACATTGGTCTTATCTATGTTGTCATTGTCCATCTATTTATTATAATAAAAATCAACAAAATTATTGCAGCAGCGTTCAACTTGGCCTACAGGCTCTAATGTAAGTCCTGCAAGCAGAATTTTGTCATTGAGTAGGATCCTTTTCTCACAGAAGCAGAATTTCATTGGTGCTGGCTTACTGCGATCTACATGTTAAGACGATCTGTGGATCTTGAGTCTGTGTGATTTGTGAGAAACAATTGTTATTAATGCAACCTTTCTTCCTAACTTGCATTTCATAGTGATACCTCCATATTCTAAAAATGGCAGTACTAGGTAATAGGTTTGACCTGAAGAGTTAAGTAGCCCATTTCTGCAGGTAGTTGTTCTGGATTTGAATGGGTTTTCTTTTTGCTTTGCAGAGAGGCAGCACGTGAATGTCGCAGGAAGAAAAAGGAGTATGTGAAATGTCTAGAAAATCGAGTAGCTGTGCTTGAAAACCAAAACAAGACACTGATTGAGGAATTGAAAGCACTTAAGGACCTTTACTGCCACAAATCAGATTAATTTTGGATTCCCATTTTCACTTGTCCGGGTGGGATAGAGACTGGTTCTGGTTATACCCAGAAAGACAAAGTAAACTTTTAATTTTCTAAACATTTCTTTTTTTCTATGCGCAAAACTGCCTGAAGCAACTACAGAATATATTTCATCTGTGCTTTGCATCAAACTGTGAATGTTCAAGTACTTGCCTCCTCTTCTCCCCCTACAAGATTATTTTCATCATCAGTCTCAGCGTGAAGAAGAACAGACTTCTTTCTCATCTCCCCATCCTCTTCAAGGAGTTACAGTGGTCACTTGGGAAGTTACTGTGGGGAGGGTCCTTTTGTAATGATTTCAAGATTTTGTGCTGAGCTCTTTCCATTGCCTTAGAGACAGAGCCACCCCAGCCTCTTGGTCCAGAGAACTGTGGGCCACGTACGTGGAGCACGCGCGGTGCAATGAAGAAGCAATGGTTGCCAAATTGGTTTCAGGTATTCATTATGAACTGTAAAAATACACGGCTAAGCAGCATGCCAAAGGAAAGGCGCTTCACAGTCATGTTCTTGGTGTGGAGATCACGCACCTTTTCCGAACTAGCCCAGGAGGGCTTTTGTTTTGTAGTCTGTATTAAGCCCTCCTGGACTAGTGAAAACTTCTCCATCCCTCAGAAATGAGCTTCACTGCTCAGTTGTTGCTGCTCAAAGCTTATGTGTGCAAGTGTGTTCAACATCCTGAATGCACAAAAGGCAAACACGAGTTTGGTTAGGAAATTATATTCGTGTGGGAAAAGAATTCAGAATTTTAGAAGTACAATAGCGATGTTTAAAAAACAGTCATGTAATAAGCAAGGGTAACACATGAAAGCACTGCCTTTTGATTTGCAGAACAACTAAGCAGTTGAAGCGCGGCCAGCTCCACATACGTACTCACTGACGACAGTATAGCCTGTGTCCCAGGTCCTCTCAAGCAATGAGGTTATTTCTGTTCCCCTACCACTGTCTCAAGTAATGGAAATTATTGTACTCAATGGAAAACACCAGCCTGGTTTGCTAGATTCTTTTTCAAACTTTGAGGCTGCCTTCCATGTGTAAATTAAATTGCAGTATGACAACTGCCAGGACAACCTCAAATATTGAAGAGGACTTCAAACACAGATATTCCAACTTCTGCTTCGCAAGGGACAATATTAATTATTTGAAGCTGGCCAGGCTAGTTAAATTCTTAATTTATTCAGAGGATTTTTTCATGTAAAGGATCAGATATACCAAGTAATTTATTCCTGCAAGTAAAATTACTCACATGCCTCAGATGTTTGCCACATCAGGTTTCTTTGTACACACTGAGGAACCGTGATCTTTCCCAGATTGACATTGTTTAAAAGGTAGTTCATGTTCAAAAACAGCTCTGTACTAAGCATTAGGACTCCAGAAGAATCGTGCTCAAAAAGAACTTAAAAGAATGTCAAGAAGTCGTCCAAAAGAATGTGTCAAAAAGAATCATGTGCAGTTTGTTTCCTGGCCCTCTGAAGCAGTCTCTTGATACACTAGCTCGGGTCATTTGATGGAGTGAGTTTACTTTGGCTTATGGTCAAACTTTATGTATGAGAGACATATGAATAAGATTCTGGTCTGTACTAATGTCTTGCCTAGCAAAGTATTTGCTAATATTTTTTTCCCATTCACTCTGTTTTTAAGATGAACTTCAAACACAAGCTTCTGGAAGGTTACACAGTCAGTGTGATGTTAGAAGAGAAGAAGAACATTTGGAAGACTCTGGGCAGTTGAGTCTCAAACAGCTAAGCAGTATTAAAAGTTCTAGTTTTCTCATTTGAGAGGGCATTCCGTTTCCAAGAGACTTTAAAAGGAGCAGGGTTAAACTCGTAGCATTATTGTTAAATCTAGAGTTCTCAATAATGACGAATTATGTTTGTATTTCAGGAAGAAAACATAAGTATCGGAATTACGAAAGAATTAATTTTCACAAATGTTGAGGGGGGTTTACAAATTTTCTGTGTTTATCTGCCATAGAGAACTTTCATGTTTTTATTTAATGGAAGATGAATTTATTACTCTAGCAATGCAAATTTAAAGAAGACCCTAAATTTCCAGCAATGCTTTTATAAAAAATTCTCAGCTTCTTGAAGTCAGAGAACACAATCTCATACAACAGGTACCAGTTTTTCAGAACTAGTGCTGAAGTAGAAATGTCGGTAACGCAGGAGTCATTTCTTGTCAAACATGAAGCTCATAGTGGCTTAATTTACACAGTTATACACGGAATGGTTCCTCCAGCTGAGAAACCCAGAAAAGGCTGGATGTGCGACATCAAGGCTGTTTCTTTTGTAGAACCATCTGTGTGCAAAAACTTGAGGTTTTGCAGTGAACCTGACCCGAGAGCTGTTGCTGGTGGGTGATGTGCAGCGTCCAGCACTTGCTGATAGTCACTTGGTACAAAGCCTGGGAGCAGAATGGACCAGGGAGCCTAACCGGGTACCTGGATGGGGTTCTTCTAATACAGGGTTGGTGCAAATTTGTGTAGCAGTGAGAGGAGAACTGTGTTACCCGTTTGTCTGTGCGTGGGCTGGAGTGTTATTAGCCTGGACCTCATTAGCAATTAACGTTTCACTAAGAAAAAGAACGTTAAGTTTTATAGTACGGACGGATCTGCAGGAATCTTCATTATGCTGCACTGAGGATTTAGGGACTTGGATTTCTTTAATGGAAATTTTAAATGACAAGAATAAAATATGTATTAGACCAAGTACAGGGCTGGCTGCGGTTACCCATACATGCTTTATTATTCATATTAACCCAGGAAGGGAAAGAATATGACACAGGAATCCATTCATATGTTATCTACCAAGTAATGAGGTTGGGGTAATCAGCTTCTATAAACTAAGGCCATTTAGAAGTAGGACAGATATGCTGGCAGGGGAGAAGGAGGGTTAGTTTTATATCTCACGATGGTGAGTTTTCAAGAACCGATAGCCTGTTTACCTGAAGAGAGGGTTAGAAAGGGCTAGATTCATTATGTTCATAATAAACAAGAATTGATTTGAAATATAATTTTTGTAATGTCATTATTTTGCAAAACAACAGCACCGATCAGGCAGTTAAGATATTGTCAGAGGTGCTCTTTTAATTTAGATATTCTTGGAAAATACATATGTATAATATATGTACATATATATATATACACACAGTATATAATCTACAGCTCTGAGAGCTTTTAAGTCAGGAATGCTGAGTATTATAGTATATGGAGGTCAGAAAAAATTTTTACTTTTCTGTGTGTGTCTGGGTGTGTGTGGATGTGTATGCGTGTGAAAGCTTCCCCCCCCGCCCCAGTAGTTCTGGGCTGCATTATTCTAGCGCTTATTACTGGTTTGTTTTGTGCTGTTTCTCAGTTATCCATTTTTCGATAATTTTATTGCATCTTTCTTTGCTCTTGTGAGGTTTGTTTTTTTTTATGGATGGAGATTTTTGAAATGACATAAAGAGTCGTTTCACAACAACCACCACCCCCCAGAATAATTCACTTTTGTGCTTTTTCTCTTTGGCAGCTATATATCAAAGGCAAAACAATTGCAAAGGTTGTTAAGGTGTTGTTTTCTAAAGGAACCACTGGTAAGACTTCTGTTTTCCTCCTGGGGTAGTGGCGATGCATTTTTATTTAAGCAGCGATTTCACCAGAATCAGGTAGTTGCCAGCACCGTTGCTTGTATCTGAAAGCACAATTTTAGCTCGTCGGGACTGTACAGACACATGCAGGTCCTGGCTCTTCTGTAGTTGGTGTTTGCGTTGCAGAGCGCTGGCTTCTCTGGTACTTGTAGGTTGATCAGAAAATTGGTGGGGTGTTTGGGATCATTAAGAGGCTCAGGAAAACTAAAAAAAAAAAAGATTTAATAAGGAAAACCAGCCCTCATAGTTTCTGATCAAAATTTGTACTGCTCTTGTGGTTTTTAATCTGGGCTTCCAGTAGACTGCAGCTGCAAGTAGTCATCTGTTAGTGAAAACTGGCCTCTGCTTTTTTTAATAGGTTTTTAATTTATGACAGCCAGCCAGTGCTCTTTGTGGGTTAAAATAAAGACAAATCTCCCCATCAAAGCAAGTTCATTATCAGTGGTTGCAAATCTATGACAATTCACAGAGGATTTCTTTGGTTTTCTAAGACTCTGTTTTTAGTAATTTTTTCACCCCGAAGCTGGTTAGTGATGTAACATTTGCCAATGATCTAACCAAAAGGTCACGTATTTATTTTCGTTACACTATATTCTTTGTAAATGTTTAATTAAAACGTGCACTTTTAAGAAAAGAAAAGAGAGCAATTTTTGCTTAAGGAGCTCCCTGGCGCAATTGTTGCAAATCCTGCTGCCTGCACACAATTCAGTCCTCTCCTCACAGTTGACTCCCCCGCACATTTAACTTGCTGATCAGCACCTGGCGTCCAGCAGGCGTTACTGCAAAGTGGCAGGAGGCTCGAACTGGCAGGACCGAAGGCTGGAAAGAATTAAGTGTGTGGTGTCTCCGAGCAGCGTGTACAGGATGGATGGGAAATTATTTTTAGAATAGAACTAGTTCAGTGACCCCAAGTGGCGAAGGGAGGTTAATTTGGAAGGAAGGCGAAACTATTTTTCAGTCACTTTATTCCCCTTTTCTTAATCTGAGATTTGGCTGCAGGTTTCACAAGCTGCATTCCAAGAAAAGAAATCGAAAGGCTTTCCCTTTCTTTGACACCAGGAAGTAAAGGTACATTGACAATGTGTCGCTCTGCTTTAAAAGGTAAAAAAGAGCACAACCACCTTTCTTTTGCAGCAACAATGATAATTTAGCTATAACCCTGAGATCTGTCACTGTGAGCAGGTTTAAAAAGCGTACAGTACACTGATGGTTCTCTGTACTGTGCCTGGGAACTCATTTCCCCGAGCTTTTGAATTTGCTAGTTGTAAAAGACACTGATTTTGCAGAAACGTGAATGTATTGCGGAGCTCAGTTGGTTTGGGAGGAGCCAGACTGATGAAGAGAACAGGGTGCTGAAATCCTACCTACTGTGTGCTTGTGACAGGTTCAGGTCTGTGGATGGATTTGGCTTAAATCCGTGCATCTTTGGGGAAAAGGGACCAGATCCAGTTGGAAAAGAGGGTTTGTGTTTCAAGTGGTTTTGCCTCGGAATGTGTTTTCAACATGTATTTAAGCTCTAGCCCACAAGGAGATTCACTTGGGCTTGTTCGCGTAGCACAAATTGAAGACAGTGACCTGTTTGCATTCTGGTACTGCCAGTGCAGTTTGTGACTTGCTGTGTCGCCTCAGCTTTATATTTCTCTAAATTAGGGGATAGCTGAGTTGAGAGCATGGGGAAGGAAGAACTCGAGCCAGGTAGTTATCTGGAAATGTCCACTCTTACGAACTAACGATGTTCGGATGCTCTCTACAAGTTGCGTTTTATCCAGGTGCCACTCCATTTTTTTGTGTGTATGTAATTACATTTATTTATATTAAAACATTAATTTTTAAAAAATTTTAGAACTTCGAGTTTGTATGAGATTTGAAACCGTGCTGCTTATATGGACTTGTAGGGATGGGATGGGGAGCGGGACAAAAAGAGGTGCTAGTTGGCAGCCAACCCCTGCACGGACTTGTCCACAGATCGGTTGCTCACTTCAAGAATTAGTTATTTCTACTCTGGATTTATAATTAGAAATTGTTTTGGAACAATATTCTTCAGGGAAGCTTCCAGAGCGAGGGTTATTAGTCTCCCTTTGGAATATAAGCTGGAAAGAGTAAGTTCACCTCATCTGCATTTCTGATTCTTTACCCAAACCATGTCAGCACAGAACAGGGTATTTAAGCTCGACTCCCACATAACTTGTGGAAGTTAAAAGACTAAATGAAAATCCATTATTGGGGGGGGGGAAATAAATTCTTATTTACATTTCCCCAAAAATCTAGAAACATCCCTGTCGTGGGTTTTGTTTTGGTTTTTGGTTGGTTTTGGTTTGTTTTTGTTTTTGTTTTTTTTTACTTATTTTTTTGTGCTTTATCTGTGTTTAAAAAAAATGTACTGGGTTATAATGCATTTTATTAACACTATGTACATATTAGCTGCTTTGTGTTTCAGAATGGTAGTAATTGCTTTGTATATTAAAGTGATTCTTGTGAATTTGTGAATTATTGTCATAAAGAAGTGTTTTTTCTTACTGTAACCTTTGTGGTATAAACTGTCATAACTCCCTTTTTACACAAACATTTATGTGCAGTCACATAAACATGCTTTAAAAAACTCTATAGAGTCTCTTTTTTGAGCAGGATGTTCCATTTATGCTAATTGAGTGGCAAATGGTAGATAGATAGGGATGTGGGAGAAGGTGTATTTTAAGAAGACTCTAACAATCTGAGGCCTGCTGTAGGTATTCATGAGATATTTTCCCCGAAGGAGAGGTTTTTAAATCCCAATTACGTTGAATTAGATTAGTGAGAAGTTAGATCCCGAAGAACAAAGTTTCTCTTCCACTTCTGATATTGTTAAACCTGCTTTCCAGTATTCATTCTGGTGGCAATTAGTTCTGTTGTTTAATGATGTCTGAGAGACTTTTCACAGTTCAAATGTTCTTTTTTTACCCACTTTTAAGCATTCCTGTAAACCACGGTGTTAATAACAGAGCAGAACAGAAGGCAGCAAACCCTGCAAGGATCACAACCCGGTTACATCATTTGCAAGGCTGGATCTAAACCCTGGGATGAAAGCCAGGAGGAGAAATTCAGCACTGAGCTAAACACACCTCCAGTGAAACCAAGGGGAGGCAGTAAGGTCAGCTCATTATGGCTGGGATTTTGTGGTTTTCACAACTGAGTGTTTTCATAATACCATTCATGTCGTTGCTCAGGAAAACGTGTATCTCAGTAATGAGGGAGAGTCCCGAACAGGAGTTAGTCCATGAGTTAAAAATGCAGTTTGGCTTGAATTTCAGACTGAAAGAATCTGGTAACACAGATCGCTGTGCAGTCAGTAGATCAGCTGGTAAACCTGATTCTTGTGACACTGCTGCACCTTGAAGCTCTTAGTCTGTAACATACAGAGCTGAATTTCATACTCTGTCTTAATATTAATCAAACATCACTTCAGTTGCAATGACATTTTAGAAGTTGGTTTCCTTGCAGAAGGGCATGTTTCAGGAATGGTTTCACAATCTCACAGCATGGTGACGTCTTACCTGGTCACTTCCCCACGACTTGGATCCTCTCCCTAGGGTGAGTATTTTATTTCTCAAGACACACTTTCTCTATTGCCCCACTACCCAGGGACCCATTCCCAAACACATCCTCCCTGCAGATGACTTCACATCATCTGTTACAAAACAGGACTGATGCAATGGAACCACCCAAAGGAGAGTGACGCTGACTTCTCTAGCGCTGGGATGACCAAGGTGAGAGAAGGAAGCACCTTCTGCAGGGCAGGGTCTTGGCTTAATTGCCAAACAGCTGCTTCAACACTGACATGCATCTGATGGCAGTGCAGCAGCTCACCCAGCAGCAGTGAGAGATGTCCCCTTGAGGGGGTGCCCCTTGCTGAGCTCTGCAGGTCAGGGGCAAGACACTCACCTGAGCTGCCAGTGACATCTCACGTTTTTCTCCACAAGTATTTACTTATGGGCAGTAGCATTGCTTCAGCCTTCCAATGTACTCCTAGGGTTTGCATACAGCTGCTGTGCAGCTGTTACACAGCAAAAGAGGCCAAGGCACACTCCTGCTCTTACGGGAAGGCGACAGGCAGTGGAACAACAGACACTGAAAGCTGCTCAACAATTAGAAAGGTATGCAATTAAACTGTAGTGTTTTAAAAGTACAAAACTTTTCCTGTCGTCGAAGCAAGGCCTGGAGCAAAGCCTCCTTGAAAGTGTGTAGGTTGCTGCAGTACGATTTATTCTGCGCTACACTGGGCTTTATTCGGTGCTATTTAAGCAGGCTTTTAAAGCGTGCTTCTACAGCTGCCAGTATTGCGAGCTGCAGCCTTTTGCAAGCACCAAGCACAGCCGGGCAGCAGCTTTCCCCACACGGCCCGTCACATGCGCTCACAAGCCCAAGCACCAGCACGCTGCTTTCTGCCAGCTCCAGCCTGGCACATCCACTGAGCACAGGCAAGCTCAGAGACAAGGAAACACCAGAGGGGACGAAAAGGAAGAGGAGCGGTGAGAACTTACAGCCACACTCTGAAAACTAGAGCCAGAAAGAGAGTGGGGAGAGCTCCTAATACTTTTCAACCATTGCTCAGCCAGTTGATACAACAGGAAAGCCATGTCTGGTGCATTAAAGCTCATATCACGCTCTGGTTTTAATTAAAAGTATTGTCTTCCTTCCTTCAAAGGGACTTCAACTCTGGTTTCAGACTGCATATTCCCAGCCAGCTGCCTAAATACTGTTTTAGTGACACCATGTGGCTTCTGAGGATACTGTTGTGAGTGTTCTAAAGCAGCAACTCTTCGAGCTGAGTCCAGAGCCAAGCAAGGAACTAAGCTGAAAACATGGAGAGGATGAAGCACAAGACCTCTGGGTCTCATTCATGGGAGCTGTAATGTTAAATGTGTCATTTCCAGATTACAGTCTCCACATCACTTCTGGACCACAAACCCCTTGCATCTTTTCCAGTTAAGAAGTTTGATGGAAGCAGAAGTGATAGAGCTCCTAACGTCCATGACCCAAAGCAGCTTCTGGTGTTGCTGTCGCCAGTGCCAAAGACATGGACACGCTTAAAGCCCTGACCTGAGCTTTGTAAGTTAAGTTTAAAAAAAAATTCCACATCCACCAAAAAAAAAAGTACTGTAGCAATTCCTGCATCTAGAAGTCCATTGTTTCCACCAGTTTCATTCTTCCATCACTAGGAAGAGAAGGAAGCCTGCTGCTGGTGCAAACCCAATTCCAGCCTGCAACGCATCTTTCCCAGAGCTGTTTTTACAAGCTCAAGGTATGAAATCAGTTACTTAGAACAGCGTCTACCACACTGCACAGAAACCTAGACACTGCCCCAAGGTCCCAGGTAATACAAGAAGAAGTATAAATAACAGCTCTCAGAGACAGAGCGAGCCACAAACAAAGGCAGAAAGTAAAACATTATTTAGCGGTACTTTGAAAGTTAAAGACTGATTTGATATTTAAAGAACGGCTCAAGTCTCCGTGTTTAACTTGCCCTGCTGGCACATGTGCACGTGTATCTGCTCCATAGAGCCGTGACCTCCGCAAGGGAAAGTTATGGTGTTAGAGACAACCCAAGAACCACGACTGCTTCGGTACTGCAGACAGAGGCTCCATGCTTGCAAGTCAGTTAAAAACACCACTGATTTCCAAGCTGGCTTACTGTGCAATACTGATTCGTAACACAGCCCTCTACCCCCAGATCTTGTTATTTTTTCCATATGCCTCTTCAATTTATCAGTGACAGCAACAGAACAACTTTACAGCAGCTGCCTTTGTTGGTTTTGCTCTTTTAAGTGGCTTCTTTTACTACAATTTTTGAGATGCAGAAGGCCTGAAGAGTTCAGGCATTTAGAGCTAGACTCTTAGCTTATATTTCATCCACTTTTCTGGAGTTAAGGAAGTGATAAGGGGAAAAAAAACACTCTAAGTTTCCCACAGAAATTAAGTGTAGTTTGATTTTAAACAACAGATCTTTTGATGACATTTTTGATGCCTGAAGATTTCTGGAACTTAAACCAGTTTCAGAAATTACATTTGATAAAAAGTCAGTGGAAGACCCTATACGACGCTACTGAGAAATGAAGCAGAGGTTCAACATGCAGAATGCAAGTACAATCCTTGCTGGATCAGACCAAGTGGTCAGAGAAGAGCATCAGACCGAGAAGGCAGTGAAATAACACAACTGCAATTATATGCTTAGGAACAAGTGTATTGAGTAGAAACAAGGGGAGGACTGAACAGCATCAGCGGTTTACCAACAAAGCACAGAGTCAAAAGTCATCCTTGCGACTAGCCCTCTGCGCTTTGTAGATATGAACATCCTTGCTGGAATCATAGTGGACCTCAGAGACAGAGAAACGGCCTCTCAGCATCTTCAAGAATTTGTGATCCCTTTCATAGCGGATACGACAGGAAAGAAGAATCACGGTTTGCTCTGAGCACAGGTAGTCCAGCGTCTGAAGCAGTTCTGCAAAAGTTTCTTCCAGATAAACGATGTCTGCGCCCAGGATGAAGTCAAACGCTCCTGGAGAGAAGTTGCCCAGGTCTTTTCCCCAAGTTAGTTCCTTCACCACAGCTCTTGGACGTATTTCGGGAGGTAAGTTAGCCTGGACGTTTGACTCCAGGAACTCCAGTGCTGCCGCCCTGTCTGTGATGGTAACACGAGCACCTAAGCGGTACAGGAGTGTATGTCTCAGACAAATAGTCCATGTCCATAAATACAGCATTTGGAATACAATGCTCTAAGTCAAGCAGGCTCCTTAGTTCCTGCTAAACATTAACAATTCCCCTGAGCTATCTGATTAAAAGCAAACAAACAAAAGAACAAAACAAGCAAAAGAGCCCACTATCTACATACATCCTACCCTTCATCAGTCACTTAATATAAAGGATACTCCACATGAAGATTTAAGTTGGGTAGAGAACTAAAAGTGTATTCTGCAGCTTGTTCTTAGTGCATGGAAGCAGAGAGGTTACTTTCTGACTTTCCATAGATGAGAACAGCATAATTAATTGTAGCAGGGATTGTTACAATTAACCTGCTCCAATTCTGTATTTGTTCAGTAGGTGAGGGGCAGCTAGAAAGCCTCTTTCCCAGGTCAGACAGATCACACGAAAAATCTCTTCATTTCTCCAGACCTTGTTTCCCTGTCTGCAAAATAGGCTTATGCAAGCTCAGAGAGCGGTTTCTGTCTGTAGTTTTATCTGTGCTGCACAAGAGGACAAGGGTAAGATGACAGGAACACACTTGCTCCCTGGGGGAGAACAGCTGCAGACCTGAGTGTACCTGAGTACTGTGGTAACTGGCGCCAGCCTCAACAAGGTCCTACCATAAAGTGAACTGCAGTGGCACCACCACTACGATAAATAACGCAGCAGGCTCTGAAGTCTAACACGAAAGGAAGAAGGCTCAGACAGGAAACATCACCGTTCACATATACAGCTTTGGTGCTAACTTCTACACCAGGTATGTATTATGGATGTAAAAATGCCACTTTTACTGCAGTTGTAAATTGCTTTAAACAAGAAAAAAAAAAAAAGCCCTTACCTAATAAGGTGGCCACTATTCCCAGCAATCCAGTTCCGGCTCCCAGCTCAATCACAGACCGGTCCCTGAGATCAATGACTCCCATCTCCAGATAAGCACACAGGACCACAGCCTAAGCGAAGAGACAAGGGCAATTAGCACAGGGCTCATTTCAGTCCTGCTGAACACAGGATTTCTGATTTACACCGAGAGAGAAGGTTAGAGGAAGGGTCAGGCACTTCAGGTCTGAAGCGAGACTTTGTTCAGCCCTTCTCTGCCTCCTGCCTGCACGTCTGGTCTTTTTATGCATTTTACAGAAGACACTTTCAGACCAATGGGAAAAAGAACCACGGAGGCTGCAGCTCACGTGTGGCAACACAGCTTCATGAATTCCCAGACATAACAGGAGGCAGAAAGAGTTGCATTTGGAAAGGAAATTCGGTTGGGGGGTGTCAAACAGAGTATTGCACAAGTCTAGGAAAAGGATTCAGAGTATCTTGCATGGTATTTCAAAAGGTTTCAGCCCAATGCTGTCATACCATCAGGAAGGACACAGTGAAAGTAATAACGCTTCTATCTGTATCTAACATATTATATTTTACAGAAATCTTGAAAAGGCATGCTCTCTGGAGCAAGTTCCGTCAAAGCCAATGTCAGGAAAGACCAGCGGTCCCAGGCACCAACTCATTTGAGGAATTTGCTAAGATTGCTACGCTTGTTCTTTAAAACTAGAGGTAAGAGCGCAATTTGTGTCTGGACAGAGACCCGATGGACAGGGAAGCTTTGCAGCAGCCTCGGGCCTGCCACACACTCCTCTGTTTTGGACGGTTCTTATCCCCAAGATAAAGTCTATCAGCAGTCCTTGACCAGCAGGATCTGTACTGTGCTCTGAAGCATGTTAAGCAAACATCGTAGGCCACTGGTAAGAAATGGGTGAGAGTTCTGCGAGTTATCTGAAATATCTCCTGTATTTAGCATTGGCCGAGCAGGGGGTGGCCTGTTTCCCCTGCAGTCCTCCGAGACCTCTTATGAGGCAAAAAAAAAGGTAAAGCAGAGTTTAACGTTTTGTAATTTTCTAAGGCAAGGGCAAGCGCCACGGGAATCCCCCCAATACAGAAATCTGTCGTTCTCTGCGCACACCTACCGCGTCCCACACCACGGCCGCCACCCCCAGCCCTCGCCAGTCCTGCCGGAGCCGGACGGTGCGGCTGGCGAAGCGGTGGGTGACCCAGGGGCTGTGCAGCTGCCGCGCTCCCCAGCCGCCTCCCTCCTCGTACGGCACCAAGGCCATCCCGGGGCCGCCGCGGGGAAGGAAGGGCCCGGCCCCTCGCCGCCCAGCCCGCCCGCTGCTCCGGCGGAGCGCCCGGCGCCGCAGCCCGGGGACGGTGCGGCCTCCGCGGCTGGGGAACCGGCAGCGCTCAGCGGCTGCCCTCGGCGAGCGGCGGGAATGGGGCCGGAGCTGCGGGGTCTGCAGAGCGCTCCTGCCGCTCAGCCACGGCGGGGGAGGCGGAGAGGCTGCCCGCGGGGCCGGCCTTGCGACGCCGCCGGCTGGGAAGGGCTGTGCCTGCGCCCGCCCCCGGCGCTCCGCGGGGGAAAAGCGTCGCGCTGCTTCCTGCAGGAGGCTGGGGACGTGCAAAAGGTGCGGGACACCCTGTGGGACGCTGCCTGCTGTCCCCGCAGCCTCCCTGTGCTTCACGGCTGTGGCTTTCGCTTCAGAGGTGGTTGGAAGTCACAGCAAAGGAGAGGTGAAGCCCGCCAGCTTCCTCCTCCATTGCCAGCAGGGTGAACATTGTCTCTGCAAATGCACACTGCCAGCCTGAAAGTGGTCCTTCGATAGCTGGGTGTATGGGAATATAGAGGAAGAATGGCGAGGAGGTTAGTTAAATGTAAATACGCTCAAGTGATTTGCACCTGTCTGTAGAAAAAGCACATACATCACACTAATTGTTTTACTGACCTTGTGTGCTTGATGAGTAGAACCTCTGTGTTAGATAACATAGGCCTGTGAGAAACTCCAGGCACCTTATCACTGTGTCTGAGATTCCTGCTTTGTTGTGAGAAAGAGCGGGAGGCTGTGCCTACAGGCGAGATCAGCAGGGATCTTCCAGCAGGGCTGAACTGACCAGCGCCTGCGTCCCCGCTGGTGTCACCTCTGTCTGGGAGCTCAGGTGTGGCTTCGGAGATCTCCCAGTAGAGAGGTAACTAAAATAAAACTTGCTCTTTGCAATGCATTCGTGGCCTCTGGCTCTGCTTGCGACGTGCCTGCGTATGTGCACACACTGGGTAACCATTGCAGAAACACAACATTTCTTGTGAATCTCAGCCAGAGCACTGACCAAGGCATTAAAGCCAAAGCTGTTCTCGGGTGGTGGTGTGGCGGTAAGGCCCCTGCGGCGTTGTTTGTGCACGGGCTTCTCTTCACCTTTGGTTCCATTTAATCTCTTGTTTGGCAAAACAACACAGTGCTCCTCTCCTTTGTATGTCTCCATCTCCAGTTACTTGAACTTGCTCCAAAGCTTGCTAAAGGCCACGGGAGGGCTGGGGAAGCGTCCTGGCAGCGCTTGCGCTCTGGCTGCCTGGAGCTGCTGCTGCAGGTACTTAATCCAGCAAGAGGCACAGGACCTCCAGCCGCATTCAGCCCCTGAGAGGGGCCAGGCCCTTCGTTTGTACAGAGCGGGGCAGGGCCCAGCAGGTCCCAGTGTCACCACCGACAGGGCAAGGACGGCCCTCAAAGTTGGGGAGCGTAACCAGCTCCAGAAAACATCCCCAGTCTTTCCCCCAGGGAGCAGCAAATCTGGCTGGCAGACGAAAGCGAATGTGGTTACATCCAAAAGTTGTTGATTTCAACAGAGTGGCTCAAAATTCACAAAAGCCTTTGTGGAGGAGCATTACAGGCTGCACAAAGGTAGCAGGAACTGAAGCTTGTTTTTAGGCTTCTGCTGCTGTAGGAGAATGGAAACCAGAATTTCACTTGCCCCAGTCCAGTTCATACTTGTCTTATGGCAACTCAAACTTCTCCTCATAAACATGCCAGAGTGGGTGCGATGATTCAGCTTGCAGTGGTTTTATGTCCTAAAGTGCTGGTCCCTTGCCACTACTCCCGCTTTTGAGAGTTTGAAACTGCTTGTGCTATTATCTCAATTATTTTTTAAATTATTTATATGGGCAGTGTGGGAAAAGCAATGAGAGTGATTACACTTCAAATGAGAACTCTGCTTGGATGAGTTTTTGAATCACTTAACGCTGTGCCTAAACTACACCGTCAGGCAAATGGAGGGAAACTCCCAAAGTGCTTTTATCCCAAGAATGTGTTTTTGTAAGTCAGATATCCTGAATACCTTCAGAGCCCAGCAGGTTCTCTACCAGCCCTCCCCTGCTTTCCAGAAGTATTTCCCCTTCTTCCCGGCTAATATTACTTTGGCACTGACTTCCATGAGCCTTATGCAGGAGATCAAAAATTACTTTCCAGATCATAACTGGATAGTGAAGCTATGAAAAGAGAAGCAAGTCCACTAGAAGTTCAGTATGGGCCCTGGTTCCCCATAGTCATTCTAAGCCTATATTTACCTGTTTTTCCCCCTTTCCAAATCAATTTTCTAAGAAGGCACAGTACCAGGGTATAATAGTGGCAGAGAAAGACACTTGGTTTCTTCCAGCTTTCCTGACAGTTAAAGGGAAAGGAAAACACAACAACAAATAATTATGGCTAAAACAGTTGCCTGGAACTGAAATGCCTTTTCTCCCAACAGGACTAGAACTTAGCACAACAATAAAGTGGCAGGAACACAGCCTGGTTCAGCTCTCAAACACTGCAGGAGGCTGCAAGGACACCTAAGCTGCAGATAAACTTCCCAAGTAGGGAACAGCTCATCTTAAGGTAAGCAAGAATGAGTTAAAGAATAAAGAAACACCAATTCAAGTCCATTCTTATCTCATTCAGCTACTTGATAGAGCAGGCATAACATGTCCAATTATGAGTAAATCCTGCTGCCTCATGCCGGTAAGCTGCTTGGGGTAATTAAGAAAAAGTGTTTAAGAGCAATGGTCCTTGTAATACTTAGAAGATCAAAGAACCAAGTAGATGAGACAGAAATGAGTACAAATTATTTTGGAGCTATACTGATGTGCCTGGCATTCTGAAATCTTCTCTTTCCTGCTTAATATTTAAAATCCTTTCTTAGAAATGCACGTGACGGTTCTGGTGGGATTTCTGTAGATGCTGCGTGTACCACATGGCTGTGCACGGATTTTGGAGCCATCCATGATGTGGGGAAGATACTGCATCCCTCACGCAGTCTCTGGTTACCAAGGCAAAGGCAGGTATAAATAGAAACAATCTGATTTTTTAAAAAACACTATCTAGAAACCTGTGTTGCTGATAACCCTCTGACAGCACCACCTTATTCCAAATGGTTCTGTTCTACACTTGTGTAGAAACTTCTGGTCATACACGTTTCATCCTTTCCTCTCTAAATAAATAGCAGCTGCTTCTGGTTGTCATCGTAACTAAATACAAAACTGTCCTTGAAGTAAAGTTTGGACAAATACCTATCTTGCTAAGAGCTTTCATCAACCAAATGAACATTAGCTAACACAAATCTTGGAGGAAAACCCAGAAAAGAAAGCGGTCTCTTTATCACTGCGAGTGGCCATTCAAATGACTAACAGTGAAATTATTTCAATGTATACATTATCATCTTCACCAGTAGCTTCCAGATTCTCCACACCAGTGAGATAGATGGGGTGGTGAATTGCTTAAATACAAAGGGAATAAGCCAGAGATTAATTTGCTGATGACAGCTTGCAGTTGCAGAATCAAGGCATCCTCAACTTGAACTGATCTGGATCATCTTTGAAACCCATGGGGTAAATTAACAATGAAAAGTTAAGTTTCTGCAGAAACTGATGGGTTATCAGCAGACCTTACAAACTGCTGCTTCAGCAAGATTATTGAAAAAAATGTTAAATATTGAAATAAATGTATGGTCTGATCTAGCATGTCGTTTCCTTTACGCATGGACTTATATTAAACAATGGAAATAATGATGAAAAATATGAAGATGTATAATTTCATAAGCGCTTGAGCTGAAACGCAGGAAGTTTCTGGAGCTTCTGAAGAGGGAATAGTTCCCGTCAAGCACATTACATTCACGCTTTCAACCTCGCATCTTGATAAACTGTCATACCTAATCACCGCATTTATTAAAATGTCTTGTTACAGAAAGATCACTTAGCTTCTGGTGGAATTATGTGACTGATCTCTCAAAGGCCTTGCAGGTCTGAAAGCTGACATTATTCTGAAGTTTTAATTAAGGAACAAAAAGCAAAATGAGTAAGCTCTTTTTTGCAAGCAACCAGTGCAGTTCCAGCTGCACTTCATTTGCAGGAAACCTCCTCCGCTTACCACTCACTGCACTGGCCAAATTTCAGTGCTGCGTAACTGAAGAGGAAATGACAATGCAAGCAATGCACTGTATTAATTTAAAAGTCATTAACAACGACTAATTTAAAACAATTTAAAAACAATCATATGGACAGACAGACAACAGTTACGGCATAAAGATGCAAAAGCATCTGCCCCAGTGCAGAGGTTACCCTTTAAAAAGCAAGCAGAATCCAAGCTTAGGAAAGATCTGGGGGTTTTGCTGTTACTTGTAATGGTATTGGCAGCGTTTCTCTTCTCCACGCCTTAGAAGGAAAATCCTTCAGACAATGGAGAAGGAAGAGTCAAGTCTAAGTAATTTCGGGTATCTTAAATCTAACAGGAAGGGCTCCGCAGAGCCACATTCCAGGCTTTCGTGGCCCAGGACTGGAATTAAACCTTCAGTTTACCCTAAATAAACTCACTGCAGGGCTTACGTGTGCAATTTGCCTTTTCTGAACAAAGTCACACATCCACTTTAATGTTTATTTTAAAATACTGGAAAGCGCTTTGCTTTTCCTCGTAGGAAATTTGTATCCACAACCTGCAGTAACAGCTATTTCTTAGTACATCAGAATAGTAGTGCTGGCAGCCCTCTGCCCAAGAGCACACAAAGCCCAGCTTTGCAGGCCTCCATTTTTCTTGGCTTCAGCTCATCTCAAATTCTCTTCTCAGGTATTAAGTCTCCATTAACTCTACCTTAGCCTTTGATAGCTGCAAAGCTAGTTTTATTTTTCCTTAAGACAAGGTGAAGGAAGGAAGGATCAGAAAAGAAAAGCTAAGGTAAAGGAAGGTTACCTTCCATCTGTTTGTGCTCCCTGCAGTGATCCAGATGCTCGCACGCCAGCCAAGAAGCCTGTAATGACATCTTAGACTGCTGCAGAGGCAAAGGGTGCGTTTGATCAATGACACCAGCACTGCAGTCTGTCCTGATGCTGGGAAACACAGGCTCCTGCACCTGGTTTGCATGTATTCACCACTAGCCAAGGGTAGTACAGAAGATGATTTAAAAGCGTGACAATTTAGGGCTACTAAAATTCCACCTTGTGTGTTCTGAACAACCTCACTGGTTACTTTTTTCCCTGAAAACACTGGAATTTTCTATTTCCCTAACTACTCTTTGGTTTCAGGCTTTTTTCCCTTAAATGGCCATAGCCTTATGTTTCTTGCCATCTTCAAAAGCCAATCACGTGTGCAATATTTTTGTCCTGTCAGCTGGCAGTGGATTTCAAAACAGGATGCCTATTTTTCCCCCCATTATTTGCAACAGTGAGACGCAGAAGTCAGAGCTTTTGTTTTCACTTGGTTTTACAGGTTCAACCTGGTGATTCATTCTTCCTGCAGCTATGTTTCCAGGAAAAGACAAAGTGCTGGCCCTTCTCCAAGTTATCCATAGACTGGGAGTAAGTTCAGAAAGCACTCCTCCTGCAGCTGGGACACTTTCTAAGAAGGGAGAAATTGAACAAAACATCCCAGAGCTGGTATTATCGCCCTGCAGACAAGCAAGGAGGCGCCTGGCCTTGGAAAGGCATGTGCAGTACTAAGTCAAGGTAAAGATAAAGCAGAATTTACCGGATTTAAGATTCTTGGCCCTGTGAAGCACAACCGAGCATTTGCAAGGAGCCGTTCTCCATTTCTGGGATTGATGGTGATGGCTTATGGGGAATCCTATAATTGAATTTCAAGCATTTTAGGAGACTCTCAGCTTCTTGTTGCAGTTGGTGTGGGCAAAAGCATAGCCTTAGATTTGGGAATCGTTCAAGAGTCGTTATTCAGATAGGAGCTGGTAACTATGGTTTCAGACATCTCCCAGGGGTGCTGCTGCTCTCAGATGAAGGGAAGGCTGCTTTTGCATTGTGACGCAAGGGACTACAGGGTTGTGTGGTTATGAACGCAAGTGCTGAGCTTTTGGAGAGGGAGTTAAATTAAAACAGGCACAAATCTACCTACAAGTAACCATCACAGGGAAATCTTGAGGTAGGAAATGTAAAGACTTGTCCTTTGAATGTAAGCAGACAGCGACTTGCACATACGGGGCAAATGGGCCAAGTAAAGTGACAGGATAGCCTTCTCCTGTGAGCCCACAAGCCAAAACACAGCTGGTAGCACTAATATTAGTCCTGTCAAGCCTGGCAATCTTCATTTATTATGCACCCTGCAAATAATTATACATATAGTTAAGCTTGTAGCTCAGAAGCTGCATTCAGTAGTTGGCAGGGTGTGTTCCTCACTGGTTTAGATCCTTTGACCTCGCCAGACTCACATCAGGAGCGAATCTGGTCCTTTCTATTTTTCAGAATAAATTGAACGTCTTTTTAATCTCCGCATCTCATGGATATAGGTTGCTCCTTCTTCAGCTGTCATCATGATGTGACTCACGTTTCGTTTCAGGATCCCGCTTGCCTTCCTTAAAGGCTGTGTGGAGTTCTGGTGATTACAGCAACTTCCCCAGAGGGCTTGAATTAGGATTTGTTTCCCATATCTTGGGAAGTTGCTTTCCCTTTTATGAAAATTAAAGCAAACATACCCTTTCCCCACCACACATTATTAAAAGTTAAACATGAGCCACCCCTTGAAGGACTGACGGCCCGTATAACCAACTTGCTCTTTTTAGAGAATAGTAACATTAGGTGTCAAATTTATAAACTCCCATCTGGGCTGCCATTAACACCCGCTTGAATCTGTTTGGCAGTCAGTCTTTGTAGGTTACATTTAGGTCACATTTTCTTTGTGAACACAAATGCAAGCGAATTAAGAGCAAGATTCAGGTTTAAAAAAAAAAAAAAGACAAACCTACAATGTGAGAACAAATCAAACAACTGAAACAGGAAGAGAGAAAGAAATTAAAACCACAGAATTATTTCATTCAAGACTCACATCTGCCTAAAATCTGGGACTTTGGTCTGTGCCCTCCTTGCCCGAGTTATCCTGGTCGAATGGAGCGCTGAGGCAGTGTTCAAATGAAACTAAATGTAATCCCCAGGAGGTTAATTGAGCATGAATGCTCAGCACTAATCCAAACTACAAATACTGCTGCACTTAAAGCTGAGCAATAAACTGTTTTCTCATCCCATAAGAAAAAGCTTTCACAGTTTTAAGAAGTGTTTGCCTAGTGCTGCAGAGGACACAAGATCTCCCCTTTTTGTTTGAATGCTGTCTGCAAGCATGCAGGCTCGAGCCCCATTCAGAATGGTCTGCAGCTCGGGATCAGATAGACCCATGAATCCCATTTCCATCAACTTGCAAGACTCTCTCATGGTGGTTTTCACCCCATACACCTTGCAGATGGGGTGTCCTTCCCAAAGGAGGCACAGAAAAGCTGTTGCCATCAGTGGGACTGGCACTTGCCAGCGTTACTCCCCAGAAATAGCAGCGATTCTCCCCATTATCTGGGACATTGTTATTGCTACTCTGCACTAGGACTTACTAATCTTTAGGGGCCAGCCCTGTAATCAGGAGAGCTCAATAAAGCTGATCCACCCTTCCTGGTACCGTCATCTGCACTGGGAATTTGCCTGACTCTGGCCACAGCGCTGGTGAACTGGGACAGGCCGGGGTGAACGCTGCAACTAATGGGAAACGCTTCAAGCAGGGTGGAAAAAACCAGTTCAGTTGAATGGATTATGCAAAAGCACAGAATTTGGTGTGCTGGGTGCCCTGCTCAGAGAGAAGGGGCAGTGACCGGGCGTCCCACAGCACAGGCATCTCTCCCCGGAGCAGGAAGGAAAGGGGTTGAATCTCAGCAGTCCATAATAAGCTATTTTGGGCTTATGCATTCTTTATTGCCAAGATCTGCCATCCAAAATGCCTACTTATCATGCAAAATGTGGAACCTAGGTATGTGCTGCCCGTTGTACATCAAAGTAATTGATTTTTTTATAATGGAAGCTGTCTAATGATTCACTGGGGTAAATCAAGCAAAACAGTAGAAAGATGAGGCAGAAAATAGGAAGAGAACCAGGACCAGTGATAAATCACGATAGATACTATTCAGTATATTGCTCTAGCAGTAAGTCAATAGAGTGCTAAGTTGCATAAGTAAAAATGTGTTTCATCTCTGCAGGGTGTTACTCAGGCTATACCTATTAAAAGGATCACCTGGTTCTGCAGAAAATATGCACAGCAACAGGTTTTGTCATATTATCCTGATAAATCAGATCTGTATTGAGATTTTAAGAGTTACTTTGCCAAAATGGAGGGGGAAAATTAATATTCCTCATTACTGCAGCTACAGGGAATCATGCACAGATATGGAAAAATACTCCTTGCTGGCATGCTGAGGTATGTGGAAGCGGAAGCTTAAATTCTCCTGGAATGACGGGGAGGTGGGACAGTTTGCTGCTTCTGTGATTTCCAGGGCTTAAAGTCAGCTTCCTCTTGCTTAAGAGCTACATGAATAAGGTTACATGGGGAAACAGAGTACTGATTTATTTATTTCTTCTCTCTGCATGTTTGTATAAATCCTGATACTCTACAACAGCGCTAGTGCGGGGGAAGAGCAGCCCTCCTCCCTTCCCCTTTGCAGCATTACACACCAAGAACAAGTATGAGACCCATGGGAAGCGTCAGCCAAAACCAAAACCTTCACGCCCAAATAGCAGTGAGACACGTCACATACTCCAGCCACTCCAAGTTCCCAGCACTTTGCATCTTTTCAGGACAAGTATGTGGGGTTTTGGCCCTCGACGGCTGAGTCCCGGTGCTCGGCTGCCTGATGAGCCACTCTTGCTCGCTTCTTCGCCCTCCAACGAGGATCTCTCACTGCCCAAAACCGCAGCTTTGGCAAAAGGTTCTCTGAGGCCGCTCCAAAGCCCAGACTTAGCAGAAGTCTCGACTTGCTGCAGTTGTACCTCCTTCCACCAAAGCCGGGCAGCCACATCACATGCGCTGGCATGGCTGCAAGGAACAGGATGGACGCGGTTTAAGGAACGGATACTCGTTGTCCTGGCTTGCTGAGGTGTGCAGATTTTCCTGTGATTCCTATCATCACTGTGGACAGAGCAGGCTCAACTCCACCAGCTTTGAGCCGCTGGACAGGCCCTAGCAGCACAGCTTGCTCAGCTCCTACCACTTTTTAATATAGACTCAGCCAGCTGCAAACACTAAGGGTATTGCCTTTCTGGTGTAAGAGGGTGAATTACACCAGTTTTACTATTAAATCAGCGCAGGTGCAAGCCAGTTCTTATTCTTGCTCGAGAATTAATTACTTCGTGAAACCACACCAGCCCTCCAGCTTTCTGCTTTTCCCCCACCGTCCTCACCGAAAATCAGTGGGTGCAAGGCCAGAGGGAAGAGAACACTGACTTCTGAATGGCTGTTTTGTGTGAAACCCCTTCATTTCTCCCTGACTCAGCCGATAGTCGAGTCCTGGTCCTCCCAAAACCCAGGATTAGGGCTCGCCATCCTACAGCTTTCCAAGCAGAGGACGAAAGCTGCAGCGGTTCAAAAGCACTAAAAGCAAATCTCTGAGGCCCTCGTGTAATCCACAGCGAGGTCAGATTTCTCCGGACTAACAAGGCTTTACAAACTGTCAGTAGCGTGTGTGGAGAGGCTTAACTAACACAGCTTAGAGAACTTGCCAGCAAGTGAAAAAGTAGAATTTGTTAGTCTGAGGGAATAATTATAAATAATTTGGTTCCTCCCTTTATTGTGCCTGAGATTAAGTTGCACAGATTCTAGAAATGCAGCATCTATGGCTTCCTCTCTGCGATCACATGGGAGAGCCAGTGTTAGGATTTGTCCTACAAGATGGAGCAAAACCCTGAGCCTGCCTATCTCTGGAATAACTGCCAGCACAACAGCAGCGTTTTGTAATACTTTACGTGTTCTTAAGTCTTCTGCAGGGCCATTCTTCTTATCAGAGCCCAGAGGTAAATTTTTGTGGCGATAGCGAGGCGATCCACTGCAGGACGACTTAAGTCCGTGTTTATCAGGGCCTCTGGCTGCCGTGGGTGTCTTGCCCTGTAATCCGCCTTCCCTGGGGCGTATTTGAGCATTCCAGTCCTCTGGGCAGCTCTCGGGTAGCTCAGACCCACCACGCGAACCCGCAGCTGCCGGAGACTTTCAATACAGCGAACCAGCAGGCAGGTGAAACGCAGGGCAGCAAACCATACGGATGCAGCAGGGACATTCCATTGCTTATGCTCAACTGCTGGAGGGACTTCACCCCAAAGTGACCAGAAGCGACTCCCAGGTGGCCGCCGTGAGCCCCCACCGCCCAGCTGCCCACTTGGCGTGTGTGGGGGTAGGTGAGCACGACGCTCCGGACCAACATGGAAGCCCTTAAAACCTTTAATAATGGGGGGAAAGAGCAAGCGAGGCTCGCAGCCAACCTTTAGAGCTCCCCGGAGCAGCACGGAGGCTGCCGGCGTCCCCCGCTGAGCCTCTCTGGGCGCAGCCGCCGCGGGGACAGCACGCAGGCGAGGTGTTATTTCTCTTATTTATTAATACATTTCTGTATTTTTTATTATTGTACTCTATTTTTACTTTATTATTCCTGCAGTGTTTTGCTGCTGCTGCTGCAGCACGTGCGCGGCCGGGCCGCGCGAGCCGGGCGCTCGGGGGGCGTGGTCAATGGCGTGGCCCCGCCCGGGGGGGCGGGGCCGAAGGGGCGGTGGCCGGAGCTGCGTGTGCGCGTGGGGAGCGACGGGGGGGCGGGCCAGGAAGGGGCGGGGCGCCGGCGGCGTGACGAACCCCGCGCCCATTGGCGGAGCGGCGTCACGCGGCGCCCCGGCGGGAGGTGATTGGGTGGGAGCGAGGCGGGGCTGGGCCTCCCCCTCCCCCCCCCGCACCCCCCGGCCCGGGGGACGGTGGCCGCTCGCGCGAGGTCCGTTGGTCGCCGCGCGCAGGAGGCGGGGGGCTCGCGCGCCGTTGGGGCGGAGGCGGCGGTGATGATGATGTGATGCGGCGGTGATGCGGCGCTGAGGCCCGGCCCGCCGCCCCCCTCCCTCCCTCCGCCCGGCGCCTCGGCTCCCCCTCCGCCCCCTCCCCCGCCCCAGCCCGGGAGCCGCGTCGCCGGGGGCCCGGCGGGGGAGCTCCGAGCTCCATGGGCAACACCGTCACCTGCTGCGTATCCCCGGACGCCAGCCCCAAGCTCAGCCGGGCCCGCGGCGGCGGGGCAGCGCCGGGGCCCGATCGCTGGACGGACGCGTACCAGGCGGCGGCGGCGGGCGGCGGCGGCGGCTCGGGATCGGCGGAGGCCGAGTCGGGGGACTCGGATCCCGGCGGCGGCGGCCCGCACCTCCAGCACATCAGCGACCGGGAGTTCCCGGATGGTGAGCGGGGCCTCGGCGGGGAGCGGCGGGGCCGCGTTCCCGCCCCGCCGCGGGTGGGTGCTCGGGCAGCCCGGGGCGCGGCGAGTCCCCGGCCGCGCTGCGCCCCCTGTGTCCCGGCGGCGGGGGCAGCGTGCGGGCCGTGCTGGGGCTGGACCCGGCCGCGCCCCAAGCAAAGTTCCGTGCGGCTGTCAGCGCTCTGACAGCTCCTGCGGGCTGGGGCCGCGGGCGGGGAGCGCTTCCCCAAGGAAAAGCCACCGCAGCCGGTGAACAAGTAGCCCGGCCAAGGGCGGAGGAGCGGCCGGTCCCCCCTTCTCCTCCCTGGCTGCCCCGTGGAGGGAGGGGTCAGGGAACCCAAAAGCATCGTGGCGGAGCCCCCGGGTGCGCCCGTTGGGGCTGATCGCTTCTCCTTAACTATGGAGTCGTGACTCAGTCGTAATGTTCAGGCAGTTTTCAAAAGCTGCTGCGTTGCCAGTCTCTATTGAACAGGAGGAAGGAAGAGGGTGTGTGGGGAATAAGGGAATTAAGAGTCACAAAGATTGTGTGCATATGACATCATTGTGGCTGGACGTGGGTAATTTGTAATGTAGCTATGCAGAGCGCTCGGTTATAGCTGTGGGCTCGTCACACCGAGGTTCCTTGCCATGTAGCTCTCAGTGTTCCCGATTTGCCTTCCTTGAGCTCCCAGGAAATATGTGTTTGCTGTTCAGATTCCTTGCAGTTGTACCTGGAGCCCTGGTGTCAGGCAGATTTGCTCTGTGATGCATCTGCTTTTCAGACATGCCCAGGAAGCGCTCGCAGGTTGGTGCTGCAGTGAGTTACCGAGACAACACGTAACAGGTTGGGGTGCTCCTGTCTGTGTTCACATGACGCCATAAGCACACAGCACAGTGTATCAGCTTATGATATTCAAAACTTAGTTTAATTAACGAGCGTCTTGCTATCCCTTTTCATAATTATGACCACAACTATATGAAATATATTCAGTTGAAAAAGGGTAGCCTGTTTGATGTTTTAATGTACAATGCATGCAGTAACAATGATCACTGGCCCTCCACGCTTGTCAGACTTGGGAAAAAAAAATATGTCTATCAGAGAGCAACTGGCTGCAGAAGAGTGTGAAGAAACCTTCAGAAATGGAATTATTAAACTTGTGTGGTTCTGCACAGCACCATATGGTGCAGCTGTTACAGAAGTGAGATGGAACAGTCAGCCTCTTGGATGTCCATTGAGACAGCTGTGCAGCGTAGCAGTAGGAGAAATTATATTTGCCATCTAGGAGAAATAAAGCTTTATTTTTGCAAGATGGTATTACAGAAATTTCTCAACTCTCCCATACTTGTTAAGAGAGGAGGAGCTAAACTCTATAAAGATTCCAGTAAGCTGAACAAAAATGCCTAAGCTGAATAAATCTGCTCAGGAATAAGAGTTGTATTTGTTTGAATCTTTAATATGTGATCATGGTAGCAGTGCTAAGTAGCAGGGCTTAATTGTGAATTCTTCCAGATGTCAGAACTGGCCTTGAAGTAGGGAAGTGCTTAATTTTTTTGAATTTGCAGACGTGAATTAAAGTGTATAGTCCAAGAACAAGATAGTAGCTGTCTGTCACAAATTTTACTTTTGTGGCTATGGAAACCTTAGGCTTGAGACAGGAGGTAATCCTAAAATTAGAACTGCATAACTAGTATATGTTTTAGATGGTTTTAGAGATCAATTTTACAGTGGCGTGTGGTTCACTGTTGCATGGCCTCAGAAGCAGATCTGCTACAAATGATAGATGGTATTTGTGTACTAGTTTTCTGATTGATATAAATGCTTTGGGCTCCAAAAAAACCCACCAAAGTTTGATATCCTTATGAAAGTGCAAATCTGGATGGACAGTATTAGAAGGAAAACTTCTCGTGTTGAATGTTATAAAGTACTACCTGGGTAGGATTGAAGCAGCTAACTTCAAAATGTAAAGCATTGTTTTTTTTGAAGTCTGAAATCAAGTGTTATGAATCGGATGTTATGATGACATTTTAAGTGATGCTGCTATCTGGTTCATTTAAGAACTTATATGAAAATAATAAATCTGTAAACGCAGCACTTGCATATACCAGATAGCTACGCTTATCCCTCTTAACTCTGGGATAGAAAAGCTGTCAGCATATCCAAACTGTGCAAGAAGCCTGCGTGTCTCTGTGCTGTTGACTACTATATAGCATTAGTTTGTTGCCATAGTGGTAAGTAGTCCAGCAGTTTTATTTGAGGGATAAATATTACTTCTATAATTTATGAATGCATAGTGTCGTGGCTTAGCCAAGATGACAGTTTTGCTTGTAACACAAAGCTGAGAACTTACGAACTGTCTTTTCTTGAATGCTTTGGTGGAGGGAAAAGAGAGAAAGCTGCAGGGAAAAAAAGTCATGATCATCTTGGCTATTTTTGTTCCATGCTGCTCAGTTCTAGGAGTTTCTAAGAACACAGCTAAATATATCAGAAAGCTAGCATCCAAATGTGATGCTTCATTCCTTAAGTTGTTTGTTGTTCTTAAGTCTGTCTAAATACATTTGCACTTGTTTTTCTAAAATTGAATGTTTTGGGGGTATCAGGAATGCAAAAGTTACCAACTGAGCTTTGGACTTTTTGTTTTGTTTTGTATTGTATTGTTTTGTCTTGCTTTTTTGTAGCAAGTGGAATGTGGTCCTTGCCGGTCTGTGCTCTTAAATGAGGATTATTCTGTAGCTCTCCAGCACACTAGTTGACAAGCACTGCTTTCCAGTCTTGCATTGTCTGTGTCATATCAGAATTAAACAAAAAAAACAAAAAACTCACTTTCTTAAAATGGGGAGGTTATGAAGTGGTATTTATATAAGAGAAAAAAGGAGTGGTAAGTGAGAAGAAGATAAAACCCACTGTGAAAGTGTAATGTTTCAACGAAAGTTCAAATGGGAAAGGGCTGTTAGATCCACTGCTATGAGAGAACTTAAAGGATGACTTTAAGATTTGCTGGTTCCCAGGATCCTGAGCCATAACCTATTCACACTTCTTTAGAATGAGAAATAAGCCTTCCTTAAGTAAATGGGAATAAACGTAACTTTGATAGTTTCTTCCAGATGGGTTCATGCCTACTATTAATGTTAGCTATCAAAAATTAAAGTGAACCTAAAGATGCTAGTTGACTGCTCAGCAGAGCATTATGTGTTTCTTCTTCCAGCACGCAAGCAACGGTCCGAAGCAGTTTGAATTGACCAAAAAGGCTTTCTTATCTAGTTTTAGAAACAGCAGCTCTTTGATCTTAACATGCTGTTTGGGCTGTGCTGACTGCCGGTTCTGGAGTGTGTGTGGTTTGTTTGGGTGCTGTGTTTGTTTTGGTTTTTTCTTCTGTGGGTTGTTCCCCCCAACTCCTCCCAAATGAGTGTCTGCTAATCTTTATTTTGGGCTTCTTTTTTCCTGTGATTTTTTTTTTTCTGGTTATTTGGGGGAGAACTTATTATGGCTGGCACTTTTTTGCCAGATCTCTGTTTTTAAGCATAGATCTAATTTTTCATAAATTCTATGGTCCTTGGATAAAACTAGAACAAGACCTTGCTTGGCAGACTTTTCTCACTTGTACTTGAAAACATTATGTCCCTCCACCTCTGCTGTTTACTGAGTTCAGCAGCTTTGAGCAGGAGTTTGCCTGGCTTGCATGAACCAAGGGCAGATTCTAGACCTGCTAAACTAACTGGTGGGGCAAAAATGAGCTGGTACCTTCGCCTGGAGAGCTGGGGGGGTGGAGAATGATGAGGGAAAAGACAATCGGGCATGAGAGGGAACAGCAAGTGGGATCAGGAGGGGTGCTGAGTGGGATGCAGTCGTCATGCAGATGTTAGGAAAAAAACAGAAGGGGATTTTGAAGAGGAGAGTTCATAGAGAAAGAAGTCAGATTAACCTAAACAGGCTCAGACAGACTAGTGCCTACAATAACTCTTCAAGTACCTCTGAGGCTACTTTTTTCAACAGCCCCCGGCTCTCTGGAGGCTGAAAGGAGCAAGCGTCACGTTACCTACATGCCGCAGTTATTAAACAGTGTTGGAGTCGAACAGGTACTTGAATATGTTGATTGTCTGTGATCTGATTTCACCAGCAGCTTGTCTATAAAGTTTCTTGCAGAAGGTCTAAATACTGTTCATTTGTTCCTCTCTTATATAATGTCAGCTTACTTCAAGCATGTGGGTGGAGGGTTTTTTTTTCTTTTTTTTTTTTTTTTAATCCTGGCAAAAATGTTAGTAAGTTAAATTTAAAAATAAGATGAACACTCTGATGCAAGGAGTTAGCTTTTTGATGCCAGCAGCTTTCAGCACAGGAAAGGCTTAACCATCTCATGTTGTTTTTGTTACCCCTGTATTTGAAGATCTGTAGCTAAATAAGCTGACAAATGCTGTTACCTAGTTAGACAGATGTGAAGTTGGAGGTGAAAACCAACTGATGCTCTGGTCCATTTGCTGGTGTTCCCTCTCCTTTTTCCTTGTATTCACCGAGTTTTTCATGTAACTTGTGCTCACTCTTCTCTCCTAAAAACTCTCAATATCTCTTTCCTATAACTGACTAGGATTTCATTAACTACATAGGTATTGGTAGCCATTACAAAGAGCATGTCATCTTGACAGATGTAAAAGAATTGACTCTCTACAAGCCTGAAACACTTTCCGTGTTGTTGGCTTGAGGTACCTAATGCCATAGCCTTTACAAAGTGATCTGTAAAGTCCCTGTGGTGGAGTTGATAAGTCGTTCAGAAGCAATGATGAAATTGATCTACAAATTTGGGAATTTTTAATAAGAGAAATCATCACCATAGTATAGTATTGGTATTTCTAATGCTTTGGTACTGCTAGGCAATCTTCTATCCTTTTCTCATATCATTAAATCATGGAGACTTCTGCCGTGAGCAAGTTTATGTAAGCCTTAGGTTTTAATAGTTGATATGGAACATATATACATTAAGATCATATGGAAGGAAACTGGTTTGTTTGTTTTGGTGAGTGTATTTCTTCAGGCTTCCAATATAACGGTTATTTTAACCAAGACATCTTCATAAAATGGAAAATATTGAAAGGAAATTGATGAACAGTTTGGTGAAGCTTATGGAATTAAGGAAACTGAATTAATTCATGTAACTTATCTGTAGTATCCTTTCCTCTTCTGTCTTTCTTTAGGAGCCTTGTTCTTTTCCCTCCTACCTGTCAAGGTAGATGTTTCAGAGCAACAGAAGTTTTGTCTCTAGAAGTGTCTGTTCTCTCAAGTGTGATTGGTGTGGTGAGGTCATACTGAAAAGCTGACTAGCAGGGTAATGAATTCTTGCACGAGCCAACAAAACACAAAAACCTGCTCCTCCCAACTTAGCATTACACATTAAGTGAAGGTTTCTAACAGTGTTTCGTCCACATAGAGGAAGAATTGACTCTGGGAGGCAGGATGAGAATGCTACCAAACATTAAGAACCCAGAACTTGGATCTGTAGAACCTTGCCAACAAGCTAATCTGGAGATTTCTAAATTTATTTGTGTGTTTTTTTGTTTTTTTTTTTTTTTTTATTACAGCTAGAGTTTGAATGTGCTTTTTTATTTCATTGACTATGAAAATAATTATTTCAGAAGAAAACTCTAAATGTTTCCACTTGAAGAGACAAACGAAAATGCAACCGGCTTAAAAAGCTCAATGCTGTTTATTTAGATGTGTAGTAAAGCCAGGTGTATAAAGCTGAAGATCATACTCTCAGTGACAACCAGGTAGCACTCTGCAGTGTTTGATGGGCTGTGTGTATAGCACAGCTTCGCTTCTGTTTGGCGTTCTTGAGTCACTGCAGTAATCAAACATAGTTGTTGGGTTTTTTCCAGTGTGAAAAGTAGCACTGGCTTGTCATCAAACATGTCAGTCAGACTCAGTAAACTCTTGAATGCCAGTTTATTTCAAAGGCAGAAAAACAGCTTTTCTGTAGAACTGTTGGACATGTTGTATTATGCAGATAGTTATTTTACTTTTACAGACCAAACTGCAGGTAAGCTGAGAATCCACAAAGCCTCTGTGAGGAGTGACTGTTTGAGCTTGTGCTTAAAATGGCACAAAACTTGATGAACCTGCTAACTTTCATAAAAGCCCAGACTTTATATGAAGTTTACAGTAATACGAGCAAGTGGAAGAGGAGAAAAAACATCTGCCATTCCCATCAGGTGGCATATGGCACCTAACACACAGTACACTGCATCTTATTTGGGTTGCCTGCGGACACTAGATGAGACTGAAATTTCTGCTGCTCACCTGTCTGTCCTTTGGAACCACATCTTGTGAGACGTAAGGCTGTGAAGAGTTGTTATGGGGAAAGCTTCCCTTACACTGGCAGTAATCAGCATGGATCTAGGAGTATAAAATTTGGTCGATCTTTAATGTGTACCATTATAAATCTTTATTTTAGCTTATAAAAAAATCAGAGCTGCGGATTTCTGCTTTAGCTTCTCCTGGTAGTGAATTGTTTTAAGTTTAAAGGCACATGTGGGGAATAAAAACTGGACAACATAGGACAAATTCTTTCTCCTTGACTTTTTAAATGGTCCTATGTTAGATGCAGTACAGAAACACATCTCTAACAAAATCTTAGTTACTTTTAAGGTTTAGCTTGTGACCTGCTGTTTTCCTTCTAGTTCCAACATAAAATCCTAGGGACATGTCGTTTTCCTTCCTATTAGCCTTCAGTGTAGAATTCAGGGCACTCCTGAGATCCTGCTGTTCTGCTCAAATAGAACGTGTAGAAGTGATTCTAACCCCAGCAGGCACGTTGTGAAACACAGTATTGTGTATGGTGGAGCAGATCTCTCCATTGCGTTTCCCCAGCTTGGGCTGTGGAGCAAGTGCAAGAGGATCATACTGGGACTTGCTGGGGACCCTTCTGCAGTTTAAGAAGTGCAAGAACACTAACACTGTATTGATTTTTTAAAAAACCACAGAAATGAATAGATGACTTGAACCATGGCTAGCCCACGGTATTTAATAACTGGTCTGCAATTCTGCTTTCTAAGTTCTTCTGTTTTTAGTAGCAAATGTTTGCTGTGTCAGTTTCCTGTTGAACCAGCTCAACTTAGGATTGTGGTGTAAAAGAGCAAATAATTCATTCTTAAGTAAGAGGGCTTGTATATTGAACTAATTTCTGCAGCCTTCTAAAACATTAGAGTTCTACTTAAATATGTGCTGGGTATCGGTAATAATATTGCTGTTCTTGTAGTAGTGCTGTAATGAACAACTGACAGATTTTAAATGGCTTTGCACCATCCTTCTGTGTGTATTGTGTAAAGTCGTGATCTTTAGAATAATAATTGAACAGTGCGGGTGGTCAGACACCGCACAGGTTGCCCAGAGAGGCTGTGAAGTGTCTGTGTGTGGAGCTATGCAAACCCGGACTGACACAGTCCTGGGATGGTCTGGACGCATCACTTAGGTGATCTCAGGAGGTCTCTTCAGCTCAACAGTTCTGCCTTTTTGTGAACACAGCCAACTGTGGGGGCTGGTTTTAGTTCTTTTCCTTCTCAAATAAAGAGAAATAAACTCCTCTGGGGAGTTAGGAGTGTTTTTAAGGGACCTATGCATATGCAAGTGTTGGCTGAGATTGTTTTCACCAAGGTTCTCCCTCAAAATAGAGTTTCTTTCTGAGAACTGGTCGTGTTTGAAAGCATTTTGTTACACAACAGATCCAGTCGTTTATGTATTCAAATTTGCTTATATGAAAACAGAGCAGGTTTTGTATCTTTTGATTCCACCCCATTATGGGAGAGAGGTGTATTTTGTTGAAGATGAATAATGACGAGATCAAAGTGTTTTCATCCTGTCCAGATCTGGGGAAGAAGCCACCCATGGAGCATTTAAAAGGCAGAATAACCTGTGTGTAATGAGGACATGACAGGAGAAGGCAAATGGAAACCAACCTCTGTGTGCTGAGGTCTGTGATGTGTTCGCTGCGGCTGCTGAGGAGTAAAGCAAGCTTGGATTTAGAAACCAGAATCGTAACTTTCATGGACATTTTTGGGAGTAGAAATAGAATAACATAATGTAAAGGACAAATAACTTTCTATGAAGTTATTGGTAGGAACAACAGACTTTCTGAAGTGAGCAAATCTGTTAGTTGAATTTGTTTTAAATTTCAAATCTTTATTGGGAGTGTTAAGTGACTTGCATCTCTCACAGTGTAAGTGAATGAAATATAAGGGAAGCTCAACCATTAATCAAAGCTAGTACCCCATCAAGCAAGGGAAGAAACTCAATTTACAGCAAAGAGATTGTTTTATGATTTAATGCTTTAAATATGTATCAAAAAGTTACTGCTCTTCAGTAACGCAGAGGATGGGGCTAAATCTATTAAAGGAAATGCAATATTTTAGTGTTCTAAAGTAGAGGAACCGTCAAAGGTCTGCTACTTAGTTACATCTGTCAGCTTTATTCATGAGATAATCTATGTAGCACGATGCAGCGTGCAAAATGTGTTCTTAATACTTAGAAATCACCCATGGAGGTGTGTAAAACAGTGGGTAAGTAGCTAGCATTATAAATTCCTAAAACCCACACACGTTCTTGTATGACACATGAATAAAAGTAAAGTCTTGGTGGATTTTGTGTTGAGGAAAGGACAGAAGATCTTTGTCTTAAGTCCCATTATTCCTGGTCATCCTGTAGCATACCGTGCTGCTTTCTTCTTCTGTTAACTTTCTGTGGAGCTGGAGCTTTCTGTCATACATCTCATGTAGCTCCTAATCAAGAGTCACCCTTATTTTCAGGGCTAGGTAGGTTGGTTTTGGACTTGTATGTGCTACCAGGATGAAGTATTAGGAGTTACGCTTGGTTGTGAGTCAAATTGTTTGCAGACAGATCAGTCTCTTCCTCTGGCTTTTCTTGTGCTGTGTTTTCCATTACATTTCACTTCTTCTCATATCCTTATCTGTCTCTTGCCTTCTGCTTCCTTCAGCAGCTGTATTGCTGTTGCTTTTTGGTATTTCATGAGCACCACTGATAATTTAGGAAGAACAAATCATACGACTAATTTTTCCATTGCTTGGAAGACAGCATTGTCTAGAGAGAACAGCACAGAAAGGATGCTTAAAATTCTCAGGCTGCTTACAAGAGGAAAGCTACAGGGATGCAGTCTACTAAATGTATTTTTCCTTGCAGTCTCTTGCAACATAAAAGCAGATGTGTTGTTTCTGGTAATGCCCTGTTATTCTGCTATAAGAAGCACAGCTGCAGTTGGTCTTGATCCCTTCTGGTGGGGTTTTGTACGGGGGGCTGCACAATGGGCCTTGGACTTCATTAGTACCATAACTCTGGTTGTATAATGCATGTTGTGTTTAATTCTTGGAGTCCTTTTAGCCCTAGACCTCATTTCTAACATCTGAGAAGCACAGATATAGCAGAGCACAAGGAGGCAAAAACAATATAAGAAGTGAGCTTTAATAAGTCATATAGTTTCAAAGTAAGTAAAAATTTCAGGGAAGTCAAGATGTTAGGTGTATTTTTTTACTTCATAGCTGACCCTGTTTTCAGCAAGAGGTTGAAGTAGATAGCTGTTGAGGTCCTTTCTAACCTGACTTATCCAGTTATTCTAAAAATTGCTGCTGGACTGTAAATAAATAAATCCTAAGCTGTTTGCTCTGTTTGCATCATAACTTGCTAATAGTAATGTATATTTTAAATCTGTGTATTGCTGTCTTGTTCTACCTGTTGACGATACTTAAGTTATTTGGTAAACTAGCAAAACACTTCAATTTCTGAATTGCTTCTTTCTCAAATCTAAAAAATTGCTTAATGTTTGCCTTTATTAGTGAATTTCTTGGTCTGTGCCAAAGTTTGTGGGTTTGTTTTTGTGTTTGGTTTTGTTTATTTTTAGTAGAGTGCAAGCATTACAAACTAGAGTTGGTCAACGTTGTGGGCAAATTTTAAACAACAGTTATACTATTTTGTTGACGTTGCAAACAGTTGTTAAAATGTGCCAGTATGGCATACTGTTGTGTGCTGGATTTTTTTTTTCAGAAATCAGGTGTGTATTAGTGGTACTTCAGGTATGACCTGTATGGCAAATTCTGTTCTAGGGCTTCTAAACCACGACTTCTTGCATTTTAACTACATGATTAAATTTAGGTGTGTGTTCACTGTGTGCCATGAATGAGCACATTAGGGTGAAAGCAGCAGCACTGTTTTTTGTAAGTTATCTTATAAAAACTGCTTGAGATGGTCTGCTTTCATAGCTGACTCTGGCCTTTGAGACAGAGGGATATTCCTGATTGACCAATCTTTGTGTTCCTAAGTAGAGGTTGCTACCTTCCTTACGCAGCAGAGATTGGAAATGGCAGTGATCGCATCCCAGAGCAGTGTTGGAGCAGTGCTGTTGGACCAAGATCAGTGATGTTGTAAGCCAAGCACTTGGAAAACATCCAGGTCTGGATACCAGTGTTGGGTGCCAGTGGGAGTCTGGAATGAGAACTCTTGGGGACACACGTACTTTTGCAGTTACGTTCACTCGCTGACATGTGAGGCTGTGGCTGTGCTACGGGTTAGGTGCAGTAGCACAAAACATTCACATAATTAAGACTTCCAGCACCCAGACAGTTTGTGCATACATTGGCTACTATTTAACCCGAGTTCTGTTAGTTGGGTGCATAAAAACCTCCTTAAGATTTTTTTTTTTCATTAAAAGTTGATGGTGATTATTAGCTTTGTTTTTTAAGGGTGTGGCAACTGCATTGGCATTCAGCCTTAAAACACCAACGTGCAAGTTTGTGAGCTTGCATGGTTAGCATGGTGTAAGTAGCACACAGGAAGATCAGGATGACAAATGTCAATGGATGCGAACATGCTCTTTCCAGGTCATACAGGATCACGGTACTGGGTTATTCTGTTCATACGTTCATGTAAGTCACTGTGTCTGTAGCATGACTTCCTCAGAACAGCTGTTTCTAATGCAGCTCAACATTTCATCATGATGTTTATAGTTTCACCAACAAACTTTTTAGTGCTCTCTCCCATCTTAATCTAAGGGAGTAATATGTCCTCATCTGATGTGATCACTCATTCATTGTGGCAAAGGATTAAAGCAAACATTTTGTTCTTCAGTAAATATATGTTAGCTGTATAGGGTTCTACTGGAAATTCCAAAAGAACAGAATAGTGTAAGATCCACGTTTTGATATTTATCAGCACTGTAAAACTTATGAGGTTCTTTTCTAAGACCGCTGAGATTGTTTCCTGCAGCATCGGGTACCTAAAACAAAGAGTAAAAGATCAGCAGTGTGGTCTCCAGAATGTGAAGGCTCCACATCCAGCTACCCTACTGTAACATCCTAACTGACGTTAGGAGATGTATGTGTGTATGTTGATTTCTGAGATCTCCCTTTCCAGACTGTTTTGATGGAAACCAGAAGCTACTTCAGAGTTTCATGGCAGTAGGAATAAGTCCACAGGCTTTTGTTTCGAAAGGGAAGATGTCAGATTTTTATTTATCTTGGCTAAAGTAAGGTTTTGCTTTAGAGAGACAGCCTATTCTATGTGTTTTTAATCTTGTGTCCATCACTGTGCTCAAGCATTTTAAGGTTGGGTGGGAATTGTTGCAGTAATAATATTCTTCTTTTAAATGTCTCTCCTTTTTTTGTCCTTTCTGTTTCAGATTTAGCCTTGGAATCTAATCCATCTGATCATCCCAGAGCAAGCACAATTTTCCTGAGCAAGTCTCAAACAGATGGTAAGCTTTTTCCAATTAAAAAAAAAAAGAGGTGGGAGAAAACTTGTAAAAAGACTGCCTGTTTTAAATATACAGCTCAAGGACACTTAATTACATTAATTGTTTCAAAACATAGGATTAATAATTCACGTGTTTACACAGAAATGTGTTTGTAGTCTATTTTACTTAACACTTAAAATCACGTGTTCTTCTAAATGCTTAAATATCAGGAGATTTCAGAGTCTGGATCCTAGTGGTCTGAAGGAGCAAGGCTTTCCTCACTAGTGTCATTCAAGCTTCAAGCAATGATGGATTTTTATGACCCAGGACAGTTTTCTATAAGGAATAACAAGCCCAAGCCATCAGTCTATATCAGTTGCTTTTGAATATGTTGGTTTCAACTGTTTGAATAGTTTTAGTAGCATAATTATTCTTGAATCATGGTTTTAATTACATGCATGTATTGTGATTTTCAGTTTCTTTGCAAATCTCTTGTTTACTTAATGAAGTTAGTTTTGAACAACTACTATAGCTTGAGCATTCCAAGTGCTGTTAAAAAGTGGAGGTAGTTCCATATTGCACAAAGAATTCTCACAATAGTACATTTTGAAGTTGCAAGTAAGAAGGAGCTGAAGATATTATTTTTAAAATGCTTCTGTTCCTCTTGTAGTTGGTTCTTGTTTGAAGAGGTGTGTTTTCTAATACCCATTTCACTTGAGGCTGGATGTGTTGATGGAAAGCTGCAGCGTGTCTTCTACCTGGGCGTAGCTTTGCCACAGAAAAGCAGAATTATTTTGACGTGTTTTTCACTTGCAAACCTGCTATTCAGAGTTTTATGGCAAGTAGTAAACCAGTTTTATCAACAGCAGTTGGTCTGCTAGGTGACATGATAACTGTTAAACTATCCTCTGAAATTTTTATTAGCTGGGTGAATTGGTTTTTACAGGGTATTTTTATGGACAAGCCAGAAGAATTTATTTTCTGATTTTACTAGATCTTCTTTAGTTAACCTTTCAGAGAAGTAGTATAAATTAATATCTGTAGGTTCTCTCTCACTGAGATGTTATCAGGATTGAGTTTTGATTTATGCAAAAAGACCAAAAAAATGTGGATACTCTCTTCCAATTGTGATTTTTTTAAATATGTAAGAGAATGTGTCCTGCCAACAAGTGGTAATGATCTGAACTCAAAACTTCGGAGGAGTCACCTGGCCAGGCTGGTCACATTTGTGTAGCTTTCCACACGTACGCAGCTCTCAGCTCTCCTTTAACAGCACCGTTTTACTGCTGCTCTTACCGCTGGAAGTTAAACCTTACAGTCTTTTTTAAAAGGCTGACACAGTTAAAAACAATCAAACAACGTTTGCTGTTACATGAAAAATAGGCTTAGCTTGTGCCAGCATCTTCTGCATAGTGAAATACCTTTTAACCTTCTCCTGTCTCACAGGAGGAGAAAACACGTGTACGATGCTGGGCACCTCACTCCCGTGTGTGTCTTGGGCAGGTTCAGTGTGTGAAGGTTTCACTTCTCTTTGCTTAGGGGTTGCTGTTGGATGTTGGACGTTGTTGGAACTACCTGAAGTCATCCCGTTTGTCGTGATGCATCTTTTCCAAGCTGAGACTTTTTTGCTTGCTGCGATGGGTAGAAATAGTTCCTAAATGTACATGTGGATAGCTGGGAGGAGTATGTAGTTTACTAGCTTGATAAAACTGAATATTTTTCCTCAAACTACTTTTCCAGACACATAAAGTCAAATTTGATAGTTTTAATACTCCTGTGCTTCAAAGACTAAGTTAATGGTGTGACTTGATTGAATGTAAATTTGGATTGTATTTTAGAAACTTTACAGTTCACATTCTTTCGTCCTCTTTCTAGTGCGAGAGAAGAGGAAGAGTAACCACATCAATCATGTAAGTAAAACAAATTCTTAGTGTGCTGTAGAGATAATATTAGCATATCAGGACAAATTCAACAAACAACGGTTGCAAGTCTAGGTATATAGTTCTACACACGTTTCAAATCCTCCTTAGCAAAATAAAATGGAATTATCTTTGCCTGTCTTTAAAAAAATAGACCAAGTGGGCACAGTATCAGAGAGCATAGAATGGCTGGTGTCAAAAGAATAGGAATGGATTTTTTGTTGTATCAGTCTTGAGCATTTCAGAACAGTATAGGAGAAAATATAAGTCAAACTGCCTACATTGTTTTTTAAATAGAAATAAAACTCTATTAATTCCTCAGCTGACAAGTCTTAAATGACTTGGTGTTTGTGCATCACTACAGGTCATACTGTAAGAAATGTATACGGCATGAAGGCAATGATGAACAAGTATTATCATCAGCATCATAAATGATAATACATTAGTTTTAAAATATGAAAATATGCTTTAAGCTTCTTCCGCAAATATTAGTGGGTTTTGACACTTCACCTACCAAAAATATACAAGAAAGATGCACTGTCATTAATAACTGGACAAAAATTATTGACTAGTAAAGCAGGAATGGAAGTTATTAACATGAAGCTTAAAACATACTGTCTAGCAGAAGCATCTGCTGATAAGTTACTGGTAAGATAATGACATTTCAAGTCTGTTTTATTTAGTATGATTATGGGGGATGGTTCTTTTTCTTCTTCTTCTTCTTCTTCTTCTTCTTCTTTCAATTACAGTTTCAGCTCTAATCTGCCAGCACCAAAGTGCTTGTTTTTCCTGGCAAACTTCAGCTAGAATGAGAGATATTCTCAGCCAGCCATTGAGTTGTGAAACGTGCCAACATTCTCATATGGAACATTTTCAAGTTTTTAGACAAGGCATTTAAAAAGATTCTGGTAAAAACTAATGAACCTTGAATTGCTTGATCAAACCTCCTCCCGCAATTCTGACATCCTAGCTCCAGTGCAAGGTGTTCTCTAAAAATGCTCTGAGAAGCCTGACTTAGTTTTATACAGGAAGATTTCTTACAGTATAAAATCTACAGGATTAGGATAGATGATGGAACACATCACTCGCTCTAAGTAGTAAAAGGATGGGTGGTAATAGTAATTTTATTTCCAGATTCCAGATGCTAAACAAGAGCTGAGTGAAGTGAGCAATGTCAGGAAGAGGTTTCTTCTTTTCTAAAATTTAACAAGACGAAAACCCAAATGCAAAACTGTCTTTACAGGGAGTGATACTGGATAACCAAAAAATGCAAAGGTATAGGGTATGAAAGAAAGGCGAAGATTATGGAGTCACAGAGAAATGAAGTACACCATAGAGAGGGAAGACTGAGCCCCGAACTGGGAAGAATGGAGTGGAGAACTGAGAAAATTGAAGGACTTGCTGCTTTAGCTGCAGCTCTTTCTGCTGAAAATTGCTTATCTAAAAACATGTTGTATGTTTATGTATGTTACAAAGGATGATTTATAAACATGTCTTCTAGAAAAGGTATCCTCAAGAACTTTATGGCTATGGTTTTAGCTTACCTAGCAGGAGCAGCCATCTCCAAAGACCTCCTCTGCGGTAACTACTTGGGGTATAAAGCCAGTATTTGATGTGGTAAACAAAGCTTACAGAATCTCTCTTCTTTTCTTTTTCTTTTTTTTGCCCCTAAGGTTTCTCCTGGGCAGCTTACGAAAAAATACAGCTCGTGCTCAACAATATTTATAGATGACAGCACCGTCAGCCAGCCCAACCTTAGAAGCACAATAAAGTGGTAAGAGCCATTTGTCACCAACACGGGGCTGAGGAGCATTGCGAGGGTTATTTGGGGTTTTGTGGCGGGCTTGTCTGTTCCCTTGAATGAGAGGAGCACAGCTCTGCTGAATCAGGTTCTCAATCTAGGAAAACTTGAAATGGATTTTGCATGGAATTGCAGGAAGAGTTTGCAGGACTGTTTGCTGCTTGCCAGTGGTATTAGTCTGCCCTCTAGTTGTGGATAACAGTATGTTGATGGCATTGGTTTTATTAATAGTTCTAACCTTTCTTTTTCTTTCTATACTTGTTATTTCAGGCAGGTGAATTTAATAATTATTTTGTCTTCTTGGTTCTCCCATGGAAATGGCTCTTTGACCTGTTGTTCTGGGTGCCACAGAGACAGTTCTTTGTGCGTAGACGATACCAGCTGAGAACTGAGAGTGTTACTGTGCTTGAAGGGAAAGTAACACAAAGTGGCTTCAGGCCCCAAAGGCTTTACTGCTCTTCGTGGAGTTTCTAAATGTTTAAATTGATTTGTTGCTTTCAAATTTGGTTTCAAACAGAGGTATCTAGCATGTCGCTTCTCCTTTTCTAGAGAAAGAACCTGAAGGATAGTGCTTGTGCCATTTCAAAGTGGGGTACAGCTGGTATCTTTATTGTTCTCTTTACAGAGAGAGGTCTTAAATTAGCCAGAGATACAGAGTTGAAACATCAACAGAATCTCTGTGACAGTGTATGTGACATCAGTTAGAACTTTTATTATATTTTAGTTGTGCATAGTCTGCACTTTCAGTAAATATCACCTAATCAGGCAATGAATATGTGTGTTTAAAATGTGCTATAATATTTGTGGCACAAATATCTGTACAATGAATATATAAGAGTAGTTTGGCTGTCAAATCTGATTTGGCCAGTTTCTGTTCAGGCAGGTAAACACCACTAATGAGACACAGAGTGTGTGAGAGGAAACCAATTCATAATGGATTCTGGACACTTGGCCCCAAATAACAGCTTTTGCAGTGGAATAGTGAGCACAGAATGTGCATTGTTAAATGTTTTCTTTTTTTCTTCTTTTTTTTCAGTGTAACATTAGCAATATACTACCATATAAAGAACAGGTGAGTGAACTTTTTTTTTACTGAAATAGGACAACTTTCTTTTTGCGCCAGGGATACGGTCTTGGTCACTTCAGTGACAGCTCCTACAACTTAGAGGAGTTGAAAAATTCAATAGTTTATGCTGTGTCTGTTTCCTCTTTGTACCCCCTTTTGAGCCGATACAGGAGGGTCAGTAATACACCCATCCAATGGCACGTCTTTCACTGAGAATGAAGCATTAAAAAAATCAAAACAGGGAGTGCGGAGAATACACTTAACTCATTATAAATCAGCCTTTGAACTTGGCGTAGCGTTTCCAGAATACAGAGGTACAGATGAGTTCTGATGGGTGAAGGAACACTGTCCCGTGTACAAATAAAAATAACCCTTGCCATTATAGCTAGTTACAGCCTATGCTTCAAAGCTACAGCTGCCTTCTTTGAAATAAATGTTATTAACAAGACAGTCTCACATTTTAAGGGAGAACTGTACTACGCACGATATGAGAACATGGTTAGCTATTCATTGTTTAGCTTCTTAGATATTCAGTTGTAAGATCTCATCATTAGATGCTTTGCAAAAATACAATATAACTTCATACCATATTCTAGGAGAAGCTGAGCTATAAAATATGTCCTTTTATCCTCTTTAATGATTAATATGTTTTTTGTTACTAAAACAAAGATTTTTCTTTGTAGAGATTCTGACAGATCATTGGATATTTTTGATGAAAAATCTCATCCTCTCACAGTAAGTGTAACTTTTTAACTTTTTGATCCTCTGAATGTGTATCAATATACATACCCTGTTTCCCCAAAAATAAGCCCTACCCCAAAAATAAGGCCTAGCATGATTTTTCAGTATTTTTGAGGATGCTCAAAATATAAGCCCTACTCCAAAAATAAGCCCTAGTTACAATTCATAACTAAAGTAAATTTAAATAGTGTCCAGGCAGCTACACATGTAAAAAAAGTACAATTAATTGGCGATAGAATGCAGCAGGACAGACAGACCCTTCACCAAGAAAAACAGACACCTGACAGACAACTGCAGACATGAGAAATTGCAGCCAGTGGTTCTAAAGGAAATAGAGTCACAGGAAATTCACCATGGAATTCAGGGTTTGGAGAGCTATGATGATGCTCCAGAATGTGATGACATGACTATATTTGAGTAAATGTTGATTTTTTTTGTTCAAGAATAAATGTAGATTGTCGTTCATGGAAAAATAAGACATCCGCTGAAAATAAGTCCTAATGCATCTTTTGAAATGAAAAATAATAGAAGACCCTGTCATATTTTTGAGGAAACAGGGTATCTTGTAACACCTTGATTTGTACTGTATAAGTCATAGAAATGTCTTAGCACAGGGTCACAAGCAAAATGTATCTTAAACTATATCTTTATATGTAAAATACAGCACAGACAGTGTCCTCTGGACTTCTGATATCGGGTAGACCATGAACAGAACTCAGTCTTTCTGAATGTTGCAAAATATGTTTGATTTTCTATGCTTTGAATATACATAGAAAGCAAACACATGCTGGTTTTTGCATAGTTTATATCACAACTTTCTTGTCTGACTCTTTTCCCCTCTTTAACACTAATTTTTTCCTATTTATTTAGGAAGACATGGTTAGTAGATATGTGCCTAACCTTTTAAAAGACTGCAAACAGGAGAACATAATACGTGAGGCATCCCACAAAGGAGGAGACAGTGAGTCAGGCTTTTAAAAACCTGAAAGGCAAAATTTTAAAGCAAATAGGCTTAATGCTGCTTGCAGTAACCACAGGGAGCGTTCACATGTGATTTTCATGTGCCGGGTTCTGCTGCACCATTTTAGCCAATCTTTACGACACAAAACCTCACGGTACAGGCAAGCTCAAGAGTGTATTTGAGATGTATTTAGCAAAGCTCTAGTGCCTTTGAAAATTCAGTTTGCTCTGGGGCTTAGCTGAGTGAATGCAGCTTAATCTATCTCATGGATTTGGCTTAATAAACAGTTTTTAATAAACAAATATTTTAAGTTTCTTAGTTTCATCTCTAAACATGACCCATTGTGCTTGTAATTACACACTTGAAGACATACAACTCTTTACTCAATAAAAATAATGAACTTAAGGGGATTTCTTGTATGGACTGTGGCACTTCAAGAGAAAATCCTGGTCCCAAACTGCTTGACCTGCCTGAATCTGTTGTTTCACACTGAAGATTATTTATGTAAGATGAACTCCATCAATTTCTTTATTTTGACATCTTTCAATCCTTTCATAGAGCCCACCTCCTATTTAATGAGTATGAATAGAGGAAAAATCACTGTTTTTTAAGGAACACGTAAAGGTCTGTTGTATCTCACTGCAGAATACAGCCAGAAATGCAGTAAAGCTGTATGTCTGCTGCTGAGGGGATAGAAATGGCTTTTTAGTGTCTATAGCAGTGGGGTTTCCCTGGGTACCTGCAGTTCCTTTGGAAGGTTAATTAGCTGGAAGACATCTATACACACCTTGTCCTGGAAAGATTTGGTCACAAGGAGTCCAAATTCAGGCTCTATTTGCCCTTAATAGCACAAGTAACAAACTTCAAGTTACCAGCATCACAGGGCTTAGTCACAAATACCAGTCCAGTCCTTTCCTCCGCAGTTCATCAGCAAAAAATGTTCTTCCAGATGTGCTTTTGTACTGCCCATAGCACAGGAATTACACCGGGGGGATCCTGCCCACGTTATTTCTGACTACTGTTCCTACAACTGTTTTTTCACTGTACTTGCCACTGTTTACCTGGGTATTTTAAACTACAAAACCACATGAAAACTTTCGAAGTTTCATCCCTCCAGGAAGAGTGCTGAGCATCAGAATGGGACAGGGGCAGAATTCTCATTATAGGATTGCTTTAGACTGTCTATTTGTCAGCTTTTCCTCTCCCCTGTATTGAGAAGAAGTTTTGCATGGTGTCACAGGTAAACCTAGCTGTTAGCTTTGTTGCCTTTCTGGAATCTCTCAAGAACGAGGCCTGCGAAGACACCACACGTTACCTTCCAGTTCTGCCTGTGATAGAATTATTGACATGTGTTCTTCAGCTCTTCCTCAGCTGGAAGAGGAATCTTGTGAAGTCTCTTAACGTTGCCTTTTGAAGAGCCAGTGTTTCTCTGGTGTGTACATGTTTGTGATTTCCTTGCAGGGAATCTCTTTTAGTCCATAAAATGTTCCATCAATAATAGTTAGCACCTGTAGTAATGATGGTAATTCATGCTCTTTTCCATCAGCCTTACAGATCAAAAAAGTGTTCAAGACAAACATATTATCAGCTAAAGGGATTGCATTTTGTTTGGAATATTCAGAGTATCACAAGTCTGGCTTCATTCAGTTTTGTTCTGTGACAGGAAGGGGCTGTATACGCTTCTGCTCAGTGAGAAGAAACAACCCTGTGTGTCTGATCTTTACAGTCAATATTAAGCAAGACAGATTTTCGGTAACTCAGAACTTTCTTTCAGCGGGAAGAAGTTCCAGACGACTACTACAAGCATGACCCCGACCACAAGCACATCTACCGCTTTGTTCGGACGCTTTTCAGTGCCGCGCAGCTGACAGCTGAATGTGCAATAGTGACACTGGTAAGAGATGCTGGAACTTGAGCTTTTGGAAAACTTGGTTAATTTTTTTCCTCTATGAGTGAACTGGGCTGAACTGACATTTAGATAGTTACGCTATCTCATGAAACCTTGTTAATAATGAAGATACTGTAGAGGCGAGTTCATTAGAGAACATTACTAAGTAGTCACAGAAGTGGTTAACTACAAAGGAACTTACCTTTTCTATGTATTAATATGTAATGATTAATTATTTGTCCCATGGAACATTGTTTCATAATGTATAACTTGCTGAAGAAGCTTAGAAAGGCAAAACAGTGGGACACTGTACATATTTGGGTATAAAAAGATCAGACACAAAGATGTATTTTATTTCGCTTGTGTGGAGGGGAAAGTGGGAGTTTTGAGCTCATATTAATGAGAACAGTGCAAGTAACAACGCCCCGTAGGAACTCCAGGAGCTGAACTTGCTCATTATGATGGCCCTCAAGCATTGCCACCTTTCTGTCAAACTTGTTTTTTAATTAAACCAAAGAGGCTGCAGCTCTTTTCACCAGCTGGCATGGAGGTACTAGGAACACACATGCATATACATAGAAGTATACAAAGGGCAAGAAAAAACACAACTTATAATTGCTCTATTAGACAATCTCTTAAACTGCACTTGTGTACTAGACTTCAGTCTTCCTTGCGGCTTCTTTCTGAAAAACAGTCTGAAAGGAGAACAGAACTGTCACCAAAAGACAATGTGGCAACTAAGCAAACTCAGCTTGCAGGACTCTAATAAGGAAATAAGTCATTAAAGAGGTGGGATAGTTAGAGCTATTGAAACTCTGAAAGTAGTTTGAGGTTTTTGCTTTGCCAAAGACATGCAAGCAATTTTGACAGACCAACATGAGAGCTAATCCTGGGCAAGCTAACCAGCCAAACTGTTTACAAAAAGTAGAGTTTTAAAGTGGATTTTGCCACTAGATGGCTCTGTTATTACAGGAACACCTTTAATCTACTTGAAGGTACAAGCAAAGGATGGAAATGAAGCACAGGGAGACCCCAGTAATAAAGATTGACCTGCCCTTAGACCTGTACATCAGCTTCCTGCACCCACTAGTTTATTTGAGGCTTCAATAGGACCTTGGACTTAATTTAGGGAGTAGAACTTTAAAATCAATCTATATTCAAATTTTAAAGTGTAAATTATTTAGTACATGGATCATTATAGGAAATAGCAGAAAGCTTTTAAGGGACTGATTCAACATCTTTGGGCTGATCTGAGGTTACATGGGAGGAATGAGTAAAAGACCAAGACATGTCTTTGGCCTTGGGTATCGCTCACTATCTAAGCAGTTGGGGATGTAGATGAAAGCAGAGGATGGACTGTAGGTGGAGGAGTGAAGTCTGTTCCTTACAGGGTAAGGCAGAAATAGCACCATAACACCTTTCATTGTGGAAAGATAGCAATTAATGCATCTTCATCCTGTGACTGCAGAGCTCTGTGCAGGTTTTAGCACTGTGTGTTCAGCTCCAAGTGCTGACCCGTCACCGTGATGAAAGGCTGGGGTGATGCCGAGTGACTGACTGTCCCCGATAGGCCCCAACGAGAACCCGTCAGTGACCCTGTGACAGACAGAACCCTGCTGGTGTCTCGCTGAAACAGCACTGCTCGTTGCTCAGAGATGATTCTTCAGTATCTTTATTGTATATCTTGGTGGTTCTGTGCTTGTATCGTGCTAAACAATGGAACCTGTAACTCCTGAAAGTTTGGATTCTAAAGTGTAATTACTAAGACTTATTTTGATACACTCAATGGCAGTGGGATAAAATAGTCATATTGAACTGGCATGCTTGCAGCTCAGAACTTAGTGCCAGGTCTTAATTAAACACATGAAATTGTTTTTGCTTTTTCTAGGTTTATTTGGAAAGGCTTTTAACTTATGCAGAGATTGACATATGCCCGAGTAACTGGAAGAGGATAGTCCTAGGAGCTATTCTGCTGGCTTCTAAAGTCTGGGATGATCAGGCTGTGTGGAACGTGGATTATTGCCAAATATTGAAGGACATTACTGTTGAGGACATGTAAGTTGCAAGGTTTGGCTAATCTGTGGTGTTTGGGTATTTTTTAGAATGGCACTTTTTGTGATCATATTGGTAAAATGTCTGTCTGGTGCTCTGATACACATACATGACGTAGATCTGGTGTCAGGCCTCACTCCCATTTTAACCTGAGAAACTCTGGGTCACCCTACTTGGAGGCAAATCTATATTAATATTTCTGCTGACTTGGGTGAGTAACTTCAAAGTTAGATTTCTTTCCCCCAGTGATACGCCATGGGACCAGCTGCTTGTTTCCACTAATTTTTGTATTGGTGTAACTCTAAAGTGCCCAATTTTGTAGTCTTATCAAGAGTCTTTCTAGAAAAAGTTAACTAATTTTCTACCCTCGCTTTTCTGGTTTAGAAATTGAAAAACTGGAAGGTAAGCCATAACTCGTGACTTACGTGTCTACTCTTGTGTATGGCTAAGGCCTAAGTATCTCATGGTCTGGATTCTGAGCCGCTGCTGCTGGCAGACAAGTGTCGTTTGTGTTGGAATCTGTGGCTCCACGTGTCACATCCAGCCACTGCTACAGCTCATCCTCTTTGAGTGAGTTGTTAGACTCACCTACAGCACTGAGAACAAAATCCTCCATCTCACTACTCCTTGTTCACGTGAGGCTGTTCCTTGTGTATATTCTTGCCTTGGATATAGATTTCAGTTTTTCAGAAGTTTGGGATCTGCTCTCTGTTTTCGGTGCACGATTTCTGCGGTTTCAGAGGACGTTCAGCCTTGTGGCTCAGGCTCATCCTGCAGGCTGGAGGCGTGTTCGTGGTGTGCATTTGGCCCATTAGATGTCACGTTAAATTTCTTCTCACAAAGTTCTATCTCTGAGAACTTGGAGATGTCAGCATTATTGTTCGTTCTAATTCTATTTGCCAGCTTGTTTCCCTATTTCCCTCGTTAATGGAGTGGTAGAAATGCTAGAAGACTAGCTTAGAAGTGGGCTTTCTGGCCTTAAAAACCTCTCATTTTCTGTGTTTTTGGGTTTTATCACACTGTGCTGTGACTGGGAGTGTCCAGGCCTACGCAGTAACAGTTCTCGTAGGGGAGCAGACTGAGGTGGCAGAGATCTGCACACAGCCTATGTGAGAGATCTGTTCTTGCCCCAAGCTCTCTTCCCTGGATTCAGCCTAAAGCTAGCGTTTCAAATACAGTAATTATTTATCTGGGACTCTTTAGAAGAAGGAATATTCTGTTTTCTTCCTTTTAGGTTGGGGGGCAGCATGTCTAAAGACAGGGGAGTTACCTGCACCAAACCAGTTTGTGTTACTCAAGTTATTTCTCATCACAAACAGCAACAGCAATCACAGCACCTTGTTTTATACGCACCCCTTGCCTGGGAGTTCTTTGTCTCCAAACGCAGGGCTGTGCGGGCCGTGCTTTCAGGAAAGCACAATTAGTGATGTTATACAATGTACATCTTCACTCAGCCTGGCTCCCAGTGCTGGTCTCTGGGAGGAACGCACTTGAAGCGCTGCTGCAAATAACTCCGAGATGGCTGGAGTGGGGTCGGCGATGCTGGGAGTGCTGGAGTATCCATCTTGCTCTTTTTGATGTCTCTTCTTCTAGCCCTATTTGGGGAAAATCAAATTGATAGCACTGAAAATATCTGTAACTTGCAGAATGTTTGTTCTCTATTGCCGATACTGGGTCTCCTGAAATTGCCAGTACTTAACATTTTCAAAGCGAGGATGGTGGTAGGGAAAATAGACTGAATTAGGCTTATTTTTTTTCCCTGATTTGAAGATGGGATTTTTGTAATCTCGTTTGCAATGACTTAGACCTTTGAATTTAGGTATGGGCAGAAACTGAGCACCCCCTTTCTGGCAGTGGCCTGGGGTGTCTGTGCCCAGCCCCACACTGCTGCAGCTTGGCAGAATTCACTGCCCCAGGGTGGATAATGTCACCACCATCAGGGCCTTGGAAAACTGCTTCAAATACTCAGCAAAATTGAGTTTAAATTTTATAGGTCTGCTTTCAATTAATAGTTGGTACTATAGTTATTTGTCAGCTTTAGTAGTTTCAATATTTTTTTAACTCATCACTTGATGGTGTTAGGTATTCTGAATACAAGCATTACTGAGAGAGAACTTGGCAAGGGATTTCAGGCCTGGTTGCATCTGAACGTTGGAGGTGGTTGGTGATGCTGCCAAAAAATCCACCCCAAGCCCCAGCAGCTCCCCAGCTGAAGATTGTTTGGCAGGACTCCACCAGGTACAAGGACTGGTGGCAAGTTTGGTCTGTGAATTTTCTGTGCGTTTTCCTCTCAGCTCTACGTATAGAATGATCTCACTAACCTGAAGCCCTTTCTCATTTGACCAAAGGCGGGTGTTTTACTGAAAGGGGTTTTTCTTTTGGTTTTTGGAGGAGGGTGGTTCGTGTTTTGTTGCACTTCTTTCTAATGGTAAAAAAAAAATCAAAGGAAATTAAATTGATATTTGGGAGTCATCCTTTGTCAAAACTTGCTTGCTTTGATGAGGTTGAATCCGTAATCACTGAAAAATTAACGGTGCAGCTGCTAATCTTGCTGTGATTGCTTGTGAGGGGACACATGCTGTTCATTCTTTTGGCTACATATATTTGTAAATAAGGCACAGAAAACACGTGGGCATTATCCTTTCGCAGGTTTTAAACCACTGTTAATAGACTTGTTAATCCAATGAAGAATTGTATTTTTACACAATTAAAATGTATTAGTGTAGTGAGTACAAAAGGGGCAGTGAAGAGTATTTATTCACAGGGTAAATCAAGCTCTGATCAGCTGATCATCAAAACATTATCTGATTTACATTTCTATAGGCTTATGACCATATGAACAGGAAATTAATTTTGGCACTAGGTTCAATGGTACTCAAGTCTTCCACACTAGAAACAAGCACAAAGCTGCTATTCATATTGAGACCTGCCATCCAATACAAGACGCAACCTGGATGATTCCTTGATTTATCCCCCCTTCTGATAGGTAAAACATCCATTTTAAAATCTCCCAAAAAGCAACAACAGCCTTGGCACTGAATTTGTGCAACTTATGTTCTGCGGTATTCAGAGTTGGCCTAAAGAGCTGCTAAATTCTGTACAGACAGGTCGTTAGGGTTGAACTGAATTGCGTGGTTTGGGTAGCACCAGTTTCTTTTAGGTGAATTTGTAAAACCATCTCCAGTTCAGCTGCCCACAGTACAGTAGGTACAGCAGCCTTTGTCACGTCCTGGCTTTCTCCCCACTTTCCTCCAAATATTTTGCCCAGTGAAAATAGACGAGTGAGTAAAAAACCGGACAGTGCCCTTTGCCATAGTACTTTGTTATCCTGCCTAATGCTATTGAGGAGAAAATTCCTTCTCCCACCTAATGCCGCTTATTTATTTATTTATTGGAGATGAATCCATGTTGCTTCAAGAGGCTTTTTTCTGTGAGATAATAGCAGCAGCTCTTCATAGATCCATTTGTTGCCGTGGTGATCTGCCTACTCCTTTTGTTAGTCCACCTCTACTTCAATAAACCCCCTTCCTGTTATCAGCCCGGTGAAAATGTCTGCAAGTTCTTCAGAGCTAATAAACAGCATACATCATTCCTTTCATCTGATCACTATAGTGTGGGGCCGTACGAGAGTGAGAAAGGCGCGTGAATTGTACAGCTGCACTAATGGAACTCCGAAGAATGAACCTCCGCGGTCAGCCGAGCGGGTGCACGACAGGGCACTACGTGTCTCTGCGAGCCGGAGGTGCCAGGACTCAAAAGCTGCACCTTGTTTTGAGCACTAGTGAATGACCTGTCTCTCGAAACTAATAATGCCGAGCTCTCGATGACTATTTCAAAGTTGCTGGGTTTAAAACAAGCTTGAGGTCTCTTCAGGGTTTTCAGCCAGCTAAAACTATCTTTTTTTCTTTTCCTTTTGTCTTCTGTCCATTATGCCTCCTAGGAATGAGATGGAAAGACACTTCCTGGAGCTACTGCAGTTTAATATCAACGTTCCTGCCAGTGTTTACGCCAAATACTACTTCGATCTTCGCTCCCTAGCAGATGACAATAACCTGAGCTTTCTGCTGGAGCCTCTCAGTAAAGAGAGGGCACAGAAACTGGAGGTAATGGTCTGGGACTGGCTGAGCTGGGACTCTGTGTGTGGAGTAAGAGCATGTGTTGCTAATCATATTAAGTGGCGGTTAGAAAAACTAAAAAGCTTTTAGGTTAGTGTATTACAAGCTAATTTAACCCCTTTATAACTACGGTTCGCACTCTGTAAAACCACGCCTAGGCTAAGCTAGTATTCTGAAGAAAGGAAGGGACAGAGATTACAGAAGTCTAGCAGATCACAAAATAAAATGGATGTTATTTTGGGAACCATAGCTCACTAGGCTACTTAAGATTGAAAAGATTAGTGTCATATGTAATGGATTGTCTGTCCTTCCCTGGTCACAGTCTGTATTCCAAGCACCTAGAGACAGTCACACTCAGACCTTTCTAAATACTACCAGCTGAAGGTTTCCCACTGCATCCTACTGCACAGCTGCTTTTATATTTAGAGGGAGCGCTCTTACTGCTCTCATGGTTTAATAAACCATTTGTCTGGGGACAGCTGCAGAAATAATGTTTCTTTTTACGACTTCTAGAACCTCTGCCTTTCCAAAGAGATGTTGCTTTCAGATAAACTTTTGGAATAGCCCCTTCTTAGGAGCCCTTCAGAATGTCCAGAGGAGTGTAAATACAGATCACTGGCCCCTTTTGCTCAACGGGAAGGGCTGCCCTTCTCCAAGCCCCTGCAGCCTTCTTTGCTGTGAACGCTCATTTTAAAACACTTAAGCGTTTGCAGAGTCAGTCTTTCTTCCTAGTTGTTGGAGATACGATGTAAGACACTTTGAAAATATCTAAATTACCTGGGTTCCCAAGCAAAATTTCTTGTTGGCTCAATGCAACCTTTCATCTGTCCAGGTTTAATTGATGACTCTGCATGTTGTTTTGTTGACCTTTCAAAGGCATTACCGCAGGCCCTGTGTACACTGATATCATAGCCCCTTTCAAAGAGGGGTGTGCTACGGTATTCTTGGCTTATATTGTTCTATTGCCCACCCCCAGTAATTCTACCAAGTGCCAGGGGTTTTTTTAATTTCATCCCAGAAGTGGCTGAACTTTGGGAATAAGTGCGATCGCTCCTGGTCCTTTGGAATGATAGGTATGATGTGCCTACAAATTCCTCTATTTAAAGTTAAGCAATGCAGCTCCTCTGCTTTGTCTCACCCTTGTTGCACTTTAAGCTAACACTGTCACTAATTGTAAATGTGGTTGTAGGGCAGTTCATATTGCACAGGAAATTGTTTACTGAACTGCTCAGTGCCCAGGCATAAGTGGATGATTTACAGATTGTGAGCCTGTTTTGTTTCTTCTTTGCTAGCACCGGGGGCTTGGTATTTAAACGAAAGTCATTTTCAGTACAGTATGTGATTTGCCATAATGCATGTATATAGGACATTTTGGTTTTTTAATTCCAAAATGTGCTAGATATCTAAACCATTTGCTAAAATTTTTCATTCCACCTTTCAGTTATATGCACACAAGCCATTGGTAGGAGCCTGTACGAAGCAGTGAATTAGTATTCCAGGGATTGAAAACTGATTTACACCATATGGGCGACTGAGGCTAAATATGTCAACACAGGTTGCTTTATGATTGATGTGCTAGCATTAAAACAGGATGGAGAGTCTGTCTGGTCTTGCACCGGGAGCTCAGGCAGCCAGTGTCTCAAAGAACGCCACTCTTGAGCCAAATGCATGCCTCCAGAAGGTCGGCAGAAATAAATGTAAATAATTATTTTAAAATACACTTAGGACTTTATTCATGCTTGGAGTGCTTTTCACCTTTTGAACTTCCAGAACGCGGGGCTGTGCTGAATGGGTGCTGCCTTAAAGGGAAGGTGCAGGCTTGTAGCTGATTGCAGGACTCGGAAAGTTCATCTGGTGATAGGTGGTAAATTATTAATGAAAGTACATCTTCAGGACTGAGATTCAGTTCGGCCCTTTTATTACTGGTATCCTTATTTATTTGCATTGGTAGTGCCTGAAGGCTCCCATCAGAAATAGGCCTTGCTGGGAGGACACAGTATTTTCTGGACAATCACGTGTTATTAGGATTTAAATACTTAGGCTTGCTCCTAGAATAGCTGCACCAGAATAAAGGCTACTTGACTAGCTGGATAAGAAGAGCAGAGGCAAGGCTATAAGTGGGTGAAAAAGCCATTAAATATTTAAGTTATCCACATGTGCTGCTATTTAATAGCTGTATTAAAGTGCCATGGCTATTGCCATGCCATCGAGCAATGGGCCGCCCTCCCATCTTGGACCTCTTCAGGCACCTGACCATGTGAGTGGTCCTGGGAAGAGCACGGTGGGGCGAGGATGTGGAGGAGGTAAAGGCAGCACAGGTGTCCTAGGAGAACTTCAGTTCCCTGGCTTGAGTGGCCAAGGGCAGAGTGCCCAAGGGAGTGCACTAACCTTTTAAGTTTGAACCATGGCTGCATGCATTTTTGTGCTGTTAAAATGCAATTTTTGTGTCGCTGCACGCAGCAGATCTCACTACCAGGTACAGTTTTGAACATAACTTCCACAAACTCCTAAGTATGAAATGGATCCAAGTTTTCCATTAGGTAGTGGGACTGCTAAAAGAATGAAGATAGTCTGATAGGGAAACCACTCACCTTCTTTATGCTTACTTACTGATGGATGGGGTTCTTGTTAGCATGGGGACAGACCCCTTTAGTATTTTCCCTCCAAAGTAGTTCTAATTTACTGTCCTTCGAGGTAGAAAATCCAGTAGCGTCACTGGTACAGACTGCCTGCTCTGATGGTATTACGCTTGTAAAAGCTTCCCTGAACTACTCTAGCTCTTCTAATGTGTGCTTTTCGCTTTGTATCTGACCATGGTATCCAGGCTATCTCCCGGCTGTGTGAAGACAAATACAAAGACTTGTCAAAAGCTGCTATGAGGCGATCGTTCAGTGCTGATAACTTGGTTGGTATCCGCCGTTCTAATGCCATCCTCTCCTGAGGAGAGAGAAGGGCGCAGCACCGTGAACCAGCATCCCTATGAATCGGAGGAATCCCACCACTCCACGCACACAAGCCAGCGGTGATGGTGTCTTCCAGCACGAGGAGGAGAGGGGTGAGCGAGCCCAGGGAGCCCAGAGCTTGAGGAGCATACTTGGTGCAAAAGACAGACAAGACCGTTGTCAAATCAACTCTCTCCTCCTTCTAACGTATCCAGAGGTGCAAAAAACAAACTTATCTCCTCCTCTCCCCCACAGATGTTTGCTTACTATGTAGGCCTATAGCTGTGAACTCTTGAAGTTTTTAATAATAAGTAGTTTTAAATTTTAGAATTCAAACACTAACCACATGACTATAGTTACAATGTTCTTCCCTCCTCTCCCCTGTCATCCAGAGTCTCACTGCGTTTGTATTTCAGATCAATGCAGTGCTAACAAAAAACAAGACAAGACATGGGACTCTTAAAGTATAAAGCCACTTTGGAGCTGAAAACAGTAGCATAGACACGTGTTGACGGCTTTTCCCTGGTTTGGCTACTAAAAGCTGCTATTTTTGGTGATCTGTTCATAACCAAGAAGCTGCCCAGCAGGAAGGGATTCCAACTCTGCACCCACTAAGTCACTCCAGTAGAGATTGGCAAAAGACTTTGAATGTATACTGGGGCTGAGATATGGTTTTATGTATTGTTAAAATGTATAGGGTCCATGCTGCATTTCTTGTGAATTATGGTGCTTCTCTCATTTTCTAAGACTTAAACTGCTCTGGAAGAGATGCAATCTGTATGTTTTTCTGAGGCATTGAATGAGAAAGTTGGTCTGGAAACATCATCACCATCCCAAACAGTGTAGCAATCCAGTGGTGAATGGCGTGTGTGCAGCGCTGCTTCTCCGAGTTCTACTCCGCTCTCTTGTGCTCTAGCAGTGGAGTTCCTAAAGCTGCCAGTGTGCATCCATCTCGCTCTCCTTGGGGTTTTGATTCCTGGGAGGGCTTTATATTCATCGTGAGACAGTAATGGGTTTGAGAATTCATCACTACCTAACATGGTAGATTGAAACATATTGTGTTCAATGGAGAATTATCAAAAAGCTTTCTATAAAAACCTTTTTTTTTTTTTTTTTTTCCAAAATGAATTTAATCTTGTGCAACTACTCTAGAGACTTGGGGTTTGCTCTTTCTGAGCCTCTGGAATGGAGCTTACTTTCAGGCTCTGAAACTGAACTCTAAACAGGATAAGTATTATTAGACTCTTCCTGTTCCAAGTCTTTGTAGTATCTTCCCTTCTTGGATCCAAATAGGTTCTAGGCGGTTTGTCCTAGGAGCAGATCTCCCTCCGAATGGCACGGGGTTTGTGCATTTCCTCTTCCAGCCAAGGCCCAGAAACTTACACTGAACAGCAAGTCTGTCTGTCTGTCTGTCTGCCTTTGAGAGCGGGGCTGGCTGAGTGTAACCCACACTCTGGCTGCACTCAACTCTTACAGTGATGCATATAATCTTTTGCAGTATGCAATTATGTCAGCCCCCGGCTTCCAAATCATGGAACTTGGCACTTCAGGTATTGATCACAATTCAATTTTGAAAATAACGCTACATCTTCAGGTGGTTTTCCTTTCTCATGTTTGTATTAAAAGAAAAGCTAATAAACTCTATTTTAATTAAAGTTAAAGGTGAATTGTGTGTTTTGTACAGCTGTCTGATTTCATTCCCCTTCAAAAGTATGTGGTGCTTTGCAGCTTCTCTCAAGTATGAAAAAAGAAAGAAAAACCCCAGGGGGTGCCTGTCCCAGCCCCTCGCCTTCATTTTCCCAGAGGGAGCCGTGGGGCAGCTGTGGGCCTGGTACAGCCTTGTGCAGCTCCCTGGCTATTCCCGCGGGTCCTTTGGATTTAGAATTTGACTCAGGCTGCCCAAATAACCACTCACCAACAGTTTCTTTGCACTGCAATGGCCTTTAAGTAGGGCCAGTCTCTCTGGAGGTCAGTTGATGCTTTTTAAGTCCTCCCTTGAGGAGCACTAAATTGGAAGCTACAAGTGACCAGCTCCTGGATTGACTTGTGACCTAATTGCTAATGAGCTTTTCTTTCCTTAGCACTTGCAGGTGCCTTCAGCTGTGTGGGATGGGTCTGGGTGCGCTTTGCTGACACATCTGCCGTTCAGCTGCAGGGTGCTCGCTACAAACTTGGGGTGCAAATTTACCTTATTTTTGCCAAATGAGGTGGAGGCTCCTCCTGCTGATCCGGATGGCAAGTGAATGACACCTCGAGCTGGTGGCTGCTCTGCAACGTATCCTGCAGGAACCTGCTGCTGCAAACTTAATTTTGCCCTGAACCTTAACTGGCTTTAGTGCGACTGTAGCATCGCTCAGAGCGCACTGTCAATAGCATTTTGATCCATTCAGCAGACGCTAAACAGGGCTCAGCTACAACTCCTTAAGCAAAGGAAAATAGCAATTCCATTTAACAAACACTCTGGTCCCCCTAAAGGAGTTAGATTCTGGAAAACACAGCGGAGTTCTTACGTAAACCAAAAGTAAAACTATACAGCTCCCTTTTGAAGGGATGAACAGTGATGGTGTTTCAGAAGGAATTACATTTAGGTGGTTCTGCAGGACGATGAACTGCAGGAGGGGGCATGCTCTGTAACTTTGCGCTATTCTTCATACGTTGGCAGCACTTTTCTTAAAAAGGCAAAAGAAAAACTGTAGTTAGAATACTGGAATTAGATTGTTACCTACCACTGCTCACAGGGAAGAGCAACCAGCTATACGGTTGACATACCTTGTTTCTCTTTACCCGACAGCTGAATAATATTTAACCTGCATTGAGGTGGCCTCTGCCTGCATTCAGTTCCAGGGCAGCACTCCCCATCTGGCAGTAAACACTGTTTGCAGAGACAATAACGATGTTACACCCCACCAAGGATAATGTGAGCTCCAACAAGAGCAACAGGAGCCTCATGTTAGTGGTCAGCAGGGGCAGGGGAGTCACAGACGTGTGTGTGGCCTACGTGATGCCCTTGGGCTTCAGCGGCCCTTTCCTTCCCTCTGTGTAGGGGACTGTATGTTTTGTTTCTAAGGGAATTTTATGAGAACTACTCCAGGCTCGGTTTGGCAGTTAAGAGGACAGGCACTTCAGGGGTGGAATAAATATCAAGACCATCGCTTCTTGATAAGAGTATAGGCGTCAAGCATAATCTAAGCAAGCAGAAGAGGACTGAAGAGCAATTGAGGCGAGAGCTTGCACAGGGGGTGGGCAGAGTGAGCTCTGCCCCGGGACCCAGCTGGGATTTCCCACAGCACAACAGTGCAGCAGCACTTACCGTAACATTATCTGTGAAAATGACACTCGCACCAAAAAAGTTGTTTGACAATACACAGTGAATTACAGGATGCTGCCAAAGGGACTGTAATGTGCTCACTAACACCCCCACACACACATCACCCCTAGGGCAAGAGCATTTAACTGGCTGACCATGGGCTTACTTGTCACAGGATTAGGAAAGTTTCAGGCTGCCTTTGTGCACAAGGCATTTATTTTAGGTGAAATAACCACTTCACCTTCTGCTCTGTGGCATTAAAACCTATTTGAGAAGCCACGTGGTCCCCATGCTGCCAGCCAGTCATTCCCCATGCCAGTGCTGCACCTGCACTGTTCAACCCCAAGGAAGCCAGTGAGTGACTGCTGCGAGGATGGCCTACGGTGACCAAAGGGGACACAGAGCAGGGGAGCAGCACCAGCATTAGGCTCCTCAGTGAGAACCTCGTGCCGACATGGCGCCTGTCCCCTCCACAGCCCAAAACAGCTGCCCCACGCAAGACAGGATCAGCCCCTGACAGCGTGTTCTGCCTGTACGTGAGCATGGGGGGCAGATCCCTCAGCACTGAGGCACCAGGTGAGTCAGGCTGTGCAGCTGTCAGGTTTATCAGGGCTGCGGGAATGCTGCTTCCAGGTAAGAGATCCTATCTAGTGGGACCTGGCGTGTGCCTACACACCTCACTAGATAGCAGAGTCCTGCACCATTAGTCACCGCAGAGCCAGCCTTAACCCCTTGCTGTCCTTCCTAAAGTTGTTCCGCCCAACAGGAGCGAGCACACGGCAGATGGCAACACGGACCCTCCAATCGGCCACTCGAATCACTCAAACTAAAAGCTGTCATCTGCTTGGCCTCGACAGTATCAAAGAGCAACTCTTTAGGGCCTGATCTCAGCACAGGGCGAGGAACTGACACTGTGCAAACTGCAGAATCCCAATAAAAGTTGATAGTTAACCCCT